>NC_141604.1:22370951-22704701 GCF_047967505.1 Dipteris shenzhenensis
GTCCTGGAAGTTTGCTTGGAAGCATCGCCTCTCTAGTCGGGCTGTCCTCGTGTGAGTCATCATGTACCTGCATGGGTCATCGTGAAACTTGGTCCGGTGAACACTACCCCCAAATATGTGTAAGACTGCACTATCTCCATAGGCTCGTCATGGTATGTGAAGCTATGGCGATGAGACACCACTCACGAGGTGTTGAAGATCATAACCTTGGTTTTCCCAAGGTTAACTATCAAGTCTCTCTCTCTGGAGAACATCTCGAGAGCCTCTAGATGTTTCTGCAGTCCCTCTGCTGAGGATGATATAAGGACTATGTCATCTGTGTACAACAATTTCTGCACCATCAGGTCAGCCAGAAGCGAGCCCTCTCCACTTAGGCGATCGACAAAAGAAGAGATCTCGTCGATATAGAGCCCGAAAAGAGTTGGTGAGAGGGGGCAGCCTTGTTTTACTCCGATAGTGCTCTCAACCTAGTTTGAAAGACCTCCTGGGGCACGTACCTTCCCTTTGACGGACTCATATAGACTCATATAGACTCATGACCGCCCAAATCATGATCTCTGGGAGCTGCAACTCCTGTAACCTCCTGATCACAGGCGAGAACGTGGGACAGTATCAAATGCCTTACGAAAGTCTATGAAGCAAGTGTAGCCTTTCTAATGCCTCGACTTTGCCTCCTCAACAATAGCCCTTAGGGTGAAAATGTGGTCCAGGGTGGAGTGCTGTCTACGAAAACCTGCCTACCTAAGAGCCCGCTGCCCATGACCCTCTGTGTGGTCGCTGATCTCGCTCTCTAGTACCGACCCATATATCTTAGCCAAGGTGTGGCAAATCATAAGAGTGCAGTAGTTCCTAGTGTCCATGGGATCACCTACCTTGTGTATCGGTACTATGGTGGTTGTGCTCCAGGTAGGCGAGAAGCCATGGCATACGGCATGGTTGAATAGCTGTGCTAGGATCGGGGTCAAGATCTCCTGTCCATGTGTAAAGTGCTCAGTGCATAGTCCCTCTCAAATCTCCTCAACTTTGTCGCTGAAATATCACTCCCCCAGAGAGAGAGAGAGAGAGAGAGAGAGAGAGAGAGAGAGAGTTTATTAAAGTCTTTGGAAGACCGATGGGTCTATGAGACTGTGAGAAACCTGGTACAAACAAGCTGTGGTGGTGGAGCTACTAAACGAGCATCCACACCAGTGCAAATGCAAAATATGTAGAATGTTAGTACTAAATCATAGATACGACATAGTCATGTCATGTAGGTAGTCGACTATCTCATTATCATAGTCATCATCATCATCATCATTATCATCATCATCACCATCAAGACATTAGGGTGGGTGTGGCAATGGGGGCATGAAGTCGGCGATAGAGTGCTGTCGGCCACTCAAAGGTGCAGCCCTGGCATGTCTCCTGGTCATGGCTCTGCATCTAACCAAGGCTACTGTGACCCCCATCAGGTTGGAAAAACTCCATGATAGAACTTTGAGAGAGAGAGAGAATCACAACAGATATGAGGCAATGGCAACTATATAGACAGCAAGGGAATCAACTAGACAAGGAGGAGTAGAATGCTCCAAGAGATGCTCATCAAAGGAGGAGGGCAGGGCCATATATAGGCTTGCCGTGTGGCCGACCCAAGGCCATTCGTGTGGCCGACGCAGGGTCAGTCACCGACCCAGGCCTGGTTGGTTGACCCGACCTATAGGTCGGTTGACTGGACCAGGGTGGGCCCTAAAATGGCTTGGCCAGGCAGCCCCACAGCTTGGGCCATGCAGCCCTACCTATAGCCTTGGAACAGGCCTCCACTCAGAGGTAAAACTAGCCTGAACAGGGCAGACACACCCTCAAATAAGCCCTCACTCACTATGAGACACTAAGTAAAGACGAGGGGAAAGGAGCGGTAGGCGTTGATCTCTTAGCAGCTCAGTGCCACCTTGAGCAAAACAGGAGTGATTAGGTCTAGTGGAGGCTTGCTGCAATTTTTTTATTTGCACTCACACAAGGCCTCTGTTTATGGATTGTATTCGTTTCACCAAGATTAAGGGAAATGGCACTTTTGGAGCCTTGTGCAGTGTTTGGATGTTGTTAGAAATTTGTCACATTCCCCTTTTTAAAGGTATCACCAATTTTAGGTACTAACTTAAGTGCTCGAATACGATTTGTGAGATGGATTTGTGAGGTCATTGTTAGGGTTCTTGAAAGTATGGGAAAGCGTTTGCTGTGGGGAGGGTTTATGCCGCACTACTAGGGTTCTTGCATTAATTTATGCCTAGGTTGAGTGTGATCCTTTTTTATGCATCAGCCTTCTTTACTGCTCTGCATTTTCCAATCTTTGGTTCGAATGGTGCAAGATGGAAAGAGTAGGAAAGTCATGATGATTAACATGCATATGAGCATGCTGACATATGGTTTTGCTTGTATGTTGATGCACATTGGCTTGCTATGTGTTTTTAGCATACACTTCCTTTTCTGGAATGGTGTGGAACTTGTGTGTTCTATTGCAGGTATGGTAGCCGGATAGCTGCAGATGAGCTTATGTCAATGTATGGGAATACTAGGGCTCATGGATTTGGCCAAGAGGTTGATTATGCATATTTATAGTTGAATTTCATTTGTTTTTAAAAAGATATCCTTCCTTACTCCATCTTTTTCATTTTTGTATTTGATCTTGTTCTCCCAAAACAGAAGCTATACGAGTCTAGCTATAAATGTGAAACTCTACATAACTGATGCCTTTTCAGGTGAAGCGCCGTATCTTGATGGGAACCTATGCACTTTCGGCTGGATTCTATGATGCATTTTATAAAAGGGCACAACAGGTTGAGCAACTTGACTTGATGGTAGCATGTGTAATTTCTGCACATTACATATGGTTTTCCAATTTCTGCTTCTATGCATATTAATGCAATACAAGTTACAACCAATAAACTATTGCTGTGGATTTGTTATTATAGGATTTTTCAAAATGATCCTATGAATGTGCACGCATTGTATGTTGTGAAAAATCGACAAGGATACTATTCAAGGGATGTTGCTTCTTTACTCTTCTAGAAAACGAATAGGGAATACTTGAGACTAAGGATCATTGTGCAATCAATGACACCTGGACCAAGAGTGTGAAGATGGGTGCAGGCTGAGCAGATTCTTGGCTCCATGAGAGTCATTGATCGTGACCATTGGCAACAGCCTAAGACATCTTGGAGCTGGGCTGTGATTGGCGCACAGAGCTGGCACATGTCGGTCTTGACTCTTGGGAACCGCATTGGAGGTGTCGTTGGGAGCAACCGATTCACCTTCAAACACCAATATGTTGTAGTGGATTTTTTTTTTTTTCAAGAAAAGTACTTCATTAAGTATGAATACAAACCGCAGAGCAAGCTCAAGTGCGGGAGTACATCATGTCAAGCATGAGAAAAAACAGCTCAGAATGAGCAAACAAAAATCCCGGGTGGTGGCTGAAAATGCCACCTCATCCTTGGAGAGTCAGAGAAGAAAGGACAATCCTTCCAAACTCTGAGAAAAGCAACCCTCCTAGCAGTAGCAGTCTTGGAGGTTCCCTATATGTTCGCCCAAATGGCCATCAAAGTGTGTATAGTATCTGCCCAGATACTGGCCATAGTCGGAGAAGGGTGAACCTGGGAGTCCTCCAAAGCCTCTGTACATCTGGCTCTCCAAATATGCCATGCTGTAATACCACCCAGAATCTCCCAAGATGTGTCTATAGAAGCATGGGGAGCTCTGAATGGAGTAAACGGAACATCCCGGAGGGAGCATGACTCCACAAGATGTCGTCGAACAAAGAAAGCTGTGTCCGTGTCATGTCCCTCAAAGAAAGCCTGTGGACCAGTGAGTGACAACCAAGCAACTAATCCCCAGGTCATGAAGAAGGGTGCTCTATGAAAAGTTCAAAGTATCCTAGCAACACCCTTCCAAACCATCCTTGCCTGAATGCACTCCCAAAGGTAGTGTTGCACTGACTCAACTACTGAGTGGCATCGAGGACATGTAGGGTCAGCCCCGAGCCTGGATCTCCACAAGTTTACTGCAATCCCTCCATGAATAGTAAGCCATATGAATAACGTGATTTTCCTATTCCTGAGGGATTTTCAAAGTCTCGTCCAAAAGTTTTTCTGCATCTCTGCAGAAATTTGAAAAGTATCCCAATGAGGAGCTCTAGAGGGCCTCCAGCCCCTACAATTGAGCTGGAATCTCCTGGCATTTCTGGCCGTGTAACGAAAGAAGGGGATGCTCTTCTCTCGGTGCCCTCCAACTATCCACTCCCATTCCCCTGGATCCCACTGCAAGGATCTAATAGGGCAACCTCCATACAGCCAAAGCCTCCAAGATCCAATAGCCAGGAGAACGGGGTCTGGATCAAGATACCACTGTGAGTCTCTACCCATCTCCATGTATCCTGCAATCTTGACAGGCTGAAAAGGAGCCTCCAAAAGAATGTCCTTTGAAGATCTATGGAGTCTGCCTCCGGCATGAACCTTAAAGACAAGGGTATCCTCATGTGCATCCCTCAAGGCTATAACCTGTAGAAAGAAAGAAAGAAAGAAAGAAAATTTATGAAAGTCTTCGGAAGACCGATGGGTCTGTGAGACTGTGAAAATCCTGATACAACAAGCTGTGGTAGTGGAGCTACTAAACGAGCATCCATACCAATGCAAAATGCATAAGTGCAGAATGGCAGTACTAAATCCTAAGTGCAACATAGTCATGTCGATGGTCGACTATATATCAATCTCAGCATCATCATTGGCGGCAGCAAGATATCAGGATGGATGACGCAGTGGAGGCATGAAGTCGGCAATAGAGTGCTGTCGGCCACTCAGAGGTGCGGTCCTGGCACGTCTTCTGATCGTAGCTTTGCGTCTAACCAGGGCTACTGTGACCCTCGTCGGTCGGGCTCAAACTCTAAATAAGGAGGGGATGTCTCCAAGTGTGATCTATGTGTCGACCCTCTGTCTGAGCTGTCGGCGGGTCATAGGCTCCGGGTCACGGTCATGTCGAGGCCTCGTCTCGTGGGAGTCCATGTGATCTAGCTGAAAGAACTCCGTGATAGAGCTATGAGAGGGATCAACCGAGGAAGAAGTCTGCTCCCGTCTCCGTGCTCGGAGTATCCTCTCGCGGTATCTAAGTGCCTCATGAATGAAACCTACCAAATACCGCGGGTCTGGGTAGGAGAGGAAACAGGTCAGAATTCCATAACTATCTTTGAAGAGGCAGTGGAAACACCCTCGGATCTCATAGTACACAGGACACCTGAAGATGAAATGCTCTTTAGGAGGGGAGAAAATGGAGCATCCATGCTGTACTGGAAGGGAGGTAATCTATCCATGTGGAGCCCCAGTTGCTCAAACCATCTCTCTGTACGTGCATACCAGCACCTCTGGTCTCCTCCTGCTGCAAGTGCCATAGAAGAGGATAGAGCTATCCCTGGTAGCCTGCAACGCCCCGAGGTATAATTCCCATATTCACTAACTCGGTACAGATATGTGATGACCTGAAATGCAACATCTAGCTGTAAAGGGGGTTGACCCAAACTCAGCTTGAATGATCTCGTGAGGAATGGATGGCTTACCACGAATCATCTGTGATAACATGAGAACTTGTAGCCGCTCCACACGGGCCCACTCTGTATCCGATAAGTCTGGCCCCCAACAAGGGTTGCCGTACATCCCCGCTGGGTGAACCAAGGAGTAAAAAAGCAACCCCTTGGTGCATGAATCCTGAAAGTGCGAGCGGAAGCATTGCCTCTCTACTCTAGCCAGTGAAGCATACCCGCTGCTCAAACGTGCCTGCATGGCGGGTCTCATAGTGAAGCTGGGTCCGCAAAAGATAACCCCAAAAAAAGTGTATGATGAAACTATCTCAACAGGTGATCCCTTAAATGTGAACTGCTCCTGACGCATGATGGCTTGAGATGTATTGAAGATCATGACCTTGGTTTTACCCAGGTTGACCTTCAAATCATGAGACTCACAAAAGGACTGTAGTGCGTCTAGGTGTCCCTGGAGCCCCTCTGCTGAGGAAGACAAGAGAGCCACGTCATGTGCGTAGAGCAATATCTGGATCAGCATGCCCACAAGAGAGCAACCTACACCCCCCTGTGTCTGCATCACTGTCTCAAGCTCATCAATGTAGAGGCCAAACAAGGTAGGCGACAAACATTAGGGGAGAAATTGGTCTCAAAAGGGCCTCGAATTAGTGTTTCCTAATTTCAAGGGATTAGAAAGTGATTTGAGTGTACCAATGAAAGTGCTCTGAAGTGTGGGGCAATGGTATGTTGAGGTGGCATGTTGCATTGACTATGCTAGGTCCATAGGTGGTTTTGATTTGAAAAAGATGGTTTTAGTTTGAAAAAGGGGAGGCAATACCATGGATTTTGGGAGAAAAACCACCACGTTTGGGGAGGGAGCACCATGTGCTGCCATGTGTCCCAAATTTGAAAAGGTGGGAGGGACATAGAAGTCAAAAAAGGCGGCTAGAGGAGAGGGGATGCATTTAAGGTGATTGCAAGGGTCGCACACTGTACAATGTGCAGAGGAGAGAGAAGATGCGCGCGCTTGCCACGTGTACACCAGATATTTGGGCACCATTTGGGGAAGGGGGGCATGCCCACCAAAAAGTAAATGTGCATTTTGGCTACTAGGAGGAATTGAACCTCTGAGCACTTATCAATGAGACCCCCACGCTAACCACTAGGCCATTGAGCCAATTAACTCTTCTCTGCCACGTTTTATATATTCTAATACGACTTTTTGCTACTCCATCATAATTATTTCCAAAACCATGTATGGTCCACCAAAACCACCTTAGCCTCCGTTATGACCCCTCCACATAGGATTGGATTATGAAAACTAATCCTTCACTAATCCATTCCTTGTGAGGCCCTTTTGAGATCCCAATTCTCCCCTAATGGGACACCCTTGTTTGACCCCGATGGTGCTCATGATCTCGTCTGTCCACCTGGATCCTACCCGAACTCTGCCTAAAACTCTCTCGTAAAGTGCCATGACAGCCCAAATGATCTCCTGGTCATAACCCAAGTCTTGTAGGCGCCATATGAGGCGGGCTCTCGGAACCGTGTCAAATGCCTTGCGGAAATCCACAAAGCAACAATAAACCCTCTGCTTCCGTGACCTCGCCTTCTCGATGATACATTTGAGCGTGAGAATGTGGTCCATGGTTCCATGATCACGCCGGAATCCGGCCTGTCCTGCTGCTCTAAGTCCTTGACACTCTGCAACTCTGCTAACCTCGGAGTCAAGTATTGATGCATACATCTTGGACATGACATGTCCAATCATAATGGTCCTGTAGTTCTCCGGGCTCATGGGATCCCTTGCCTTGTGGATGGGTGAGATAGTGTTAATGGTCCAAGTGTGTGGAAACCCCAAACAAACAGCTTCATTAAAAAGCTTTGCTAAGATCGGGGCTAGGAAGTTAATCCCATATGCAATGAACTCAGTTATAACCCCTCATGATCCTTCGCTCGGCCATTATGAAGTTTCATTATGGCATCCTTTACCCCTTCTCTAGTGAAGAGGGTGCAGGATGTGGGGCGAGGCATGTGTGAGAGATTAGGGACTAGCTGATTTGGGATGTCATAAAGTGTGCGTGCATAATCAAACCATATCTGAGTGTGAGTGAGTGGCAGAGGGGACCGTCCTTCTGAAAATCTCCGCCAGAATTCCTTAGAGTTGTTACTAAATAAAATGTTCAGTAGCTCCTCCTCGTTCCGATGAACGAAGTCTAATTTCTTCCTCCGTACCAGTCTACGGTGTTCGCGAAGCATATTTGGTGCGCTCGGAAGACTGTTTTTGGTTTCGAATCTGAGTTGACGGCGTAAAGCCTTACACTCATCATCGTACCAACTATTATAGGGTATGGTTCCAAGGGGTGGTGGGTGGGTGGAGCGGGTGGTATGGGAGAAAGTGTGAATGGCAGCCTCGTGTAGTGAGTGGGTGACAAGGGCAACACGATCCTCTAAAAGGGGTATGAAGTCAATATAAGTGAGAAGTATATACAGACGGCCAGAGTAAGAAGGTGAGTGATCTCGATCAAAGCGTATATTGTGGTAGGTGGAGTAAGAACTAAGTGGGGTGGAAGGTGCTATGCAAAGGGTGGTGGAGATGCTAAAGAAAAGGTATGTATGATTAGCCCCTGGGGGGAGAGGTACTACAGTGAAGTCAGTAATGCGAGATGTGAAGATAGGGGATCCCATGATGTAATCAACAACACTGGAGCCCCCCCTATGTGGAAAGCATGTGAAACCACTTGAGGCAGGCCATCTGTCAAGACCATTAATCAGGTATCCTGCCAAGGTCTAATAGGGCCTACCCATAAGATGAGAATGGACATCGCCTGTCAGCCGAAACCCGTAGCATACCTGCCTCCTTAAGGTCAATATCTGGCAGTAGAGTGGAATCATCTCTGAAGTCAAGAAGTGGTACTTGACGGCTACTTGTCCTCACGTTGAAGTCCCTCACTAGGAGGACTTCTCCATGGCTAGAGAAGTCAACAATTGACTGATAAAGAGCAGCAAATGGGGATGTCTCATCATCACCTCGGATATCTCTGTCAAAGTGGGAGGTTTCAGGGGGGAAGTAGCAGACTGCGACAAACAAATCCCGGCTGTCCATGTGTCGGATCCGGATCTAAAGAAATCTGGAATGTGTATCTCTCTGCTCTACTGAAATGGTCCCTAGAAGTGTGGATCTGAAAAGGACTGCAACTCTACCTGAACCTCGAACTCCTCATGTACCCCTCGTCTCATCTTTGTAGGCAGACTCCCATATATATCTGCTGACTATTGGAAGAGGACGCTCTGGACTCTGGTGTCTCTGTATAAAAGACTATGTCGTGGCCTATATAGGATTCCGAGAAGTCCCTGGTTCTAACCATAAGGTACCATTATAGTTCCAAATGGTGCTCAGCCACACCACCATGCCTCTCTATCTTGTGCTCAGCCACACCCAGGGTAGCGGCCACGAATGCAGTTGCATCTACCATCGGTGTAGGCTCAGTGCGTGGGATCCCACATACTCTGATGTTGAGAGCCTTACTGGCTCTCTGTTGCTGCTCCATGAGGGTAGCCGAAACGGTTACCCTTGCGGATTCTCGTTTGGCCACGTCAACCCATCTGGAAGTCTCCTCAATAGCAGATTGCATGCTGGCAATCTATGCCTCGACCACTGGGGTACTCCCTGGGACAGTGTGTATGGCTGTGACCTCCTGTCGGAGCTGCATGATATCCTGTCTGAGTCCCTAAATAAGACCCGCCTGCTCTCGAATGGCCCTAGCCTGCTCCTGTATGATGCGGCTATGCTCTTGGTTGAAGCGGACCTGCTCCCGTGCGAAGCGCATCTCACGCTCACGGAAACTATGTATCTCCATGAGCAAGGTCTCATAGGCCTTTGGTGTATCAGCCCACCCATGTCCATGCTGAAACTGTGATGACTATGGCATGAAAGTGTGGTACTGAGTCCGGAAACTGGACGGTGATTGGGTGAACTGGGTGAGGAACGGAGATGACAGTGGAATGGATGAGGAACGCCCAACGGGGTGTGGGAGCGTGGGCTGACTAAGAGGCAGAGGGGAGAGTGAAGCGTAATGCGGAATAGTGTATGACACCTCTGAAGTAGGGTTCATAAGCGGTGCGAGAGCTGTAACAGGAGAGGAGGGGAAGGGAACAACCGGCGCCATGGGCATGAGTATGTCACTGATCGTAGATGTAGAGGGAGCTGAGACTGGAACTGGAGCTGAGCTTGAAGCGGGGCCTGAAGTCGAAGTAGAGATAGAGATAGAGGGAGCAAAGGTTGGAGCTGAAACTGAAACGGAAACTATAGCGGGAGTTGAGGTTAGGGTAGAGATAGAGGATGAAGAAGCTGAGGCGGGTCCTGCCTTTGCCTTGCTGTCTAGCCCAAGTCCACTTCGGTTGTAACGTGTGTTCACATCCTCGAGTTTCAGTTGTGTCGTTTGCTTTTTTTTTTTTTTTGGTCGTCTTCCTTGGCTTTGTCCCCCATTTCTTTTGGACCCTTTTTTTTTTTTTTGGGGTGCAGGTCTTAGTGTTCGACCGGGAGCAAGAGCACCGGCTCCCCCCCCATGATGGGAGGCACGCCCAGTGCGAGGTGGTGGTGAGGCGGGGTGGAAGCCTGAGGTGGAGAGGCAGCCAGGAGGTGGAGAAGGAGAGGCTAAGGTCGCGAGGAGATTTTTTTTTTTTTGGGGGGTTTTATATTTATATTTAAAAAAGAAAAACAAAAGGGGCTAAGGTGGCGAGCAGCGACGGGATGAAGCAGGAGCGGGAGGAGCAGAGAGGCGGGTGGCTAGGTAGGCTGAGCGTAGGGAGGGGGTGGCTAGGTAGGCTGAGCGGAGGGAGAGCGTAGGAGAGGAGGCTGAACGGAGCGGGGTAGGCTGAGCGTAGGGGGTGTAGGGAGGGGAAGCTGAGCGTAGGGATGGGAGGCGTAGAGCGTAGGGGAGGCTGAGTGTGGGCTGAGTGTAGGGAGCATAGAGCGTAGGCATAGAGCGTAGGCATAGAGCGTAGGGGGCGTAGGCTTAGCATAGAGCGTAGAAAGTAGGCTTAGCAGAGCGTAGGCATAGGCTTAGCGTAGAGCGTAGGCGTAGCGCAGAGCTAGAGAGTTGTAGGGCGTAGGCTTAGCGTAGAGCAGTTCAAAGGCTACAAGGGGCAGCGATGGAGTGGGCAGCGTAGAGCAGGAGTAGCGATGTGGATGGATACCTGTCCTCGAAAAAGCCCCCAACCAGATGGACTCAGAAATAGGCAAACGGTATGTATCCATCCACTCCACAGGTATGGCTGCATCTATCTGCTGCATCCTGGCTGCACTTCCTCTGAGGTGACTAACTGAACGAGCTCTTTGATTCTCTGGAAGCATCCTGAAAGCTTTCCAAGCACCCACTGTGGATGCAGGTCCCAACTTCCATCTAGGCCACCGCATATAATGTGACATGCCCAGTGATCTGCCATGCTCATCTAGTATGCAATCATTCCACATGATGGGCTGCCTGTCAATTTCTTCACGAGAGGAGGGTGTAACTCTCTGAAGAGTACTTCTGAAGCTGTCCCAAGCTTTCAGAATGGCAGCCATGAGAGGTGAAGTAGTAGATTTGAGACGGGCTGACGTAAAGATCCATCTAGGGCTGTCCATCCAATCTCCTCCGTGAGAAGGTGTGCATGTCTATATACTGTGTAAGAAAAAATCCTTCCAAGGCTCTTGACCAGGCATCAAACTTCTGACCACCATCTTGTAGAGCAAGGCTCTACACTGCAAGTCTGGATCAATAATATTGAGGCTTCTTAAAAGTAAAAGCTTCATTTCAAAGCAAAGAAGTCTATCTAAATAAGGAACTCTTGATTTGTATTTTTACTTCTCCCTCACTTGACAAGATAGGCTTAAACTCCATTTTGAATTCTCCTGAAGTAATGGATTCTCTCCCTCCTTTTGTGAGAAGAATTTGAAAGCATCCAGTAGTAGCTTGGAAGTATGTAAAAACTTTAGGACAAAAGGCTTTCAACTATGGAGAGATAGGTAAAAGGCTTTCAGAGCATTCAAAATCTTCTATCCTTAAAGAACCTTGTTGTTGTAAAAGTAAGAGATTCCAAAGCTTTATTGATGCTGATTTAGGACATGTAGTCACAACTGATACCTCAATTTTGCCTTCTAGTAACCTAAGAGATCTTTTCATGAAAGGCACAAAATTTCGATTGTACTCTTTTAAAGAGTCGTGCCTTTTAAAAGCTATCGATAAGGGAATCTCAAAGTTTGTTTTGCAATTAGAAGAATGTTTAGGAGTTAAACTGGTCCAGTGAACACTGCCCTCAAATATGTGTAGGAATGCACTATCTCCATTGGCTCATCTCGTTAGAATGATAAAAGCTGCTAATATTAGTGAGGGCTGCAGCCACATTTGAGGAGGACGGCTGCCCACCCTACTGGTGAGAATCCCAAATCCGTAGCACTGCCTCTGTGAGGCCCTCCTTTGCATAGAGGGCATCTGGAATCCTGATACCGGCAGAGTGGCTCTCGCCCGAGGCTCTAAAACCACCAAAACAACCGGAAAATGATCTGAAGTGGACACCCCTGCGCTGATGCATACTGTCCCACCTCTATCCAGTGCCCAATCATCCACATAAAATCTGTCAATCTGTGCATGGATAGGCATCCTTACTCTCCTGTTCGATCAAGAAAACAGAAGAGACTGTGGCTAAGTGTGAAAAGCATCGTCATACCAAATATCTCTGCCACTGAACTGAAAAAGGAAGGCATCCCATGCTGCTCGCTCCAGGGAGTGAATGCCACCTTCCCTACCCCCTCTTTTGTTTGAAGGGATTTCAAACATGTTGAAATCGCCCCCAATAATCCAAGAATCTGCAATGTGTGACCAAGAGAGTAACTCCTTCCAAAGGAGGACATGATCCCCTCTCAAGTTGGGTGCATAAAGGTTAAGGAAGTCAACCTTACGCCCACCAATCATCAAAATAACCCACTGTGCTCTAGAGGGGACTATGACTCCGTGTCCAATGACCAAGGGGAGCATCGAAGAAGGGATAGAAATGCAAATACCTCCCCTGGTGCCCAAGGCAGATGACCAAAAAATATGGCCAGAAAGAAGCTTACGTGACTTGGCACAATCTCTACCATCCAGCTTATGCTCTTGGAGCATAAGGGTATCAATGGGACCACCTGAAATACCTGGATGGAGTTGGTTACGAATCAGCTGCCTACGGCGGCGATGAGGTATACCATCGAGGCCGTGAACGTTCCAACTAACAAACCTCATCGACGGGAGGAGGAGGCCGGGTGAAAGGTCCTACCCAACCTGGTGGTGGAGAAAATCCTCTTCTGTGAAAGAGTCCTCCTGTCAAGTGGAGGGAAATCAACTGGTCAAAGAAAACCCACTCTAGCAGAGGTGGAAACCATGTCCAACGGAATCCCAATAATTGGCTCCCCCAGGGTAGAGGGTACAAACTCCTCTGTCTCAAGCTCTGCCAAATCTGCTAGTACTGCAAAAGAGTTCCTGTAGGCGGGAATTGGCATAGGAGTGCAAAGAATCCCTGCACCTGAGGGAGAAGGAGAAAAAACCCCCTTACCTCTATCAAGAGGTGAAGTGTGACTAACAGAGGGAGGGGGCTGATCAGGCACATCAGTGATAGGACCTGAAGAAATGGGTTGCCCCTCCTGATGAGCAGGTGGGGGGACTGGGACAACCACATCTACGCCTGGAGTAATATCACCTGCCTGTAACTGAGAATGGTCTGAGGTGCCTCGTAGACGTGGCGGAGTGTCAGCAACCCTCACAGTTATCCAACAGGGTACTGATCGTACTGTGCGCACTGAGGAAGAGGGTCCAGGTCTAGGGGCTGGTCCCGAAGGTCCTGGGAGAGAAGGGGGGGCTCTGGTAGCGTGTGTAGAAGTAGGACAAGAAGGCGGAATAAACCGTTTGCAGTGGATTTTGATTACTGGAGTTGTGTGTCGCTGATGTTGTGAACGAGCGTCACAAAGCTTGTGTAGCAGACCTTTTTCATGTGAAGAATTCTTTATTTCATGTGAGGAATAATTCGGGATAAAGAATAGAGAATTGAATCGTTTGGTGGAAAGAAATATAAATTGATGTGATTTTTCTAGAGAGGCTTGGTGTATTTTTTAAGCAAGAGATGAGAGAACTTCTCTTAGTTTCTCTTATTCAAGGTTCTTTCAGAAATAGAAAGTGGTAAGAAATTCAAACTTTCAAGAAGTGACAGAGGGGGTTAGTACAGAATGAACGAGCTCAAAATATTTTGCAGCAAAGCATAAAGCAATAGTTATTACTGTCTACACTGCTGAGCATGGTAGAGAGGAAGAATAGACACTTTGTCGAGGCAGCCATGTCTATGCTCAAAGACATGGGAATGCCCAACATATTTTTGGCCGTAGCAGTATTTACAGCTACTTATTTGCTTGCAAATGTCCCACTAAAGCAGTTAAAAACATGACACCACAGGAAGGTTGGAGAAGAGACCAAGTGTAATGCATATAAGAGTTTTGGCTTCTATTTGTTAAGCTCTTGCTCCAAAACAGATGAGACAGAAATTGGACAGCAAGATAGGCATGCATCTTCGTTGGGTGTAACAAGCAAAGAAAAGGGTGCAAGCTGTAACACCTTGAATCCCGCAAGATAATCATGAGCAGGGATGTGAGAAACAAATTTAAAGTCTTCGAAAAAAACCAGATACAATGAGCTGAATGGGTGGAGAGGGAAAGCCAGTGTGCTCTCTCAAAAATGCACCCAGACTTTGGGATAGATGAAGAGAGAAAGGAAATGGATGCTTCCTAACTTTGCCAATTCAAAAGTAAACCCTTTGAGGACCAGAAAGAGGATATGCAGGGAGAAATCTGTCCTCCACAGGTGGAAAAACAGCAGCAGTCGCGGCACTTGCAGAAACCCGCAGAAGCCAAAATGTAACTTGAGGAATTACCCATATGGTACATGAAAACAATGGAGGATGCAAAACTGCAAAATGTTGCTGAGGCAGAAGATTGAGGCAACCAACTGAATTACAGCAGGGGTGCAAATGAAGCCCTCATGATGTGTTGTGTTGGGTAATGATGATCCTCAATGCCTCATTCAAACAGATAAGCATGCACCTTAGAAGAATGCCATGGATGCCATTGTCAGGAATAACACTGGGGTCGTGTCAGATGGTATCAGAGCCAACTCCTGAGGTAGGAATCTCTGTAGAGAGAAACTGTGGATGAGATTTCATCCAGGTATGGCTCAAATTCGAAATTTGCTTTGGATCCCTGCAAGTGTTTGTGACTGCGCCAGTTAGGGCAAAGGAATCGTCAGGATTAGGATTGGGCAGAAATTGTTTGAAGAACCAGGTAGAGAAAGATTCGTGATTACGAGTTTGGAATCTGCATGGGACTCCTTGGCATGACAACCAGTTTGCAGAGGATTCAACAATAAATCTTTGGACAACACCTCCAAGAAGAAACCGAATTTGACTCTGATTGGCAAAGCACGTTTCCTCCGTACCTTGAAGCTGAAAAAGGAAGGTCGATGTTTCATTTGTGAGGAGCGTGGCCACAAGAAGGTAGACTGTCCCAAGCGCAAGACTCCTATAGCTGCTCCAGCACCAAAGCTGCCTTCAGGACAAGGACCTAAAGCCAAAGGTGCTACCCAGGCGATGATGGTAGGTATTTCTGTGAATGTTGTTACTAGCCCACTTTCTTGTAATTGCACTTTTAATAACTCATTCTTTGGAACCCATGACCTTTTCTGGGCTTACAGGAAGGTTAGGGACACTCAGATTCACATTCTCTTTGACCCAGGCTTTGACCTAGGCAGTTCTCACAATTTTATTAATTATAGAATTGTGCAGAAGTCGTACCTACCTACGACACCTAGTGATCACACCTATGAAGTGCGGCTTCCCACTGGGAAGCAGTTTTGGGATTGCAAGGCTCAGAATCTTCCACTCCAGATTCAAGACTACATGGACATCTCAACATGCTATGTGATGCACCTAGACCATGTAGACTTGTTGTTGGGAATTGAGTGGTTCAAAACCCACGATGTTCACATGGGGTGGAAGGATCATACTATTTCTTTTTTGGATAAACGCACTCATATATGTATTCATGGTGATGCTATTCCCATCTTTACTTAGCATCATTCTAGCAAACCAAATGCGACGTGACCTTCACCCCGCCTGCTGCTGCCCCCGCCCCTTGCGCTGCCTTGGCTCCTGCCCTGCCACTTCCGCCCATTTCCCCCCGCACCCCCCCCTCGCACCCTGGTCGCCGCCTTGCTTGCCTTGTTGCAAGCCCCATCCGATGACTGAGCGCTCTCGCCTGCTGGCCGGCTGCCCCTCTTGCTTAGGATCTGCCGTGAGCCTCTCTCTTGGATGGTGCTTCCCCAGCCATGGCCTGCTTGTTGGTGGCTTCCTTCCCATGGCAATGTTGTCTTCCTAGGCTGGTCTTTTGCACCCCTTTCCCTCTCCGTGGAGTAGAAAGCGCTTGAGTTGGGGGTGTTTGAGCATTTGGAGGTGTCGAGCCATTCTTGGCATGGGGCCTTGCACTTCTTCGGAGGGGAGTATCTTCGGCTTCAGCCTTCTCCCTTGCCCTGGCGCGATCCTCCACCTTTGCACCTTCACAGCAGCAGTAGGTTCATCTTTCAGGAAGCGTCTCTCCCTTCCCCATGGCATTTCTATGGCGGGAGGAGGTTTGCCCTACACTCTCTTGTTCTTCCGGAGTTGGAGCTCTCCTCGCAGCTTTGCCCTGGCGACATCGGCCATGGCCATCCCCCAGCCGTCCAGTTCGTGCCTCCCTGTGGTGGTTGTTGTGCTGCCCTCGTCCCAACAACATCTCCTGGCCGCGATTGGTGCACTGGAGCTGGAAAGACCTGGCCCTTGGACGACAACCCAGAGGGGTTGCGTCTGCTAGTGGCCTCTTTGCTTGGGTCTCCAAACTTCTCAAGACTCAGAGTTTTTTGGTACTACTTCGAGCTCAAGGAGATAGAGATGCGAGATGCCTGCCTCCATGGTGGTCAAGAGGTCTTCTTGATGGTCAAGCTCGACAATAGGAATCTTGGCGATCTCAGAGCTACTTCGGCCCATGGAACCTTGCTACCTCGACGTGGCTTTAATGCTTTCTTCCTAGCAGGGGTTCTTGGTCGCGGTTGGCACCTTGGTCTTGGTCGGACTCGATTGCTAGATGTTGACTCAGAGGAGTCATATTAGTTGATGGCTCACTGTCTCGAAGATTCTCTACCCACAGGGCGGTGGCTCTTGGCTCTATCCTCAGGGATCCCTTCTCTTGGGGCTCTACTTCTTCTTGTCGTACCAGGAGGCACCCCAAGTGGGTTGAGGCCTGCAGATGCGTGGAGTGGGCTACTAGAGTGCGGATTCGTCCCCCGTCAGGTGGTGGTTGCACATGCAGGCGGGTCTCTTCCTGTTGGCGCCCTCGGGCGGGCTTGATGGACGGGAGCTCAGCGGAGGAGGGATCCATACGACTTTTCGGACAAAACGGATAGGTTTTGAATTGATACTTAATATACACCCTTACAGGGGCAAAAAGGTATGTTATATTTAAGTTAGAGTGAACAAAGAGAAATACAATTCAAGACAGTGGAAAAGGAAATTCAAAACACAAACACATTGGATTCTAGAAAAAACGGGGCAAAAACGTGTATTTTGATTTGGGCAAAACAAAGGTTTCGTTGAGAGCGTTTTGTCCTATTTTGAAACATTTTGACTATTTCGCATTTCGAGGTTTCGAATAGGACGAAACGGGTTTTCATGTGACTATGCTAATATGATGTATATCAATGTGTTTTGATTCCACTATCTTCATTTATTGTTTTTGTAATTGACAAAAATGTTCAAAGCTGTATGAAAAGGTTTATCACGAGGCTGTGCTGTTCTTGCATTACTTATGATGTGTAGCAAAAGCCGTGCTAGTCGAAAAACGAGCTGTATGTATTGTAGCATCACAAGACTGTAAGTGAAGATACAAGTAAAGTGATAAGACATAACCTTGAGGGCTAACCCTAAAAGCCTAACTTCGTCAATACTCTGGAAAAAAATTAAGCTATAAGGGTTGACTTTATCCAAGTGCTAGTGTGCTAGTTGATGTGCTAGTATGCTAGCACATCAACTAACAGTAGCCTACAAGCTATAAGGGTTGACTTTATCCAAGTACTAGTTGATATGCTAGTGTGCTAGCACATCAACTAACAGTAGCCTACAAGGCCACATGAGGGGCTAACCTAGCAAACTTAAGATAGATGCAACTGAAAACAACCAGAAATCCCTCACTTGGACACACTTGTTTGAATACTGATAATACTCCTCTCACAAAGGTACCTATCCTTCAGACGTAGGGGGTGTTTTCCACAAGCCGGAATTGAGATCTCCTTCCAAATGTTCTCACCTCGGAGATTCACACACATGTAAATCTTTTATTAAAGTCTTTGGAAGACCGATGGGTCTATGAGACTGTGAAAAACCTGATACAATGAGGTGTGGTAGTGGAGCACTAAACGAGCATCCACACCAATGCAGAATGCAAACAAAAAGAAGCAAAATGGTAGTACTAAGTCCTAAGTACAACATAGTCATGTCGATAGTCGACTGCATGTATCAATCTCAGCATCAGCATCGACATCATCATAATAATAATCATCATCATCATCAGCAGCAGCAGGACATCAGGATGGATGAGGTAGTGGAGGCATGAGGTTAGCAATAGAGCGTTGTCGGCCCCTCAAGGGTGCAGTCCTGGTAGGTCTCCTGGTCATAGTTCTGCGTCTAACCAGGTCCACTGTGATCCCTGTCGATCGGGCACCGACCCTAAACAAGGAGGGGATGTCCCCAAGTATGATCTGTGTGTCAACCCTCTGTCTGAGTTGTTGAGTCATAGGCTCCGGGTCACGGTCATGCCGAGGTCTCGTCTCGTGGGGGTCTATGTGATCTGGCTGAAAGAACTCCGTGATAGAGCTCTGAGAGGTATCAGTCGAGGAAGAAGTCTGCTCTTGCCTCTGTGCTTGGAGTATCCTTTTGCGGTGTCTAAGCATCTCATGAATGAAACTAGCCAAACACCGTTGGTCTGGGTAGCAGAGGAAACGGGCCAAAATCCCATAACTATCTCTGAAGAGGCAGTAGAAACACCCTCGGATCTCATAGTAAGCGGGACATCTGAAGATGAAATGCTCCTCTGTCTCAACCTTCTGCATGTCACACAGTGTGCATATGCACCTCTCCCTGGGTAACCGCTCTGCTATGCCGCTCTCGATACGAAGTCTGTGTGAAGAGACCCGAAACTGCCCAAGAGAGATCCTCATCGAGTGGGGTAGGTGAATCTGCGTGTATCCTGGTGGATCAATGAAACCCTCCGTTGTGATATGTAAGAAGTGATCTCTGTAGAAGCCCATCTTCATTGGAAGAAGATCACTCGGGCCCAACCAGGTCCGGAATGTGTGTAGCTATAGTAGATCCTTACGGATAACCTGGTTGGCCTCGTGTGATAGGAGGGGAGAGAACAAAGCATCCATGTTGTACTGGAATGGAGGTAGTTTGTCCATGTGGAGCCCTAGTCCCGCAAACCATCTCTCTGTGCGTGCATACCAGCACCTCTGGTCTCCCCCTGCTGCAAGTGCCATAGAAGAGGATAGTGCTAGCCATGGTATCCTGCTATGCCCAGAGGTGTAATCCCCATAGTCCGTGACTCGGTATGGATACGTAATGACCTGAAATGCAGCATCTAGCTGTAATGGGGGTGACCCAAACTCCGCCCGAATGATCTGCTGAGGAACAGATGGCTTACCACGAATCATCCGTGATAACATGAGATCCTGTAGCCGCTCCACCCTGGCCCACTCTGTATCCGACAAGTCTGGCCCCCAGCATGGACTGCCATACATCCTTGCTGGGCGGACCAAGGAGTCAAAAAGCAACCCTTCGGTCCATGGATCCTGAAATTGAGAGTGGAAGCACTGCCTCTCTAGTCTAGCCAATGAAGCATTTCCTAGCCCAGGCGTGCATGCATCGCGGGTCTCATAGTGAATATGGGTCCGAAAAAGACGACCCCAAGATAAGTGTATGATGAAACTATCTCAACAGGGGACCCATCAAATGCGAACTGCTCCTCGTGCATGATGGCTCGAGATGTATTGAAGATCATAACCTTGGTTTTACCCAAGTGGACTTTCAAATCATGAGACTCACAGAAGGACTGTAGTGCGTCAAGGTGTCTCTGGAGCCCCTCTGCTGAGGAAGACAAGAGAGCCACGTCATCTGCATAAAGCAATATCCAGATCAGCGTGCCCGTGAGAGAGCAATCTACCCCTCCCTGTGTCTGCATCACTGTCTCAAGCTCTTTAATGTAGAGGCCAAACAAGGTAGATTATAATGGACACCCTTGTTTGACCCCGATAGTGCTCATGATCTCGTCTGTCCATCGAGATCTTGGCCGGACTCTGCCTAAAACTCGCTCATAAAGTGCCATGACAGCCTAGACGATCTCCTAACCCAAATCCTGTAGGCATCATAAGAAGTGACTCTCGGAACGGTGTCAAATGCCTTGCGGGAATCCACAAAGCAACAATAAACCCTCAGCTTCTGTGCCCTCGCCTCCTCGATGATACATCTGAGCGCGAGAATGTGGTCCATGGTCCCATGATCCTGCCTGAAATCGGCCTGTCCTGCTGCTTTGAGTCCTCGATACGCCGCAAATGTGCTGACCTCAGAATCAAGTACTGATGCATAGATCTTGGATATGACATGTCCAATCATAATGGTAATGTAGTTCTCCGGGCTCATGGGATCCCCTACCTTGTGAATGGGTGAGATAGTGTTAATGGTCTAGGTGCGTGGAAACCCCAAGCAAACAGCTTCATTAAATAGCTTTCCTAAGATCGGGGCTAGGAGGTTAATCCCATATGCAATGAACTCAGTGCATAGTCCCTCATGATCCTTCGCTCGGCCATTACGGTATCCTTTACTCCCCCCCCCCCCCCTAGTGAAGAGGGTGCAGGATGTGGGGCGTGGTATATGTGATATGTTAGGGACTGGCTGATTTGGAATATCATAGAATGTGCGCGCATAATCAGACCACACCTGAGTGTCAGTGAGTGGTGAGGGGGACCGTCCCTCTAGAAAGCTCCACCAAAAGTCCTTAGAGTTGTTATTGAACAAGCGTAGCGTCTCTGGTACGCTCGAAAGATTGTTTTTGGTTTAGAATCTGAGCTGACGGCGTAAAGCCTTACTCATCATCGTACCAGCTATTACAGGGTATGGTCCGAGGTGGTGGTCGGTGGGTGGAGCGGGTGGTGTGGGGGAAAGCATGAAGAGCAGCCTCGTGCAGTGAGCGGGTGACTAGGGCAGCACGATCCTCTAATAGGGGTATAAAGTCAATGCATGCGAGAAGTATGTACAGACGGCTAGAGTAAGTGGGTGAGTGATCGCGATCAAAGCGTATATCATGGTAGGTGGAGTAAGAACTCAACGGGGTAGAAGGTGCTGTGTGCCAGGGGGTAGAAATGCTAAAGAAGAGATAGGTATGATCAGCCCCTAGAGGTAGAGGTGCTACGGTTAGGTCAGTGATGCGAGATGTGAAGGCAAGGGATCCCATGATGTAGTCCACAACACTGAAGCCTCCCCCGTGTGGAAAGCACGTGAAGCCACCTGATGCGGGCCATCTGTCAAGACTATTATAAATAATGAGATCATGCATCCTGCCGAGGTCTAATAGGGTGGCTTGCCCATAGGATGTGAACGGTCCTCGTCTGTCAGCCGAAACTCGTAGCATACCTGCCTCCTCCAGGTCAATGTCTGGTAGTAGAGTGGAATCATCCCTGAAGTCGAGGAGTGGTGCCTGACGAGTGCCTGTCCTCGCGTTGAAATCCCCAACTAGGAGGACTTCTTTGCGGCTAGCGAAGTCAACAATGGACTGATAAAGAGCAGCAAATGGGGATGTCTCATCCTCCCCTCAAATATCTCTGGCAAAGCGGAAGGTCTCGGGGGGGAAGTAGCAAACTGCAATAAATAGGTCCCGACTATCCATGTGCCGAATCGGGATCCAGAGAAACCTGGAATGTGGATCTCTCTGCTCCACTGAGACGGCCCCCAAAAGTGTGGATCTGTAAAGGACTGCGACTCCTCCTAACCCTCGTACCCCTCCTATATCCCTCGTCTCATCTCTGTAGACAGACTCCCATGTATACCTGCTGACTACTGGTAGTGAGCGCTCTGGACTCTGATGTGTCTCTGTATAAAAGACTATGTCGTGACCTGTATAGGATTCCGAGAAGTTCCTTGTTTCTGACCATAAGGTACCATTACATTCCAGATGGTACAGGATAGGGTCTCGGATGTCTGAGTCTCATAGACCCCACCTCCCTATGCAGGAGGGGAGGTGGGTGCCCGACAGGTGCCTGTAAGGAGTCATCCATCTCGTACTACTGCCCACTTCCCCTCCTTGCGGGCCTGATCCCGCTGCTGCAACAGAAAGCGCCTCTCCTCAACCTGTAGTGGAGTGAGGTCCTCATCCATGGAGATCGCTGGCTGGTCTTGTAAGGATGACCTACGACGTAAAGCCGATATTCGTGTCTGGGCGTCATGGAACCGTATGATAAGGGGTTGCTCTCGGTTGGGGTCCCTCCCTACCCGCCATGCTCTCTCAATCTTGTGCTTAGTCGCCCCTAGAGTAGTGGCCACGAAGGCCATCGCATCTGCCATCAGTGTAGCCTCAGTGCGGGGGATCCCACATACTTAGATGTTGAGAGCCCTTTTGGCTCTCTGCTGCTGCTCCAGGAGGGTAGCCGAAACGGTTACCCTTGCAGGTTCCCGTTTGGCTACGTCGACCCATCTGGACGTCTCCTCGATGGTAGATTGCATGCTCGCAATCTGTGCCTCCACAACTGGGGTGCTCCCTGGGACTGTACGTATATCAGTGACCTCCTGTCGGAACTGCGAGATCTCCTGTCTGAGCCCCTGAATAAGATCAGCCTGGTCTCAGATAGCTTGAGATTGATCCTGTATGAGACACGCCTGCTCCTGGGTGAAGCGTGTCTGCTCCAAAGATGGACAAAACCATGAACAAAGACCTTAAAACCATTCTCTTGCCTTCTCCTGGCACCTTTTAAACTCTGTCAGCCTTTCATTCTCTCCAAGTTTTTCAGTGGTATGAGTAGATGCTGTCCCTATAGACGTCCCTGCTGCTCCAGTGGACAGCGAAAGTTGGGGTACTGTTGTGTTCCGTTCCTTGGTCTCCTTGCTCCTCTGTCTGCAGCCACTGGATGAGGTACAACTGCGGACTGGCAGTTCCTTGTTGCTGCCACCTTCTGGACTTGCTGCAGCAGTACCTGACTGCCTACAGCAGTCTGTTGCTACTCCAGACTTGCTGCCTCTGTCTTCAGCCTCTTGTTGCATCTCGCAGTCCCAGATTGGCCTGCCTTTACCTCCAACCATCAGCTTATGCTGTACTTGCTGCTGCCCTCAGAAAACCTTCCACGCATGCATATCTGGTGTTGCTTGCATGGCAGCCTACCCATGTGGCAGCCCTTCTACTGCTGTCGGAACTGCCCCCGTCTGAATCTTCAGCTCTGTCCAATTGGCTTCTCTTAGACCCAAAAGAAGCTGTTGGTACACCTATGTCCTCATTTGAGGGCTCACATGTGGGGAAGTGATCTGTATAATCCCAACACTATGGGAGCCTCAAGTAGTCCATAGCAGCCACTTTGGTTTTCATGTTTGCAATCCTATGCCATTTTGAAAGGGAATTTCATTTGACAGATCAGGCACCCAGACTCTGAATAATACTTACCGAGCTAAGAGCAACGATGTTGTGTCTACAACGTCTCCACATACACGTGCCACTGCCTGGAGCATCAGAACTCTTAATCTAGTAAAGTACAGCCCTTGCTGATATCCTGTTGGTATCATGTCTATTCTTATTTGACTAAGACAGGAGAGCCAGTTTGCCATTATGATTAATACAAAAGAGCATATCAATTGTGGCAGCACAGATGAACATCAGCAAACATCTTTCAGGCATGTGTAGCTGTTCAAGCCTAAAGGTCTAATCTTGATTATTACAATTAGAATAAGCTGCTGTTCTACTCTTTCTTCCATGTACCAACGTGTTATGGCAAAGTTTCTGACAGGCCTATCCATGGTCATATTCCATAGCAGCCTGGTAATGTCTCTACAGACTCTGGCAGACGTGCTGCTTCATACCTGTAACATTGTGGTGTGGTCATGTTTAACTCTTTTCCTGGATCCGCTAGACTTTGAAAATACTTAAAGAGATTCTCATCAGACCAATAAAGAAGAGGGTGGGGGTCAATGTCCACTGTTGCTAGGTCTAAGATTAAGTCACACCCCTTTTTAACTCTGGCAGACCTGCTGCTTCATAACTCTAACATTGTGAAATGTGGTCACGTTTGTAACTAGGCCTCTTACGTCTTAACTTTTTTTGCAAATTCGCTAGACCTTGAAAATACTTAATAGAGATTCTCATCGGACCAAGAAAGAAGAGGGTGAGGATCGATGTCCAAGATTAAGTTACACCCTTTGTTAATAAGGGGGTTCAAACATATTTGTTCCTTAACTTTAATTCATGAAACAAGCATATTTTGCAGCATATTACTTTTTGTGAAATTGTGATTACTGTTGCCACCTGTAACCAGAACATGTGGCAAGAAATTGTGTGTGTTTTATTGTTTTGATCTGGACTAGGCAAAACCATGTAGAATGATTATTGAAGGTGATCGCATATGTGTCAAAGGTTTTAACTATCAATGGTTCTGTTATTAACAAGTACTGCCTTTGTTCAAGCTGTCATTCAGGTTCGAACGCTAGTTCAAGAAGATTTTAAGAGAGCTTTGTCAGATAATGATCTACTGATATCACCAGCTGCACCTACGGCTGCATACCTAATTGGTTTGTTACAGATTCTTTTGGGTTTTATTGGTTATGTAAGGATTTTGTACATGCTTATAGACTTTTGATGCTGTCATGCAGGTGAAAAGGCAGGTGATCCCTTATCAATGTATGCTGGGGATCTCATGACGGTGAGTGGGTGCTTTAGAATGTGCAGCTAGCTTGTTAACAAACCTGTCGCCCCTTGTTATGATGGAAGGACAATAACATTGCAATAGTTCTAGAGCAACTATATGCTACATTTAGGGTCCAATTCTGAAAGCTACACATGCTAGTTGATTTTCCGGCCTGAGTTCTTTCTGCAGGCTGACAGCTTTGCTGCTTAGAATCATTACTGGAAGTTTCAAATTGTAAATTTTGTTTCTCTTTGCGTTTTAATTTACTTGATAGGATTTCTTTGGGTCTTCTTTGGATATCTTGGTCGATATATGTTGCATTCAATGACATCAAATTAGCAGCTATTGTTTTAGAGAGAGAAAATTCACAGCTTTTTCTTAATGGGCGATGTGGCAAGTATTGGAATCTCTATTCTTTCAACTAATGGACAAGGGCATAAATTGGTCTTCTTTTCTTAAAGGATTCTCACTAATCATGTTCTTTAGTGGGTAGATTAAAAGAATCATTGGAAGTCCAAGGCCTTTTATAATCTCACATTGCAAGAAGGAAGTATTGAAAGAATTGCTTTGAAACTGACAAAAAATGCTTAAATTCTAGCTAGTGACTGTAATTCTTTTCCTTAACGAGATAATCCTCCTCTTTGTAGATTTTTAAAAGTTTATAATTTGTCATGTGGACACGTGCTTTGCTAGTACTGTTTATTACCTGCAAAAGTTTCATTTTATAGCACCTTTTTGAAGAAGAATCAAACTGTGCTACATATAGTCTAGCAGAACTTTCCCCATGAGAGCCAAGGGGAGGGGATCCCCATCATTGGGCCAATCGGTCAACGGTCCATCACAGTGTCGGTGTAAAAACAGTCTAGCTCACATGGATGATAAACTAGAACAATTCCAAAACTCAACGCGAGAAAGAATACAAAACTTCCGAAAGAAGTTGAAACATAGGCTTATCTTCTAGATTCGCCAAGAAAGAAGAGACCACGTGCCACACAGGGACCAGAAATAAGGGCTGTGGACCCCCTCCGAAGGATTGCACTACTTGCAAAAGAAAATTTGATGCAAGGAAGCTCAAAGTAGGAGCTGATATGCCCTTAAGTGGTCTGTAATATCACGTTCATATAGACTAAGCTTGGGTGCTTCTACTTTTTCCAAAAGCACTTTTCCCAAGCTTTACAATAAAGATCTTTCTTAAAGCTGATTTTTGCTAAAGCTGACTGGGCCTTCAGCCAACTTTGCATTTACCACTCTCCAGCATGCTGCAAGAAATAAGCAAGTAGAACAACAATAACCCATTAATCTTTATCCCCTAGTCCCCTTTGGGCGTCCCCACTAAGCACATAAATAAAAACTAATAATAGAATGGAAACTTCCTCCTGTAGACCGAGGTAGACTCTCTTTGATTGAAGTCAAAAGAAAATATTTCTATTTATTTCTTGGAATAAGAAAAAATCCGTGACATCCCCTTGGCTTCTAATTAGTTGTCCCCAACTGAAAAGCCTCTTTATACAATTGCAAAGTCTATGGATACTTTGAGAAAAATCCCTCATCCACCCACTTTGCATCCAATGCTGAATAATTCTTAATTTAACAAGGCATCTTCGGTTGACCTTGCCTTGGGATCTTCTCTATATATAGACAATTTGCCCAGGTTGGAGGATCTCCTCCATCTCCTCCACCTCTGATGGCTCTTTCAAAACTGGTTTAGGTCCTTGATACTTCTTTAGAAGACTCACTTGAAAAGCATTGTGGAAAAAGCACCAATTGGAAATTTGGAGGTTGTGGCTTGCTTCACCCTACATTAGTCTCTTTGCTACTTGATGCACCCTAGCTTCGATTTCCCTTTGGCCTGGCCCTGCTCATCAGCAGGTTTTGTCAATGTGAAGCAGCTCCTATTTCATTTACCAAGCAGCCCCCCAATTGCTGACATTAGAGGCGCTTCCACTCCAGTTGGTACATTGGAAGGGGTCTTGAGAGTGCTTCAACCCGGGTTGCTGGGATTCTGTTTGAGCCTGCAACAGTAGTTGTGCTGCTTCATGATAGTGCTCGACATCGTTTTTCTCCCTCCAAATGGATTGATGGTTCGAGCAGTTTACTCCCTCAGGCTCCTTGGGATACGTGTGCTCATACTGGAGGAGAGCAAGTTGAACGTAGGTGTTCTGAGCAAGGATGCAATGCTCCTAATCGTTTTCTTTCTTTTTGTGTGGGTTTTGTTTTGTGAGGTGTGGATTGAGAGCTTCTCTCGACCTTTGGTTTTTTTTTGGGGTGTGTTGTGGAGGTTATGTGCTGGAATTTGTACTTTGGTTTTGAAAAGAATATGTTACCTATTTTGCTGTAAAAAGCATTGTGAATCTTTCAGTGCTGCGGCAACTCTAGTCGGTATGCAACTTCATGGATTGGCTCAGTGATCCGGAAAGGTCCATACTACCTACTAGAAAGCTTTGGATACACCTCTGTCTTTGCCCTTAATCTTTCCAAGCCTTGCTTTTTTGTAACACCCAATCTCTTTTATGGGGGATTTTCAATATATGGCCAAGTTATTGACTATTTGGACCTTCGATGTGCCACCCTCATTGTGTAAGAGATGATGCACTTAGATGCGTTCTCATTTGACTAGCGCATGGCTAGGAGCACAGACAACATTGGTTCATGCGCTATTTCTTCACAAGAGAGGATACCATGCCCAATGGCATGTGATCCTAAGTCTGACATCCATATATTTAGCCACTACGAGGACCTCCATATATTGCCAATATGGAGCACGCCCAATGGCACATGATCCAAAGCTTGGCCTCCATATACTGAAGACCACTATGAGGAAAAATACAAAATCAGTGAGTAGACATCCATTCAAGGTACTGTTCTCACAACTTCGTGGTGTTGGGTTGCTTCACTTCATCCCAAGGTGTGACCCATCGAGCAAAGGAGAGGTTGACAAAGACAAATTTTAGACATGCTCTAGAGACATTAAGATCTCCATTGGGACCCTAGCTTGACATGTGCACAACTTCAATCACTCATAGTAGATCTTGGACAAATTCCACCCACCTCATGGTGCTAGACTACTTCATGGTGCCAAACTGTTGCATGGTGTGCATAAGTAAGACACATGGAGTGGACTTGGGAGCAACATTTGTAAATCTCAAACATGTTTCAGAGATATTAGGGCTTTAGAGACCCTTGGTTCACACAAAGCAGTGTGGATAGAGTCTACCCACCTAACACTTGGTTTAGCTCAGGTTCTTGCCATACTCCATCTTTGGGATATACGTAGGGCATATGAGCATGATGTGTTTCATTTTTTGCTGACGTAATAAATTTCTCTTAGTAATGGCATTTCTATCTTTCTTTCTCCTTTAATAAACTTTTTTTCTTTCTCTGTCTCATTTCCATTTCACGACCATTTCCAGCACCCTAGTACCAAGCCTCTTGTTTTTGACACCCTTGTCCGTCAAGCTAGGAAAGCGTGGGATGTATGGCAGTTCTTTTGGGGGACAAATCTATCGGACATAGATTGGTCTCGCATATAGAGAGACTATAGGTTCTACTTCTTGCTCGGATGATCCGTATCACAAAGAAGGGGTTTACCGAACCATTGGGCTACACTAAGATCCATCTACCGCATGCTATCAGGATCTCCTTGGGCAGTTATACGAGTATCTTCTCCTAGGCTATGAGCTGAAGAGATGGGACAAGCAGAGGGCATTCGACTCAAGAGATGGATTTGCACTTTATGTGATAGGCAGCAAACCGAGATAGAGGAGTAGTTTGCATTGAAATGCCTTGATTTGTGGATGTCATAGTTTCTATTCAAGAGTGATTTTGAACGAACTCAGAGATTTCTT
This sequence comes from Dipteris shenzhenensis, assembly GCF_047967505.1. NCBI lineage: Eukaryota > Viridiplantae > Streptophyta > Polypodiopsida > Gleicheniales > Dipteridaceae > Dipteris > Dipteris shenzhenensis. The sequence continues at coordinate 22,399,355 of NC_141604.1, forward strand.
GGCACTCCCCCTAGAAAGAAAGAAAGATATATTAACGTCCACGGGAGACCTCGCGGGCCTATGGGACAAAGTGCATAGAAAAGCGAACTCATACAAGCCTTAGTGGGCTAGAGCAAAAGGTACACTAGGACCCTTGCTGAGTACTAATATATCCAACGACATGTGGCCAGCTTCCTTCTGGAGTCCCAAAGACATAAAGATTGTCTCTTGCAAGCGTGAAGGAGAAAGAAAGAAAAGAGAGAAAGAAATTTTATTAGAGTCTTCGGAAGACCGATGGGTCTATGAGACTGAAAGAAAACCTGATACAAATCATAGTAAGGGTGGAGCTACTGAAACAAGCATCATCACCCGTGCTGAACCCTAAGTCTGATCATACATAATCAAATACATCTGGATGTAACAATGAAAAGAAAAGAAAAGGACTGGAGCGGAACGGAATCCTCCGTATGTCATGTCACCCTGGCTAGTGCATAGCCGGTGATGGGACGTTGGCGCCCGTCAAGGTGTGCTGTGCGTCTCGGTCTCCTGGACGAGGCTCGACACAAGACCAAAGCCACTGTGATTCCCATGGGACGTATCCTGGGTCTAAACAATGACGGGAGGTCCCCCAGAGTGATCTATGTCCCCCCTCAATGTCTCGTGTGTCGTGCTGTGGTCGTCGGGTCGGGGTCTCTGTCACGTTTGCGGCTAGAGGCTGGACGATCAATGTCACTCGATGGGAAGAACTCTGTGATCCTGCTCTGAGAGGTGTCTAATGATGTGGCCAAGCCTCGTCGCCTGAGTAAGTACTCTCTATGTCGGACCCCCTCGTGAATGAAGGCCGCGAAGCATCTCTGATCTGGGTAGGCGAGGAATCTGGAAAGGAGCTCGGAGCCGTCTTTGAAGAGGCAGTGGTAGCGACCTCGGATTTCGTAGTACACTGGGCACCTCAAAATAAAATGCTCCTCTGACTCAACCTCCTGACAGTCGCACAATATGCATAAGCGATGCTCCCTAGGAATCCCCTCTGCTTTGCCGCTCTCTATGCGGAGTTGGTGTGATGATACACGAAACTGTCCGATGGAGATCCGTAGTGAGTAAGGCATATGAAGCTTAGTGTACCCTGGCGGTGTGATAGCACAAACTAGGTCCTAAAGGTGTGTACCTGCAGGAGATCCTCTCGAATGACCTGGTTGGTGTGTGGCCCAATCGGGATGGTGGGTGGGAGTACCAGAGGGGCATCTAAATTGTACTGAAAAGGAGGTATCCTATCGATGTGGAACCCTAGTCTCACAAACCATCTGTGAGTCCGTGCATACCAGCATCGCTCGTCTCCCTCTGCTGCCAACCTCATGGAGGAATCGAGAGCCAACCATGACAACCTCTGTCTCCCTGATGTGCAATCCCCATATGATCTAACCCGTTGTAGATATGTGATGGTCTGAAAGGCTGCATCTAGCTGGAGTGGAGAAGCACCAAACTCGGCTTGAATGATGTGATGTGGTACAAACGGTTTCCCCCGGATTGACTCCCAAATTGAGATGCTAGAAGTTGCCACTTTCAAAGATGAGAATGAGAAGTTGAAAGCAAGTGCACATTGGGAGGAAGGGGTGCTTCAGCCACCTATCCAAGAAGTGAACCTTATCAAAGAGCAAATGAAGCAGCTCAAGGACACAAAGGGGACCTCAGAAGAGGGATGTAAGCTCATTGATGAGCTGAAATCTGAGAATGAGCAGCTCATAGAGGAAATGGCAGCCTTACAACGACTGGCAGGAGAAACATGCTGAGTTTGCACAGCAAATCACGAAGGGGAAGGCGGATATGCTTGCATGGAAGGATGTACTGAACAAAGACACAACAATACCCAAAAAAGAGTTCATCTCGGAAACTTAGGAGGGAGAAAAGAGTTGTAACAGCAAGGCTGTGAATGTACTGGTAAGAGGCCTAATAGTAGGTGATACCCCCATGTTAGATGCCAAGGCTTTATTTGAAAAGATGGGCGTTAACTTCACCTGTGAATCAGCTTGGAGAGTGGGTAAGGCAGATGCACCGACAAGGCCCATGGTAATTAAGTTGCGGATAGCAAATGGTAGATCCACCCTCATGGATATGAGAGCCACACTAAATGTAACATGCAACGGTAATCTGATCGTGTAATTCACAGCAAGACCTTTAAACCTTTAGCGAGGAATTAGCGTTGTTTACCATAGAGAGAGAAAGGTGATGAAGGTAGAGAGAGAATAGAGTCAACAATGGATTGGGTCTTTGTGCCCACTAAGGGCCCCCTCTCCCAATCAGGGGAGAATTTTCTTTGTACTTGGAGAATTGAGAAACACAAAGAACACTCTTTGAGAGAGCACGGAAACACACTTCTGAAGAGCTCACTGTGCACACGTATAGCAGACCCAAAGACCTGAGAGGCAACACCGACCAATACCGAAACCTTGATGCTGTCCACACTAACGATGTAGGATGCTTCTGCAAGGCAAGGGAGAGGCTTGTGCTGTCCACCGGAATGTAGGGTTACTGCATGAGTGAGAGAGTGAAAGCTAGGAGTAATAGATCCTATGAGAGAGCTGAAAGAAAGAAAGAAAGATATATTAACGTCCACGGGAGACCTCGCGAGCCTATGGGACAAAGCGCATAGAAAAGCGAACTCATACAAGCCTCAGCGGGCTGAAGCTAAGGGTACGCTAGGACCCTTGCTAGGTACTAATCTATGCTAACAGAATCATAATTATAAACATAATCATAATCATATCATATCAATCAATCTATCCAGGTGCTGGGACGAAACCAAAGCCTGGTACAATGATGGCTCTCTGGTGGTGGGCTGCGAAAATATCTCGTATCTGCTAATGCCTTAAGTGCTAGCTATAGTGATGGGCGTAGGAACCCTTTCTTTCCCTCTCCTCTTATTCCCTCTTCTTCCCCTCTTTTCCTCTTTTCCTCCCTCTTTCCCCCCCTCTTTCCCTCATATGCTCATGCATAAGCATAAGCATAATCTTTCTCTCTTTCACTCTTATGCATATGTTTTTCCTTCTCTTATGCTTATGCTCTTTTCCCCTCTTCTTTTTCCCTTCTTTCAATCTCTTTTCCGCTCTTCCTTTGCTTATTTTCCACTCTCTTTTTTCCTCTCTTTTTCTCCTCTTTTCATAAGCATATGTATTTGCCTATGCTTATGCTTATGTATGAACATATGCTCATATGTATCATGCATAAGCACAAGCTTATGCTTTCTCTCTTTTTCTCTTATGCTTATATGCTCATGCATAAGCATAAGCATATGCTTTCTTTCTTTTTCTCTTATGCTTATGCTCTTTTTCCCTCTTCCTTCTCTTATGTTTATGCTCTTTTCTTCTCCCTCTTTTGATCTCTTTTCCCCTCTTTCTTCTCTTCTTTCTGTTATGCTTATATGCTCATGCATAAGCATAAGCATATGCCTTCTTTGTTTTTCTCTCATTCTTATGCTCTTTTCCCCTCTTCCTTCTCTTATGTTTATGCTCTTTTCCTCTCTTCTTTTTCCCCTGTTTCGATCTCTTTTCCCCTCTTCCTTATCTTCTTTTTCCCTCTTCTTTTTCCCCTCTTTCAATCTCTTTTCCCCTCTTCCTTCTCTTATGTTTATGCTCTTTTCCCCTCTTCAATCTCTTTTTTCCTTTTTCAATCTCTTTTCCCCTCTTCCTTCTCTTATGTTTATGCTCTTTTCCCCTCTTCTTTTTTCCCTCTTTCAATCTCTTTTCCCTCTTCCTTCTCTTCTTTTCCCCTCTTTCAATCTCTTTTCCCCCTCCATAAATCTCTTTTCTCCTCTTTCAAACATATGCTTTCTCTCTTTTTCTCTTATGCATATGTTTTTTCTTCTCTTATGCATGAGCATATGTCTCCTTCTCCTTCTCCTTCTCTTTTCCTTCTCTTCTTTTTCCCTTTTTTTTTCTCTTCTTTTTCCCTCTCTTCCTTCTCTTCTTTTCCCCTCTTTCAATCTCTTTTCCCCCTCTTTCAATCTCTTTTCTCCTCTTTCAAACATATGCTTTCTCTCTTTTTCTCTTATGCATATGTTTTTTCTTCTCTTATGCATGAGTATATGTCTCCTTCTCCTTCTCCTTCTCCTTCTCTTTTCCTTCTCTTCTTTTTCCCTCTCTTTTTCTCTTCTTTTAATAAGCCCTATGCCTATGCCTATGCTTATGCTTATGCTTATGCATGAGCATATGCTCATATGCTTATGCATAAGCAAAGCCTGTAGAAGCAGCCCTCCCCCAGCCCATTCTCCTTCATATGTTCCCACCTTGAGGGGGCCCAGAAGGGCTCCTATCCTAGGCTGGACGTAGACCTATGGTCTTTGGCAACTCTCCAATACTTGATAAACAAACGAGCTACATCTTCAACGCTGGCCGTTTGTTTGCAGGGAATAAGCATATAATATTTATTAAAGCAACAGACAATGGTAAGGCATTGAGTATTACGCGTACCTGCGGATGTTGAAAGTGGCCCCATGAAATCCATACCTATGTCCTAAAAAGGACCGTCGGGGATTGGCAATGGCATAAGTCTGTCGTTTCTTGTGGGAAGCCTTGACCTTTTGGCATATCTGACAATTCTGAACATAGCCATATACGTCCTTCCGCATCTTTGGCCGATAGAAATAGTGCTCTAACTTTTCTAAAGTCCCGTTGATACCTTTGTGACCACCGGTAAGGGCATCATGGGCATCATGAAGAAGCAGCTGCCGTTTGTCTTTGAGTACACAATCTTTTCTTATAGAAAAGCCAACCATCCTCTAATGAGTAATGGCATGGAGCAAGCGTCATGGCTAACTAGAAGTGCATGCCAAACTCTGTTGACTCCGCGTACTGTGCCTTCATGCTATCAAGATCTTTTCCTTTGATTTTGAGCATGGTGGCCCGCTCAATGGTCTGGATGGAACCTTTTCGACTGAGAGCGTCGGCAACGGGGTTGTTTTTGCCGAGAACGTACTCGATCATTCCCCCAAACTGCTGGAACATACTGTTGTTGTGGATCGCTCCATTGTGTACTAGGCATTGTTTGAAGCCACTTAAGGGCTTGGTGATCTGTCTTAACCGCGAAAGTCCATCTGTATAGAAAATGCTTCCAATGTTTTAATGCCTAGATGAGACCGAGGAGCTCTCTATCATAAACTGAATAGTTCTTTTCGGCATCGTTAAGCTTTCTACTGTAATATGCTACGAGCCTATCCTCTTGCTGTAAAACTGCCCCTATGGTGACATTGCTAACATCTGTGATTACCAAAAATGGATCATCCCAAGAGGCGATCTTCATAAGTGGTGCTGTCATCGTCAACCGTTGCAAGTCATGGAAGGCCTGCAAAGCTTTGCCTGTGACTTGAACTTTTTGTGTGCGTGTCTATAACCCCTTGAGTAAATTTGTAAGAGGGGCTGCGTATGTTGAGAAACCCTGCATGTGCGAGCTGTATGCTTGACACAAACCCACAAAGGATCGTATCTCCTGGGCCGTCGTGGAGACAGCCCAACTTGTGATAGTTTGGATCTTCTTAGGGTCCAATCGAATCCCTTGAGCACTAATGATGTAGCCCAAATACTGAATTTCCAGCAAGCCAAATTCACTTTTCTTTGCATTGAGATATAGCTAGTTATCACGTAATAATTGTAGGGCACATCGTACATCCTTAATATGCTTTTTGGCTATAGCGGAAAAGATAAGGATATCATCGAGAAAGATGAACATGCACTTCCAAATATACTCTGCAAATACCTGTGACATCATCTTGTTGAATGTTGGTGGCGCATTCTTCAAACCAAAGGGCATGAAGACAAACTCGTGATGAGCTCGCTCTATTCGGAAAGTTGTCTTTGGATGCGAGGCATAGGAAACTTGTTGCTTACTCTAAGCTTGTTGAGTGCTTTGTAGTCGACAGCAGGTCGTGCTGACTTATCCTTCTTTGCCACAAATATAATGGGTGCAGCAAAAGGCAAAGAAGGTCTAATAAACCCTGCGCACAGTAATTGAGACAATTATTGCTCTAACTCCCCCTCCGTAGACTTGGAAAGTCAATACGGGAACTTACTTGGAGGTGTCGAGTTGGGAAATAGATCAATATGATGGTCTTCTGGACGATTGGGAAGAAGCTTGGGTGGCAGATCATCCCGGAGCATGATGTCTTGGAACTCTTGCAGTGGAGCGGCTTAAAATGTTGTGATTTAGCACTGGACATAGACATGTGCACACATGGCACCCTTGCGGACGGGGCAACCTGCTTGAATATGAGAGATTAACAGAATTCCTGGTATGCTCCGATCACGGCGTATCACGGCGGGCTCATGTAAACCTTCCACAATCGTGAAGGTATCCTGCTGCCAATTAGGCGTCGGTACATGCTCATGGAACCACTGAATCCTGAGGATCATGTCGCACCCCATTAAAGGAGTCAGAATAAAATCCCGCGTAAATATGGCCTTCTGAACTTAAAAAGTAAAATGAATGGCCTTATTTATGCAACCTTGAACGTAGGCAATCTTGCAATAATATTTTGGTCCTGCATTAATTTTAGTCGCTGTACATTAACATGAAGAATGCGTTTATGCCACATATCAATATCTGCAACTACACCAATCCCATGTGCAAACATTGCTGCACTCAATTCAGGGTGGACAGTTGATAGAAGAAAGTGCAATGAGATTATCTCAAAACATAGCCTGGCAATATTAGCACCATGTTTCTTTGCTACAAGGAAACATCCTTATGGCCAGCTAGTATCTCAAATGGTGTGGTTCTACAATACAACATGCATGCATGCATGGAATGTTGACTCCAACATTAGTCTAGTACTAGATACCATCCCGAATGTGTGGCATGTGCATGAAGGTACATCCCTTACACAAGAAGAGGTTGACTGTCTCACAGCTACTGTAGGATTCAACTTGGAGAATGTAGGCTCTAATGCCAATGATGAAAGGAATGAATGTGTTGGTTCAAGTAGAAACATGACCCAAGAAGATTTAGGTGTGTCACCACGCCGTGCATACTATAGGTCAAAAGTGTCAAAGGCAGCATAGCAAGAGATTCATCTTGCAATGGCCCTTGATGCACGTGTTGTAGAGAGGAAGGTGGTGAAGCTTGGTGAGCATGAAGATTTTGTGATAGAAAGCAACACCAGCAAATCAGCTGGTTCTTCCCAATATGAAGTGTTAATAAAGGAGAGACCAAGTTGCATGTGTCCAGATTTGAAGAAAGGGCAGGAGTTGGAAATTCGTGATGTGTGGGTGCAAGCCGGGTGTGAACCCGTCCACTGCAAGCTCGTGAGGCACGAAGGTGCACCCCACTATCTTGGCAAGCTGAGGGGAGATGGCATCTTTGGAACTCCCCATATCGAACAGGACAATAAAGTGATGCCCGTTGGCCGTGCCGTATGCTCGAATGAGTGTCTTCTTTTTATCTAAGAAATCACTCTCCTTTTTACCTTGAAAGACCACCATGGGAACGGTGTTGAAAGCAAGGAAGACGGCATTCGTAGCTGAGGATGGAGGTGGGGTTGAAAGTGCCAATACATTGGCGACAGACGAAGTAGGCGCTTTCGCAGCCTTCTCGGCAAGCCACTTCGGACAATCCTTCTTGCCATGCCCAACGATGTGGTGGCAATGAAACCTGGCCGTCTTTCTTTTGGAGCTGGTTGTCCTTCTTCTGATCCTTATTCGCTGTGTTGTTTAAATGTTGCAGGGCTTTGGAATCTTTCTGGATCTGGTTGGGCTTTCCCCCGTTCAGCATCATCTCCTAATTCTGTGCGAGAGTCAGCACCTGCTCGTAATCCGACGGGTCGAAGTTCCGAATGGTAAAACAGATGTTCGTGTCTAATCCTCGAATGAATTGCTTCATCTTGGCACTCTCTGTCATGCCCAACTACTGCGCCAGCGTGATGACCTTGTTACTGTATGTCAACAGAGGCAAACCATTATGGGAGAGATGAAAGAACTCATCCTCCATGTTAGGCATATATTGGGGTGGGAGAAAACAGGCTTTGAGGTTGGCCAGAAACGTTGCCCAAACGAAATTTGTCTTAAACGTTGTTGGGTCAGTCTGCTTACTAGCTCAATGTTGCCACCAGGTCACCGCCTCACCCGTAAGATGATGGGCTGCGAGGGGACTTTATCTTGCTCATCTCGAATGCGCGCTAACAGAAAATGAGCTACAAACTGATGAATAAATTGCAAAATTGCGGAATCGCCACACTTCCTATCATACTTAACAAAATTGGGAGTGGACCGAGTGAGTGGTTTTATGTTTGTTGATGACGGAGATGTGGCGGTGACGGCTGATGCGCTCAAAGTTGCCTGCATAGCGGCTAACATCTATTTATGTTGGAGAAGTATCGCCTCTCGGTCTAGCTTTTGTTGCCTCTTTGCCTGGGCGAGCCTTGTGCGTCGCAGTGCCTCATTTTTGCATGCCTCACACATCTTCAAAATCTGTGGTTCCTCTTTCTTCCAGCGGCTTTTTTGCTTCTTTTTCCACTAGACGTTGTTTTGTTTGGTTCTGCTGTCTTCTGCTTTCTTCTAGTTGGGATGAATGTTCTTCGAGTTGTTGTAGGAGGACCCAATTCTAGTATAGAAGGTTCGCCATCACTTCTTGAGCACTTGGCGTAAGCGTATCTTGTTGGTAGTCTTTCTCCTCTTCAAAGTCTTCAAGGTTGAAATCTTTTCTTAACCCTTCCATGGCGCTTGATTGTGTGTCCTTTCCGGATCTCAACACAACCATACACTCCCGGTAGTCAAGGTGGATACAGACCAAAGCTTTGATACCAATGTAACATGCAACGGTAATCTGATCGTGTAATTTACAGCAAGACCTTCTTTAAACGTTTAGCGAGGAATTAGCATTGTTTACCATAAAGAGAGAAAAGTGATGAGGGTAGAGAGAGAATAGAGTCGACAACTGATTGGGTCCCTGTGCCCACTAAGGGCCCCCTCCCCCAATCAGGGGAGAATTTGCATGATACTTGGAGAACTGAGAAATCCAAAGAACACTCTTCGAGAGAGCATGGAAACACGCTTCTGAAGAGCTCACTGTGCACACATATAGCAGACCCAAAGACCTGAGAGGCAATGCCGACCAATACCAAGACCTTGATGCTGTCCACATGGGAAAGGGAGAGGCTTGTGCTGTCCACCGAAATGTAGGGTTATTGTGTGAGTGAGAGAGTGAAAGCTAGGAGTAATAGATCCTGTGAGAGAACTGAGAGATGACTGAAATAAAGAGCTGAGAATGAGCTGTGTAAAAGTGTAAAAGATAACTGAAAGAGCTGCTGAAACAGACCCCAAACCTTACTTCGTTCGCTGTCCCGACTCCCCGTGCGATGCGCTTCGTAACACCTTCCCAGAGGGCTGAATTGATGCCAAGGACTGAGGCTGGTCAGAGGTGGGTGGGGTGCAAGGCAGCCTATATAAGCAGCCCTCCCCCAGCCCATTCTCCTTCATATGTTCCCACCCTGAGGGGTCCCAGAAGGGCTCCTATCCTAGGCTGGACCTAGACCTATCACTAAACCTAAGATGGAAACACTAACCTACTGTTCTCCAGTGAGTACTAGTGAACAAGAACTGATCTTCTAACTTGACCTATGGCTGAGAGACTATCTTACGTAGCTTGTGCCTAACTATCCCTGGACAAGGGCTCATAAAGGGGTCACAAGCATACGACAAAATCTCCTATTAGGGAGCTATTACGCACTTGTCGATGTAGCCGGTGTGTCACTTTGCACCCAAGTGCAAGGGTGCATGTGACACTAAAGGGCACCAAAATCTTTTTGGATGATGATCTCACACTCCTATAGCAAGAGCGCAGGAGGGAGGGGATGGTGCGAGTTATGGCAGCAAGGCAAGGAGGGAAATGGGCAGCCTACAGAGACAGTAAGGTGATTATCCGAGAGAGGAGAGGGAAGGTGTAGTGAACAACACATGACGGTGTCAGACCCACGAGATGAGAGCACACAATAAGCTGAAGATAGCGGTGTGGAATTGCAATGGCAACCTCTAGTCCACACCGCTATCTTCCGACTCGAAGCTGAAACCCCTCCCCCCACTCGAAGCTGACCACTCATACTTGGCCTTTTATATCTCTGCCACCATCCCATCCATAGGGAGAGCGCCCCCCACGTCTGCACGCATTCATATCCACTTTGACCGTGCCCTTGACCCAGTGTATGTGAGTCACCTAGCCAGGGAGCTCCTAGCCCTACTTGGAGATCATATAGGCCTTGCTAGTGCCTCCGATACCCTTGTCTCAGTGGTATAGGACGCTGCTACCATATCCTTTCCCACGACCCGATCCATGCGGATCCAAGATGGAAAGATGCCTCAAAATCCTTGGTTCGATGACAAGTGCAGAGAGGCGAGAGCACACCTCACACAGGAGCGGGCTTTGGGTCACTTGACATCACAATAGGCACATAAGATCTTCCAGCGATTGACACGCCGTAAGAGGTGGGCCTTCCTCACACATAAGATGGATGAGATCATCATATCTTTCCGAGGAGGCCGCCCCCGACCATTGGATGGGGGTTTCTATTGGAAAGGAAGCCACCTATTCCCATCATTGACCCAGATTTGTGGCACACATATGCATGTTTTCTCTATGATGCCTAGATGCAAACACCACCGGAAATGTCCTCTTCTATGCCCAAGCCCACCACCTGTCACTTGTTCACCACACGGAATGTATGAGCTGCACTTCGTCGATTACACAATCGGAGAGCGGAGGATCATGAGGGCCTACGGAGTGAGCACTTTGCACATGGACAGGAGGTCCTAGCTTCGGTCCTAGCATAGATGTTCAATAGGGCTGTGTATCACGGCTTCCCACCTGCTTGGAGCACCACCTGTCGGGGACCCTATGGAGATTGGGAACTATCGTACCCTCATGATTGGCCATACTCTGGCCAAGATCTATGGATCAGTCTTAGAGAGGGAGCTCAGCATTCGTACAGAGGCTCGGGGGCAGTGTGCACTAGGACATGTGCACTAGGACAGGTAGGATTCTGGAGACAACATTCTATCCTAGATCACATCTTCACTCTGAGGGCTATCATTGAGGAGGCGAGGTCTAGACACCAGAAGGTCTACACATAGTTTGTAGATTTTCGAAAGGCTTTTGACACTGTCCCATGATCTCGCATGATCAGGAGACTACATGAGCTGTAGATTCCAGAGACATTGATATGGGGAGTGATGAGCCTATATGAGTCAGTCAGAGGCAGAGTTCATGCCCCAGGTGGTCTATCATATTGGGTGGAGAGTACGATTGGAGTGAAGCAGGGCTGCCCCCTGTCATTGACCCTCTTTGGGCTTTACATTGATGAGGTCACTTCCTTCATAGACCACCTAGGAGGCGAAGTATCTCCACTAGCCTATCTCGTGATACAGATATTGCTATATGCTGATGACATAGTCCTTGTCTCATCATGACATAGTCCTTATCTCATCCTCAACAGAGGAGCTGCAGAGACATTTGGAGGCCGTAGAGGTGTTTTGTAGAGAGAGAGACCTGATAGTCAACCTTGGGAAGACCAAGGTTATGGTCTTCAACACCTCACACATAGTGCTTCGTTGACTCAGTTTCACCTATCGAAATGAGCCAGTGGAGATAGTGCAGTCCTACACATATTTGGGAGCAACCTTCACAGGACCCCTTTTCACTATGACACATGCAGCCCCTGTACAATTCACATCGGGGCGGGGTGCTTTGGCATGATTGGAGAGACAATGCTTCCAGGCACACTTTCAGGATTCACCGACGAACTGTTGTCTCTTCGATACGCCAGTGCGACCGACTGCCATGTATGCAGCACCCTTCTGGGGTTGTGATCTACCAATAGCAGAGTGGAGGAGATTTGAGCAGCTACAGGTGACTATGGGATCTAGGATGATTCAGAGCAAGCCCTCAGTCCCTCATGAGATAGTACAGGTAGAGTTTGCTACGACACCACTACACACTAATGCCATCTTCCATACAGGGGATATTCATTTATAGAGTCTGGGACCTACTCTACTGGAGATTAGGCTGGCCTTGGAGTCATCCAGAAGATTAGTTGAGAGCGGAGCAGACACATGCTCCCCACCAAGATCCAGTTCTACCGCGACCACTTCCTTAGTGTGTCGAAGAAGGGATTCAGCATCAGACCCCAGTATCTCGAGGACAGAGAAGTCTCACATGCACTGAGGATCGCTATTGGGAAGGTGCGGGTTTCATCCTATCAGCTGAGGATTGAGACAGGGAGAGCAACACATATATCGAGAGAGCAACGGATTTGCATGCTATGCACACTAGGAGTGATTGAGATAGAGGAGCACTTTCTTTGCACCTGTCCAACCTATTAGGAGATCCGAGGGCGATACCATTGTCTCTATCAGGATGGGAGTGGCTTCGGCCCACTATCATGATTGATCCACTTCAATGTCTGCATTGGGCTCTATTTGCTTGAGGTGCCGACACAAGGAGACCTTGCTGCAACAGATCAGAGAGCAGCAAGAGGCAATCAGACCACAGGATATAGAGGCTGATGAAACACAGCGGCGAGTCACAGACTTCTATGTTTTTGAGTCAGCTCTAGGACACAGTGGGATGGAGGAGGAGGAGCTAGCCGATATGTGGGCATTCTGGATTACTGAGAGAGGGTTACATAGGCCACCTGCGACACGGAGAGCAACTAGAGCACCCTCTATTGAGGTCCGACCTACTACGGCTTTCCTCAGAGGAGACCGCTTGATACGAGGGGTCACTTTGAACATAGCTCAGTGGGTTCAGAGATCGAGGAGACCACGTCCCCCTTCGCCACCACAGCATGAGACAGCCCGACAGACACAGACGGCATCTCTCTTTGACTATGCTCTCTTGACTTGTTACAAATGCCAAAAAAGTTGAGTAACTACATTAGATTCTACAATAAAAAGGGTAAAGAATAATTGATGGTTTTGGTCGTTGTGTGGTTTGGGCAATATGTTTCATTTTAGAAATGTATCGGGATTTCTGTCTCTCGAAATGTGTTCTTTTTTAACATGTTTCTTGTGCTAGGAAGCATGCCACAATAAACTAAATACTAGTTTTGTTGTGAAATGTTGCTGCCCTATAAACATTTGATTGCTTGCTTAGGCTTTTAGCTTTAAGTTTATATTTCTCATTTATACAACATTTATACAGTGTAATTTGAAATTTGTGAGATATAAGTTGCATGTATCTCTTGATTTCTACAATTCAAATCTTGAATGCTCGATTATGAATGGCATTTAATTTTCCATTCACGTTTTAATTTCAAAAATTTATTATTCATGTATTATGATGAAGATTTGGCTGCATATACTCGGACCGTTTGCACGCTACGTATATGAAAGTTTGGAGTTAACTCTTGGCCCCTCTCTCAACAAATTTCAACTTACAAGCCAAATTCTTGTATGATTTGGATTCTTTGGACCATATTTTGCCATCTGTTGGGCATACTGTATATAATGGCATGTCTCACACTGTTGTATGCACCAAAAGTACAATCAGCGCAAGGGGAATTTGAATATGTTTTGAGGCATTTTCAAGCATCAGGAAAGACTTGTCTCGAGTTTCGCATGAACAAATTGGCATTGGTTTATCATTGGTGATAGCTACTACTTAGTCAAGTCCATCATACCTCTTTTAGATATGTCTTAAGTTTGTGATGTCCCTTTTGATGCAGGTTAATGTGAATCTAGCTGGTTTACCTGCCTTGGTTGTACCTTGTGGGTTTACTGGAGAAGGGAATCAACTTCCAGTAGGTCTTCAATTTATTGGCAATACCTTCGATGAGGTCTTTTTCGATCTTGCATCCAAGCAATTTACTTATTCTTGAATCGCTTGCTTTGAAATTCTTCAAGCGCCTTCCAAAGGTGTTCAATGAGATGTGCTAGTATGGGAAATTAAATTCTTGATAATCATCTCATTATACTTTAGGGTAATGCATGCTTATATAAAAAACAAAGAACAGATTTTAAAAATTGCTCTACGATTTAAGGGTGGTCCACTAACAAACTCTACTAAAACAATAGGGTGTATGTGCAAATGAAAAATCGAAGGACCTCTTCCTTCGATTTTTGTAGATGTTGGAGGAGCTCCCGTCTGCAACTGCCCGCCACCACCCCGTCGCCATCACCCAGCCCGTCTGGCCGCGCCCCCCTTGCCCTTCAGGTCCTGCTCTCTTGGCCGCGCCCCCCCTGCTCTCTTGGCCGCGCCCCCCTTGCCCTTCAGGTCCCCCCCCTTCAGGCCGCCATCCAGGCTGCCATTCCTGCGCAGCTGTTGCCCGTCGCCGCCATTCAGGCCATTCCTGCAGCTGCTGTCCGCCCCTCTTTTTTGCACTTCAGGCTGGGCTGCTTCAGGGCCCTCTCCGGGACTGTTGCTGTTCGTGTTCCGGGGTCTTCAAGCTGAGTTTCTGGGCCGATTCCAGGGATTGGCGGAGCTATTTTGCTTCAGCATTGAGCGGCCTGTTTTCAGTCTTGGGTTTGATCCTCATTTTGCTATCCCACGCAGGCTGAAGTTTGGGGCATTCATTGACCAAGTTCTTGGGGATTGACTAGTGGTTGGTTGCGAGTTCTTGGTGGGTATTTTCAGCAGAGGTAGCTCCTCCCCTCAGGACAGCGCAAGCTGAGACAATGGAGGGCACTAATGCCACTCCCGTCGCGGAACCTGAGGAGATTGAAGTCACAGTTTCTTTTCCTCTCGACATTGTGCAGATGATTGAGGTAGCAGAGGAGGGTTTTTGTTTGACGCACATCATTGGCTTTCTACCCGGTAGAGGCCAACAGTTACGTGATTGGGTGTACACCAGCATGGCCTCATTGGGTGTCTCAGTTACGGTTTTCTGATTGCTTGGCAGAGAGTACTTTTCTTTTGGCCTTCAGTCTGCAGAGCAGGCTCAAAGAGTACTTATGAGCTCACCGATTCAGTTTCAGAGCAGAGTCATCCATTTTTGGCCTTGGCGGAAGCACTTTAGTACTACTTCCCTGGGACCGCGACAGGTCTCTTTTTGGATGCTTTTCCTTGGACTTCCTGATGAGGTCAGCTCTTGTCGCAGAGCTATGGAGCATATGGCTAGTGTGGCAGGTACAGTCATCCCATCAGGTGCTAGACTTTCCTATGCTCAGTCACTTGCTGGTACAGGTGTTACGAGGGTCAGACTCACTTCAGAGTTCCCCCCTCCTCGACCTTTGCCTACTTTGATTTCGTACTCCACGGGAGATGGGGTCCAGATTCAGTAGAGGGTTTTGTACGAGGGTCTTCCTGATCAGTGTCTTTTCTGTCGGAAGAGAGGTCACTTTATTAGGGATTGCCCCAGTCGTCAGCCTCGATCAGAGACTTTGGATCCATCTCATCCTACGGGTGACCCAGAGCCTACAGTTTAGCCTTCAGGGGTCTGTGAGCCTACTTCGACTCATTCTGTAGAGCGAGAGGAGACTCCTCCGGGGGAGCCTTCAATGGACTCAGAGGACTTGGAGGTGCCTCCAATGGAACAGCTTTCATGGAGAGCTCGGAGGAGACGGAGACAGAGGGAGAGCCAGCAGCACGAGCAGCCCCAGGTACGAGCTCAGAGATGGCAGAGAGTTGAGACACATGTGTAGGAGACCCCGGAAAGGGGAGATGCAGAGGACCATCCGCAGGCAGGTCATGACACTGTGCAGGAGACGGTAGCTCAAGGAGTTGAGACACATGTGCAGGAGACCCCGGAAAGGGGAGATGCGGAGGACCATCCGCAAGCAGGTCATGACACTGTGCAGGAGATTGTAGCTCAGGATTTGATGACTCTTGACACTACTACCCCGGAGGTTCAGATATTTGTTCCTGAGACTAGCAGATGAGATCGAGCGAGATTATCAGTCATCCACGTTGACATGCACCTCGTCGCAGATTCTTTCTCTTCCTCTCACCTATTCGAGGAGCAGAGTTAGGACGGCTCAGCCCTTTTCAGCTCTTCTGGCTCCTAGACCTGACCCTAGGATGGTTGACAGAGATCTGCCCATTGAGTTTTGGCCCTTTTTGGCTCGAGGGGTTACCACAGACTCCCTCACTCGATTGGAACTTCTCCCGGTGTTTTGCAGACGGTCAGAGGAGGTAGAGGAGTACTTGGGATCTGTTACTCTCTCCAGAGAGGGGCACATTCTTCGTTTCTTCGCAGGCAGCTTTCGATCTCAGGGGAGCGAAAGCTGGTCAGCTGAGTTACTTGACAACGAGATTGCTAGACAGCTCATGAGCATGAGTCAGTTTTCACCGGTTCATCGTATTGTCGGCTCGCAGATTCATTCATGTCCTAGGACTCTCCGACTTGGCTTCGGTGGTAGGGCCTTTCTGTTTCTGTTCTTTGAGGTTCAGGGAGACTTTGATTTGCCCAGGAGTGCTGGTTGGTTTGACTTTCAGCTCCTCAGTTCGTGCCAGAGTACTATTCCCTTGGATGGAGCCATTTTACATGAGTTGGGGCAGATTTGGAGTTTGATCAGAGACCGACTTTGGATTGCACCGTTAGAGAGAGAGATTTGTGTCATTGCCAGTGGCAC
Organism: Dipteris shenzhenensis; assembly: GCF_047967505.1. Lineage (NCBI taxonomy): Eukaryota > Viridiplantae > Streptophyta > Polypodiopsida > Gleicheniales > Dipteridaceae > Dipteris > Dipteris shenzhenensis. The sequence continues at coordinate 22,415,875 of NC_141604.1, forward strand.
CCCCTCACTTCCATCCGATGTCTAGGTTGTCCATCATTTCATGGAATGTGAGAGGATTGAACGGCCGCAGATTTACCTCAGATGCAGATGGTCGTAGATCGGGAGTTCCTAGATTGCAGTTGCTTAGGGACTCCCTTCGGTTTATTTCCTCAGGGTTCCCTCCAGACATTGTGCTTATCCAGGAGCATAAGCTCTCCCAGGACAGGATTGACAGATGCAGATCCTTACTCAGAGGACCAGAGCCGGACATATTGGAGCCCAACGGATGGCACGAGGGGAGGAGTTTGCATTTCAGTTTCAGCCAGGTGGGCCTCAGAGATCACCCAAGAGGGTACACTAGTGAAGAGCAGGGCATGTTATGTTATTCTTTAGATTGAGAGCACAGCAGTTGGTGTTCTCAATGTGTATGCTCCCACGGATCCAGCCCACAAACGTGCTTTTTGGAGATAGCTCAGAGAGTCTTTTCCTCAGGCCGACACTTGGATTGTTGGAGGAGATTTCAACATGGTTGAATTCTCTGAAGACAAGTCGGGCCAGACAGAGGGTGGCCTTTCTGACAGGGAGAGAGTGGAGTGGGATAGTTTTGTTTTGCATGCTGGACTTCACGATGTAGCTCGATTGGATGACTTTCGTCACTTGGCTGACAGTCTTCAGTTCTCTTGGTCCGGGGTTTTCCATGGCTCTCTTTCTTTGGTCAGACTTGATAGGTTTTATGTTGGCCAATGGGGCCAGGCCAGAGGAGGACATTGGGATCGGCCCGGGTTATGTTTTATCTGACTATGCTCTAGTCCTATTGCAGATTCTTCCTACCTCTCGATTGGAGCTCTCGATTGGAGAGTACAGGCTCTGTGAGAGTTCCGGACTTTGTTTTTCAGGACGCAGAGTTCGTGGAACGGTTGAGAGAGGCTTGGTTGTCAGAGGACACTCCTGTGGATCAGGGCTGGTTGATGTGGGTAGAGAGGGCTTTGGCTAGAGTCAGCATGGCTTGCCAGTTGAGGGTAAAAGAGGAGAAGGAAAAGCTCAGAGTCAGAGATCAGAACGCAAGAGGGGAGGTATCCAGAATTCAGAGATTGATTCAGAGTTTTCCTCATTCTCTTTTCATCAGAGGGCAGCTTTCGGAGGCTCAAGAGAGACTAGAGGAGATTCAGGGCAGGAGGGCCCAGTTCAGGTTTTACTCCCAGCAGACGTTCTGGATCCAGAAGGGGGATAGATGCTCTAGAGAGTTCTTCAGGGCAATGGGTCAGAGATACTCTTCGTACAGCCTTCGTAGACTTGTGGATGAGGCCGGGTCTCTTCAGACGGACCCTCACCATTTTGTTGAGATCACTTCCGATTTCTATTCCACTCTTTACACCGCCGATCCAGTCACCGAGGAGATGATCAGAGCCAGAGAGGAGATTTGGAGCCATGTCCTCCAGATGGTCTCAGACAGGATGAGTCTTTCAAAGGCTCTCGATACAGGATCTTTGGGCGAGACATTATGCACAGGTATGATTTGTCTCATCCCGAAAGGGGGAGGCAAGACAGTCCTATGCAATTGGATACTCATTACACTTCTAGGGACAGCCTACAAGATCCTAGCGAAGACCTTGGCTCTTCGCTTAAAACCTATGTTGCCAGATATCATCAGAGCTACTCAGACAGGATTTGTCCAAGATCGGAGTATCTTGGATAACATCTTCACCTTTTGGGAGGCCACTCACTGGGCGCAGGAGAGTCAGCAGGAGATTGCAGTTCTTCTTCTTGATTTTGAGAAGGCTTATGACAGGGTGGACTGGGGTTTCTTGGAGGGCACTATGAGGAGGCTAGGCTTTAGTGATAGATGGATTTCATGGGTCTCCTCACTCTACTCTCACTCTTCTAGCAGGATGGTGGTCTATGGAGGTAGAGGACCGGCTTTTCAGCTATCCAGATTATCCGGAGAAAGCTAGCCTACTAGAGTACGGCTAGACTTTCTTTGGCCGGAAGAGCGCTGGTACTCAACCAGGTTCTACTAGCGACTATGTGGTACGTTGCGTCATGTTGGTGCTTTCATGCTGACTCGATCCGCCAGGTGAGGAGATTGCTTCGGAACTTTCTGTGGAGTGGTGGTGATGGTTCTGAGGACACTAGGGCCAGAGTTTCATGGGATACTATCACTTTACCCTCCTCGCAGGGAGGACTTGGGGTTCTTGATCCGAAGATGCAGGGTAGAGCCCTTTTAGTCAAACTTCTTGTTAGAGGTTTGACTCCAGGAGATCAACCGTGGAAGCAGTTCCTACTGCATGGGATTCACCAGTGCACCCCCAAAGCAGCAGGCCAGTGGGCAGGTAGAGTCAGTTTGATCTTCCTGTCGGACCAGCATTCTCAGCCTTCCTCACCACTGGTGAAAAGGCTTATTCAGATCTGGGATCATTTTCGACAGCACCTCATCAGAGCAGTTCCCTCCTCCAGAGAGGGAATTGCCCGACAACCACTTTACCATAACCCCGTGGTTCGGTATCAGGGATCTTCCCCTGGTACAGAACTCAGGACTCCCTTGGCCCGATGGCATGCTCAGGGGGTTGTGACAGTTGGAGATTGGTTCAGGGGAGGTGTGGAGATGTCAGAGGAGGTGATCAGAGATAGACACGGGCCACTTGGATAGATTTCTGCCACCAGATTATTGATCATGAGAGCTATTCCTCAGTAGTGGAGGGATATACTCATAGATCCACCCTATGTTCACCCCATCTCTACTTGGTCAGGTTGTTTTAGTGAGGCTGGGCTATGCATTGGAGTTCGTTTAGGACCGGCACCGTTTATTTATTTTGAGGCGGACTCCTCTCACAGATTGTATCCCACTCAGCCCCTGTATCGGCAGGAGCTCATTTGGCAGAGAGTCAGGGTCATTGGTTGCCTGGGTAAGGAATGGGCCACAAATCCTTCCAGGTTGACCATTGCAGAGGATACTAGATGGAGACTTTGGATTTTTCAAGGTCGACCTCTTGCGGAGCTTGACTGGGACCCAAGTGAGTGGGCATGGCCTGCTCTGGTGGCAGGCGATCGTCCTCTTTCCTTTTTCCAGGTCTCGACGAGGGTTGGTTACAGGCTTCAGCAGAGAGACTCTCATCACCTACCATCTGCCTCCTAGCATTGGCACGCACAGGGACTTACTGCAGAGCTCTTGCTGAGCTACTGGACTCACTTTTGGGGCATCAGTAGAGCAGGAAAGTCTCCTACTTTCTTTGGCTCACTATACATAGAGGCATACCTGTGGGTACTTGGCTTCAGCAGATGGGTAGACCCTCCTTGTGTATGCGTTGCCAGCTTGCAGAGGAATCTAGCAAGCATTGTTTATGGAGCTGCCCCAGCTCTAGATTGAATGTGTTTGGCTGCGTCGTTTGTTTGCTGAGCTTCGTCTTTCATTGAAGGGTCCTTCTCTGATTCTCACTGACAGTCAGAGTGCTATAGCAGTGGCAAAGAATCATGTGTTTCATGCTCGCACGAAGCACATTGAGGTTCACTATCACTATGTCAGAGAGAAGTTGCATGTAGGAGAGATCAGTATGATCTATGTGTCAACACATGACAATGTTGCAGATATCTTCACCAAAGCACTTCCACGTGAAAAGTTTGAGGCATTTCGCAGTGCCCTGAACTTATCTCCTTTTGGTGATTGATCATTTCCTTGTACATGACATTGGCACTGCAAGGGGGTGTTAGAATTATTATTATAATCTAGCAGTGACCAATGAAATGTAATAAGTAGGTTAGGGGCACTTTTTCCTCTTTAAAGGTTTTCCCCCCTAACCCCAGTTAGTTCACTAATTACGGTTAGTGAAGGATAAGGTTTTGTCACTTAGTCAAAACCTTTCCCTGCTTTGTATTTTTCTAACTTCATCTATTGCAACTTACGTTCAACACTCTTTTGCTCTCTCTCTCTTTTCCTTCAAGACGCTGGGAATAGTTGAGGTGCAGAAGAAACTACCAATGTTGCAAAACGAAGAGGAGACCAGCCACCAGAGTCACCCATTCCCACTATTAAGCATTCTCAATGTAGACGTGTTCTATCCAAAATTCTTGTGTACATACTTCTTGGATGTCTCCAATGGGCTGGTTACATAATTTCTAACCGCCATTATTTTGAGGTCTCCAAAATAGCTTGTGTCCCTTCACCACATGAGGCTATGGCCAAGTGTCATTTGGCATGTGCCTCCAATTTGGCATCAAATGTCTTTGATTTGTCTAGAATGGACAATGATGCCTATAGACAAAATCGCAAGAGGGAGCCTCTAGCATCAAAGTACTTGAATTAGAATTGAAAGAACTCAAGCAAGGTAGGGGGGAGCCCCCCATGCCAGTGCACTAGATACAATAACGTAAGAAAATGTATCTCTAAAAGGGGTCCAAACACTACAGGTCAGGGTCTCGGGGCCCTAAATCTCATAGACCTGCCCCCTTGAGGGCCACCATATGCCCGTCAGGGACCTATCATGATCTGCCTCTCACAAAATACTTCCCACTTCCCCTCCTTGCGTATGATATGATATGATTGTATTAAAGTCTTCTTGAGACCCTTTAGGTTCTTTTTTTGCAAAGAAAGGAACCTTTTATCGATGCTTGAAAGAAAACCTCATACAAAACAACAGCCCCAAAGGGGCTGAGTATGGAAAAAACCGGAAAAAGGCTGAAAGAAGAAACCAGCCTATTCCAGAAAAACCCAGCTCACTGCCTAGGGAATCTCTGGTACAGGGGCTAACAGCCAAGTAGGGGGACTATACAACCAAAGAATCCCTCGCGGAGTGAATGCGTAGAAAACTCCTGCAGGCCAAGCCTTGCAGAAACGTGCACACCGCTCGATAGTCGCTTTGGAGCCTGGAGTCCCACGTTCCCAGGTGGACCGTAGAGTGTAGATGATATCCTGCCAGATGGCAACTAGGGTAGCCGAGAATGGAACTGGGTGCTCCCATCACAAGACTACAACAAGCCACCCAAATATTCCAGGCCGTGATGCTGGCTTCCACCTCCCATACACTGTCCTCCCTAGGAAAAGGAGGAGCTAGGCTGTCAGGAGGGACTGCCTCGTGGAGTGCTATCCTCTGGATGCTCTGACCATGTATCCGGTAGGCTGGGGAGATCTCATCGATCTGATACGCATGTCCTCCCTTTGTCAACCAAGCCACCATCCCCCAGGTGTAGTCTCTCTGAAGACTCTGCATATGTGTCATGATCCTGAGGGCTCCCATCCAAATCCTCACTGCGCTATGATAGCTCCACAAGCAGCAGTGCGGGATAGTCTCCAGGGACACCATTGGAGCAACAATGGCACTGCCCCTCCACTCACATTTGCTCCAACCACGGTCCGATGGGCAAGCCTCCGTGGCCAGCAAGCCAGAAGAAGTATGAATCTTTCTCGATCGCAACTTGGACCACAACAAGGGGGAAAGGAAAAGAAGGGAAGGGCAGGGGGGAGGATGCACCGCACAACAGTGTGGGGGAGGGACATTCATGAGTTCTAGAACTCTTATCTCATGCATTTTTCTGCAGAGGTCCTTTGCAATGTCTTTTTACGTATCTACGTGCACCAATTTGTGTTGATATCATTAAGAAAGCCTTGGTTAGAAAAGCATTCTGCCATCAGAAGTGTGCAGTTGCAGTAAACATAATTCTATATATTTCCATATCCATGGGTAGGGCTGCACTTGAGAATGGCGATTATGTACAAACAGTGCTCATTCACCTTGGGGAAAGGGAGGAGGCTGGAACAAGGCAGCCACAGTGGGGAAGGTAAAAGAGAAGAGGGGAGCGGGAGATGTAGGCACAACAACAAGGGGAAGGGGCAATCATTACATTTTCTGTTCTGCAAGTGTGGGATTTATGATGGATGCTATGGTTATGCATATGCTGCTGAACATGTTGGCACCCTCCCCGTCTAGCTGCAAGATAAAATGTATTAGGACAATGACTTAATTGGCACAATCACTAGAGCGTTAGTGTTATTTTCGCAATACTCAGACTGTGACAGATGATCACAGAAACCTATGTAGTGGTGGTTGGATGCTTAAATTTGAAACTTTCATTATGGTATGCCTGTTTTTGAAAGACTCGGAAAAATCAAGATTTCTGTTTTCGTCCTCTAGAATCCTATCATCTTGATCTGGGTTGGTTCTGAAAGAATTGATTACATGAGAAGCAGCAGACCCAGCAAATTTTGGCTCTATTTGACTTGGGCAAAAAATTTGTGCCTCCATGGCTGTTCTGTGAGAAAATATTACAGCTGTAAATACTTTAATGGTACTTGAAAGGTGCTTTCCTCTTTAAAACTGTATTGCCATGTGGACACTCGTATTAGCAAAAGCAGCAAGACTCAGCACTACTATCTTAAGGTTGTCAGAGTCCTACTGTACTGAGTCCTGACATGGAATGCTAATAGATTGAAGCAGTTTATTTATCTGCCTCCATATGTGACTTGACCATGATGATCTGAAATCCATGCTAGGTGAAAGCTCGGCAATGTGCTGAACTTGAGGGTGCTTATGCTGAAAGCTAATTGTGTCCCCCTTATTTTTATTGTGATGACAGGAGAAGCTGCTTCGAATAGGACACATATTCGAACAAACACTGCAACCGTTTAGTTTTGTGGCTCCCATGCTCTAATTTAATTGTCATGCATGATTCAAGAAACTGCAGCATTGTAGTTTTGTGGCTCCCATGCTCTGCTTCTATTGTCATGCATGACTCAATATGCTCCTTCCCTTTGCAATTGTTGTTGGTTTTGAACGTTCCATTTTGATGAGTCCATTCAATGCTATTGAACAGCTTTGCACAGATTTATGGACATAGCATACCAAAGGTTAATGGCATTCACAACAAGCTACACTTGTTGCATTGTGATGGGCAAGGAGACTAAACTCTCTCTCTCTCTCTCTCTCTCTCTTTCTCTCACCTCCCCGCCCCTCCCAGCTAAGCGCCTCCGCCCTTTCTTGCACCTCTCGTTCCCTTGCAGCTCCCCCCTCCCCCTAGCATCTTCCCTCCCTGCCTCCAGCCCGTCCCTCCCCCTTCCGCTCTGCCCCGCCCCACTTGCAGCTCCCTTCCCTCACATTTCCTCTACCCTCCTCTAACCAGTCCCTCCTTCCCGCTCTGTCCCAACCCCCTTTCCTACGCCTCTCCATCACCAGACTCAGGTCCCTCCTGGACTTCTCCATGCGCCTTGTTTGGTGCTGTAACCCCTACAAAAACGATGTTGAGGAAGGGCAATGAGCCCCCAACCCCCCCCACCCGACCGCTTCTAACTCTGGTAAACTGCAAAAAAAACAGCAAATGACATGGTGAAACAGCCACACACCTAGAAGAGTCCAAGCAGTCCTTGCTGTCCTTCACTTTCACAAAGGTCTCTAACAAAAAAACATCAACATATCAGCACCCGCCAAAAGGGCAGCCAGAGGTCGATGATATCAACATGACATCAACTACCACCCAATCGTAGCAGTCTACAGATGGACAGTACAGCTGTGGAGAAACTTGCATCCACGCAACAGCCTCAGCATCAGCATATACAATAACTTCATTAAGGTAAGTGCATTAGTATTACTTCGGCTCCCCCCCCCCAGGTAAGTTAAAAATTAGGTAAGTTAAACTGCCTAGTGACCAAGTCTATGTGACATTGACTGGCATCTACAATGTAAATTGGTTAATCTCGTTCAGTTTTGGACATGTTTCATTGATTCATCCTTCATCTCATTGTAGTCACAAAGTACAGGAAGATGAGGCATTGATCCCAACCCTAGCTTCATTATCGACATCATCCTTGGCAACATCATCTTCATCATTGGCACCCGCTTCAGTTTTGGCATCAGCATCGGCATCAAAGACTAGAAGGGCATGTCGAGGCCCCCCCTTCTATCCCCTTACAATATTTCACTTTTCTTGTCACCTCTACCCCTTAGTCAGGCACCCTTTCCATAGCCAGCCACCTCTACCTCAACCATCTCCTAGATGTCCCGACACCCCTCAGTCTTCTATCATCTCCACCCCTCTACCCCTATCTCCTATCCTACTCACTCATCCCCCCTTCATACCCTATCCATATTAGTCAAATTAGTCACATCAGTCACATCCATCGCACCCGAGGACTGGGAGTAGCTTGTCATGGAGGCTTATCATCGATGTGTGAGATGGCGCAGGATAGATTTATCCATAGCCTCAGTCAAGAGGTGTCGTAGCTCCGTAAGGAGCTTGTTGCCATAGCAATAGCCTCGAGCAGTGGACCAGCAATGGAGGCATAGATAGCTACCATGCAGGTGGCCATCTAAGAGACCCTCAGATGGGTGGACATTGCGAAATGGGAGCCTGTGAAGGCCATCATTTCGGCCACCATTCTTGAGTAGCAGCTGAGAGCTAGTAAGGCTCTCGACATTACAGATTAAGGATATATGGAACATAGCATGGGATCCCACTTGAGAACACTCTCTTATGATTCGATTTAAGGACACTCATGCTTACCTTACAACACCATGTAGGCGTACTATCCTACAAGACCACCCTTAGATCCATTTGGATGAGAACCTCACACCCTTGCAGATAGAGGGACGTGCAGCCTTCTACAATAGTTGAACATGGCATGCTAGAAGGGTAAGTGGGTACTGCTTTCAGATGGGCGGCTTTTGATATGCCGTCGCGAGCATCTATTGCCCCCGTTGCAAGGGGATGGGGTCTCAGAGAGTTTTTTTTCCCCGAAAGAAAAGAACCTTCTATTAATGCTTAAAAAATTCATACAAAACAGCAGCCCCGAAGGCGATGAGTATGAAAAAAACCGGGGAAAGGTTGAAAGAAAAACCGGCCTGTTTCAGAGAAATCTAGCTCAGTGCCTAGGGGATCTCTGGTACTGGGGCTAACAGTCAGGTGGGGGGACTATACAAAGAGCGAATCCCTCGCGGAGTGAAAATGTAAAAAACTCATGCAGGCCAAGCCTTGCACAAACGAGCACGCCTTGCGACAATCGCCTTGGAGCGTGGGGTCCCACGCTCCCAGGTGGAGCGGAGGGTGTAGATGATATCCTGCCAGATGGCGACCAGGGTAACCGAGGGTGGAACCGGTTTCTCACCCATCACCAGACTGCAGTGAGCAACCCAAATGTTCCATGTAGTGATACTGGCTACTACCTCCCATACGTTGTCCTCCGGAGGAGGAGGAACTAGGCTATCAGGAGGGACCACCTCATGGAGCTCAATCCTCTGAATGTTCTGACCATGTATCCATTAAGTTGGGGAGATCTCATCAATCTGGAATGCATGTCCTCCCTCAGTCAACCAGGCCACCATTCCCCAAGTGTAGTCTCTCTGAAGACTCTGCATACGGGTCATGATCCTGAGGGCTCCCATCCAGATCCTCGTTGTGCTGCGGCAGCTCCAAAGGCAGTGCAGGATCGTCTCCAGGAAACTAGCAGAGCAACAATGACACTGCCCCTCCACCTGCATCTACTCCAACCACGATTTGATGGGCAAGCCTCCGTGGGTGGCCAGCCAAAAGAAGTAGGATATCTTCCTCGGCTGCAAGTTGGACCATAACCGCGTCCAAAACCTGGAACGGACGTCCCAGGGTACTCTCTGGGCCACCCAATGCCTCTCCCTCGAAGGGGTCCATCTGAAGCCTCCTGCCAATCCGTGTGGTGTAGTAAAAGAGGGGCACCTCGTCCACCTGCTCAGTAAGGCCACCCTTGGAGGGCCAGAACCACTCTCCCGGATCCCACTGGACCTCTCGCAAGGGTCTACCCTCCCCAAGCCAGACGTGCCATCTGGGGGCATCCTGCTCTGAAATACTAGGAGGGTCAATGTGCCACTCCTTCCCCCAATTGTCCCACCACTTTGATCATCTGCTAGTGAATCCCATCAAGACTCCCATCCATCTCTAGGTCTCTCTCAGTGAGCGCCTGTAGTAGGCCTCCAGGTCCTACATGGAAAAAAATCATTTGCGTGCTGTCTCGCTGCATCATCATCCTCAAGGGGACACTAGTTCGAGAAAACACGCCCAACCGTCTGCTATCCATCCACACGCTAAGTGCCTTCCTCCAGGACTCAGGGTTGGTTAGGTCAATCTCTCTCATCCGTTGCGCTGTCCCTCGCAGATGCGCCACGGCGCTAAGCCTCGCCTCTGTCTCCATGGGTAATCTGCTCCATCTGCCAAAGAGCTCCATCTGCCAAAGAAACCAGCTGGTCCACTGTCCCATTGTGCCCAACCAATTGAGTCCGCTGTCCTAGCATACGTCCCTCCTGATCTTTGATCTTTAGGTGCCACATGAGGGGCTAGCGCTCAAACTCCTCTCTGCATTTCATTGGAGCACTGATGAGACTCCCTACCAGTCTCTGCCAGGACCCTGTGAAGGCTCCTCATCAAGGGGGAACCCTTCCTCGTAAGGGGGCCTCTGAGAAGATCCATCTATGTGAAGGCTGCCACTGCCACTGCCCCCCAGTGCGTGGGGTGTTCCTGAGAAGCCCTCGCTGTAAGAGGAGCTTCCAAGGTTCCGCACTTGGGGTGAGGCCACGAAATCAACTTGCCCAAGAGGGCTCTGCTCTGCATCTTCGGATCAATGATACCCAAGCCTCCCAGTGCCTACGGCATGATCACTGTATGCCAAGCGACTCGGGCTTAAGTATTTCACGTGCCATCTGAACCTGCCCATAGAAAGTTTCGAACCAACCATTGGAGCTACTAATGCACCCTCTGTGAAAGCACCAGTAGGAGGCGATATACCAGGCCGTGGCAAGAAGAACCTAGTTTGCCACTAAGGCATGACCTGCTAGGGAGAGTTTGGCCGAGCTCCAGTAGAGAAGCTTGCACCGTACACTCTCAAGGACCGAGGCGATCTGTTGCTCTGCTGTAATGTCAATACCGACCTGCCATCCGAGATATCTCGCTGTCTGGCCCCGCGGTATCCATTTGAAGCCAAAGTCGCTCCCCCACTCATGGATCTCCTTTGTCTCCTCAGAGCCTAGAAACCTATGGACTTTGTCCATTTATTTCGTGCACCCAAGGCCTCAGTAGATAGCCTGGGCTCCCACGACTCTCCCCAAACTCGGTATGGTGCCCTCTACATACAAGGATGTGTCATCTGCAAACTCAGAGTCCAGCAGCTCCTCCTCCTGCCCGATTGGGAGCCTCAACCTTGAGTAGTAGCCTAGAGCCTCTACCACAAACAAGAAGAGGAAGGGAGGAGCAAGGGGGCAGCCCTGGCGGACCGAGCAAGAAAGAGGAAAGGCCTCGCCATGTGCCCTGTGATAAGCATCTGGCTAGAGCTCCTTGCATAAAGCACAGAAACTCCTCTAGTCCATCTGTCTGAGAAACCCAATCTCCGCATAGTTCCCTCAAGAAAGGACCACTCCACCCTGTCGTAGGCCTTCTCGAAATCCAAGAGGACGGCCAATGGCTGTGACTCCTCCTTGGACTAATCCACTGCCTCCCAGAATGTGAAAATGTTGTCCAGGATGCTGTGCTCTTGGACGAACCCGGTCTGTGTGTCGTGAATGGTGTCAGTAAGATGAGGCTGTAACCGCAAACTCAAGCCCTTGGCGAGGATCTTGTATGCGGTATCAAGCAAGGTGATCGGTCTCCACTGCCGGATATCTAACCTATCCCCCCCTTTCGGGATCAAACAAATCCACCCCCTCAGGGACTGAGGGAGGGAGCCCGTGTCAAAAATCTCTTGGCAAGCTAGTCGGAAAGGGGTGGAGATGATCTTCCAGAAGTTTCAGAAGAAGGCCGGAGTCAAGCCATCCTCGCCAGGACACTTCTGGGTTGGGAGAGCCTTGAGGGCTTCCCAGAGGTCCTCATGCATGAAAGGCTCCTCCAGACTGCTGCACAAATCCTACGAGACTAGGGTAGGAACGTGATCCCAAACTACCTCCTGGGCCACAAGACTAGCTGTAGTCATCCTCTCTCTCTGAAAGAGCTAACTATAAAAACCTATGGTCAGGTCTAAAATCTCCTGCGGTTCAGTGTGCATAATGCCATGCGGATCTTGGAGACGTTGCAGCTGCGTGCCTATCTATCGCGGCCCAGTGTTATGAAAAAACTGCTTCTCATCCTATCCCCCTGTTGTACCCCCATCGGGCTCGAGAAGAGTGATAGGAACTCATCCCGTCGAATCTCCGTGTCCTGAAGCTCAAGGCGAGCGCTCTCAAACCTGCCGCTAAGCCACTGAGATCTTGAGTCTTGCTCCCTGAGCCGCTCTATGGAGGCGAGGTCTCTCCTCAGTGCCCGCTCGTGTTGCTGAAGAACCCTCCTCTGCCTAAGGGCATAAGCCTGTAGCTCCTCACTGCTCCTCTAGATCGCATCGGCCACCCACGAAGTCAGTCCTCACACGTCACCGTCTCTGTTGACTGCTGCCAAATCCCTGCCATGACCTGTTGGATCTCCTCGTCGTCCTCTGGAATGCGGGCCCCCTTTTAGGGGAGACCCTTGCGGGGCTGCTCTAAGTGAAGTACTATTGGAGAGTGATCTGACGTTGTGGTACCTGCCAGAATCCCAATAGAGCTGTCTCTGTGTAGTGCCAAATCCCCAACGTAGAAGCAGTCTAGCCTCTCAAGCAGTCCATCCTGTCTCCTCTGTCCAAAAGAGAAGAGGCTACCAGGTATCCTACTGAAATCTAGCTCACGCCACAGGTCTCTGCCACTGATCATGAAAATGAACTGCTGAAATAGAGCTGCCTTTGTGTAGTGCCCAGTCCCCAACGTAGAAGCGGTCTAGCCTCTCAAGCAGTCCATCCTGTCTCCTCTGTCTGAAAGAGAAGAGGAGGCTGCTAGGTATCCTGCTGAAATCTGGCTCACGCCACGGGTCTCTGCCTCTGATCATGAAAATGAACTACTCCCAGGTGCTCCGCTCTGCTGTTGGCATCTCAGAGGAGTCGCCGCCTTGCTTGTCCTTCCCAAATTCAAGGTTGTTGAAGTCCCCTCCAACAATCCATGAATCTACATTCGGAAGACACTCTGAGAGCCTCCTCAAAAAAGCTGGACGGTGCTGTGTGCATGCTGGGGCATACACGATCAGGATCCCAATCCTGGACTCTCCCATCCAAACTGCCCGTCCTGAAATAAGCTCACTCTGATCATAGACCTCAGGAGCCACTGTCTATGAGATCGAGATGCATACCCCTCCGCTCTGTCCGAATGTAGGGGACCACACCTCCAGACCTCTCTATGGGAGGTGGTGGTGTTGCCGTCTGATGTCTGATGCTGAGAACATATGCTCTTGAATCAAAAGGAAGTCCACTATCCGCCTTACCACTACCCTCTGTAACTCTTGCTGAAGGATCTGATACTACAGTTGACTATGAGCACAATCGTGGAGCTCCAATTCACTACTGTCCAACTTATGAGGATGGGGATGTAGAAAACAAAGCTCTCCTGTGAGTGGGTGCCTGCTCCAAAAAGATTGTCTTATGTGACTTTGTCGAGGGTTTGGAGGGCGAGTAGTTCGTGTCTGTACGACGACGTACTAAAGTGGACATTGGCTTAATACCAATCTTCTGTGCCCACTTCATCATGAAGGAGACTTTCACCCCAAACAACTCCGCACACTTCTGGAGTGGCCAGTAGTATGCCTGATCAACCTCTGCCTCAAGCGGCAATCTGATAACTCCTATCGCCAAACCACACATCGGCTCCTCTCTCGTGAAGCTCAGTTGAAAACTCACCTCCACACCATGGGCGTGCCAAAGGTTCAGTCCCTGTGGCCCCATCCACTCGTCCATCATGCGCGAAATCTGATCTCCCATAATAGCATCAAATACCACTGGGGACCACTTCTCCAATCCTGTGGATGTGAATTGGAATCTACAAACTAGTTATGTCTGGGAGCCCAGTACGCTGGTCGAACCCCCTTTCCGGGGTTGCAAGACCACTAGCATTACCTCTAGGAATAGAGGGTAACAGTCCGAAATCTCCAGATAGTTCCAAGGTCCCACTCTCTAGAAGTCCTGCGGCGGCGGCAAGGAACGCCCAGGCTGAAGATTGGGAGTTGTTGATCGGGAGGCCGAGCCCCTTCTTGGGGTGTTGTGGTGAGGAAGCAGAAGGGGATGTCGTCTTGCATGTTGACAATGGTGTCGAGGTAGGGGAGGGGTGGGAGGCTGAAGAACCTGTTGAGGAGGTGGAGGGGGGGCAGAGGGGGAGGGGGGAGGGAGGGAGGGGGCGGGTAGTGAGGGTGATCATAGTAGGAGAGGCGAGGCGAGGGGGAGGGGGTGGGGAGAAACCACGAGGAAGGGGGGTGGTGAAGAGGGAGCGGGATCTGGACGGGGAGGGGAGTAGGGGTAGCCACATTGCCCCCTTACAGGCTCGCCGAGGCTTTGGACTCACTCCTCCTTAGCCGCCACTAACGGGCTAATGTCCGCAGCTTTCGTCACATCATGAGCTCTTGGGGCTCGTTGATGCAAGGGTGGCGGTGAACCTCCATAATGGGAGGATCATTTGGCTAGGCAGTCGCCCCTTCCACCGCCCCTTCCACACTGGGGAGGTTGATCTCCACATAAGGGCTCCTGTTGCTACTGTTGCGGCTCCTCAGGTGCCTCTCGAAAAGCCCCCTCTCTCTCTCTCTCTCTCTCTCTCTCTCTCTGTGCATCTAGCCCTCTCTGCCTGCGATGCTTGCAGGGTTGTTTGCGTGGTTTCTTTTTCTTTTTAACCTGGGTCCAGTCCCCTTCTGAGGTGGTCACCCAAGGGGTTTAAGACTGCTACTGCTCCTGTCTTGGGGGATGTTGGGCTCTGGCCTAGTGACTCTGCCTGCTCTGCAGGGGTGGGGGAGGGGCTTGACTGTGGCCGCGGGGGCAATCTCTGGCTAGGTGACCCATCTGTCTGCAACAAAGACAATGACCTGGTAACTTTGGGCTCTCGACCACCAGCCTAATCCTAGGGACCCCGTCATTTGCTACAATTGAGGTGGTCGACTTTGGCGAAGACTCCAGCACGGTGCCAAATGCCCGACCAATGGAGGAGAGGATAGCTTGATACTCCTTTGGGAGCCCTGGGAAGCGGAGCGTAACCGAAAAATAGGAAACATGTTGTGTCGTGTCCATGTCCTCCACTGTAAAGCCATGGTACCAAGGAAAGAGGTACACTAGATGCGGGCCAAGGAGGATGGGGCTCTGCTCAACGAGTGTTGAGGCAGTGTCGAGGGAGCTGAGCTGCATGAGGAATACGCCTCTTCCTCCATAGATGGTGACCTCCTGGATGTGGTCACCCTCTAATGCCAAGCTCGCCTGGATCCACCCTCACACTTGTCTCCTTGTAGAAGTGAGGCCCACACTCCTGCCCACGATCACCTTGTCCTGGAGGGACTGAACTGCCTGCCGTACCTGTTGCTTGTCAGTTGGGGAAAGAGCCTTAATGACTGTGGGATTCGAGGGTGCTGCCATAGAGCCCCTTTGGCCAGCAGACCAAGGGTCACCACCAAGATTTTCTTTCGCCTTAACAAGCACAAATGCTCCCGCTGTTGGGAGGAAGAAGAACAAAGGGGGGGGGGATGAGGAAGAAAGATGTAATAGGGGGAGGCGGGGGGCGGCCGAGGACAGACTAGGTGGAGGAGGAAGAGGGCAAGGAAGGAGGTGGAAGAAGGAAGAGGGGAGGCGGGAGGGGGTAGGGAAGAGTAGGTGAAGAGACGGGGGAGAGAGGTGGAGAGGGTGGGAGGGGAGGCAAGAAAGGCACGGGGGGGAAGACGGAAGGCGTAAGAGGAGAGGGGACGAGAAGGCGAGGAGGTGGAAGAAGTGGTTGGGTGGCGAAAGAGAAGGAGGGAGCAAAGGAGATGGCGAAGGAGCAGGGAGATGGCAAAGGAGCAGAGCTGGCAAAGGAGAGAAGGGGGGAGCAGAGGAGAAGGCGGAAGGGGCCGAGGAGGCAGAGGGGCAGAGATGACGGGGGGGAGGCGAGATGGCGAGGAGCGGAGCTGATGGAGGGGGAGCTAGATGAGGCAGAGTGCGGAGGGGAGGCGATGGGACTGCGGAAGGGGTGGGGCAGCCAGGTCCAGCCTTCAATTAGTCTCAGGAGAGGGGTCCTAGAGACTTAGAACATTGAGACCCTAGCCTATACGTTTTGAAACTGTAATTGCATCTTATGGTCAGATCCAAGGAATTTCTTATAATCACACATAGGACAAGGTATAACTTGCTACACAGAGACCCATCAGAGCCAAAGTGTCCTTTGCCTATAGTCAGTGGGATACACATTGAAGACAAGATATCAGGATGAGACCCATGAGACAAGTGCGTGGATCAGTAGTATTAGTACTATATAGATAATCACTCATGGGGATAATTTCTGTCAGGAGACTTGACACACACTTCATATTTCTTTGGATTTAGATTTGACACAACTCTCAATAAGACCTCTTCATCACGTTTTGCTATTTTCTCCCCAAGACCTTACACTTTGCTAGAGATCTCGGTGAGGAGGCTATGACGTCACCGTACGTAGCTCTACATTTAGTCATCATGGATTTCTTGAGCCGTGGGAAAGTCCTCATTGTTGGTGACTGCACAACGAGGTTAAGAATGTGTCAGGTATCACTTATTGTTTTTCGGGGGTTTTATCATAGTTTTGAGGACAT
Source organism: Dipteris shenzhenensis (assembly GCF_047967505.1). Lineage (NCBI taxonomy): Eukaryota > Viridiplantae > Streptophyta > Polypodiopsida > Gleicheniales > Dipteridaceae > Dipteris > Dipteris shenzhenensis. The sequence continues at coordinate 22,432,417 of NC_141604.1, forward strand.
CTCCACAATAAATCAACCATGCTTCCATGAAGAAAACCATATATATAATAGTGAATACCATGTTTGTAAAAGTAGATTGATGTTGGGCAAGAGTAAGTCTATCAATAATGGTGATAGAGAAGGATATTGTTTGGGAATGAAGACAAGAATTAAAAAGTAAATACGGCCATGCTAGAAAACATGAAAATGAAGAAAAAGTGTTCATTGTAGTTCTTTTTCACTTACATTTTCAACCAAACCAATTATGTAGAAGTAGGTTGTTGAAGAGGAACATGCGTAAATCATAATAGAAGAGATGGAGAGGGTTGGAGATGGGAAGGACAACAAAAAAATGTTATTCAAAAGGAAAGAAGAGCTATTGAATGCACTTCCAATATGAATCCTAGGGCCTTTCACGTGGATTTCCCGCCTTCTATGCGAGGTAGCATTCAATACTAGCAAGAATACAATTGCCAACTAAACATCTTCTTGATCAAATGAAGAAGCACTCTGCTTTTCTTGCTCACAAGGTGTTAAGTAGCTTCTTCTTCTTGCCTTCTTGGCGTCTTTCTTCCTTGTCACCTTCTTTGTATTTTCCTCCCCCCACTCCTCAAGCTTTCTTCAGGCCCTTTCCCTTGGCCCATTCTTGGTATCCAATCTTGGCCACCCATTACCCACCCAAGCTTGGGCACACGGCCAATGTGTAAACACCTTGAAATTTTGAAGTTGCAAAGTAACACTATCTTGGGTGTTGGAAAGCCCACTTGAGCTAGCTGCTTGCATTCAAACCTTGTGGAATGCTACTCTCCTTTGCAACAACATAGGCCATGAGTTGTTGCCCCCTCGTAGTTGGCCATGAATGTGTGTGTGTGTGTCCATGTGCGCGTGTCTATGTGAGGGGGGAGGGGAGAAATTTTGAAGTCTATATTGTATTCAATTGCCTCAATTTTCCTTTTTTATGTTGTCAGTCATGCACCTATACTCTCACACACAAGGGGTCAACATACCCCTAAACACAACAAAATTAGAACATAATTGAATGCTCGCCATCGTTCAGGCCCATCGTTCAGGCCATCTGAGCTGTCGGATGAACTTGCAAGAATGTGCAACCAAAGCATACGTATATAATTGTCTATATATAAAAGTTTTATTTTTTATTGGTTCTCTTTTGTACATGCAAATGTGTGTTGAGCTACATTGTAATTCAGATAGATTAACCACATTAAAAAATTCTTTACTTAATCCCATCAAATATGTAAATGGCATGTAAATTCTTTATGCAATCCCATCAAATATTGAAATGACATGTAAATGTCCAAAATAGAAAAATCCCTTTCTACCTGACCTCCTATGTTTCATGTCAAGCACAACACTCCCTCTTTAATATAAATTTCGTACTCTCCCCGCATTTGTCCATTAGTTTTCTCATTTGTATCTACCTATTCTAAAGGTTCTTACTTTGAACAAATTATTCCATATATATAACTTAAGGAGAGAGAATTGAAAAGGCATTTATTTTTCAAAGGAGAATCAGTTGATCTCGAATCCATGTATGGCAATGGGAAGGGATTGGGTATGGTTGCCGCATTGAGTCAATGATAATCCATATAGATTTGCAGCTTCTTATTTTTCTTGGGCACAGTCACAATGGGTGAGATCCACTTTGGATTCTTGATTGGTGCAATGAAGCCCACTCACGAGATGCTTGAGAGCTTAGCCTTGACTTACTTTGCCACGTGGGGACTCATGCAGTACTACTGCATCTTACACGTAGTCCTGGCATTGATGCGGTGTTGATAAAACTTTGGATCTAGCCCCCGCATATCTAAGTAATCCCAAGCAAAGAAGTCTATGAATTCAATTAGCAAAGCAACAAGTGCAATCCATAACTCCGCATTTAATAAGGTACTGATCTTTACCAACTTCGAGTTCTCGTTGATCCCTAAGAACACGGTGTCAAGTACATCTTCTTGAACACGAGTGAATTGGTTCATTCATTTCTTGAATTCTTGGTCCTGCTCAAAGACGTTATGATGATCCATATCAACAGTTGCGGGTTCATTCCTCTCAATTGGTTCTAAAACTGTGATCGCCATTCTCGTAGAGTGCTCTATCATCTAGGCCATCCACCATGTTCAAGGTCTTTGCCAACACTGATCGTATTGCCTCTATAGCAAACACGTCACTCCCATCAAAACCTTGACTTTCTTAACCTGTCACAATGACAAGGTATTCAGCTCCTAGTTTTGCTTGACGCAAGCTTGCTACAGCCATGGCCTTCTTAACACGAAATTGTACTCCAGATTGGGTGCTTCCATGTTTAGGGCTACAAAAGAGAACATGAAGGAATCTGCAACCTCCATGACCACACATTTCAGAATGCTAAGTGAGAAAAGGGGCAAGAGGATATCCTTGTTGTACTGATCTAGAAATTTGAAACCTCTCTTCCCTGTCACCCTCATTAGCACTTAGTTGTGGGCTGAACTATACAAAGAAGAAACCCCTTTGCTCCAAGCATCTAAAAATTCAAATTGTAGAAGGGTTCCCTCCGAAAAACCCCAATTTGCTCTATGAAAAGATTTCTCAAAATCAAATGGTAGGATGGCAAGCCTCTAGCCACTTTGGATAGCCCAATGTGAAGCCTCCCAAAATTAGAAAATCCCTCTCAATTATCCCTATTCACCCAGGCGCCTTGCTTGCATGAAAAGGGCTCTTCTAGTAGTGTAGGATCCCAATGAACCTCTTCCTCCTCTCAAACTCTCCCTATGTATTAAGTCTTTTGTGTGAGTGAAACGTGCTCTTATTTTGGCATGAACCTCTTCTTTCTTTTTACTTTCTCTCATTCCTTCTAATATGGTGAAGCAGGTCATCAAAGCAAGTCATCTTCCCCTAGACTAAAGTTATTAATTCAATCTTGTGTGTGTTGCAATCAAAAGAATGAAAATTATGTTTAAATTGATTGAGAGTGTAGGCTTGGGTTACAATGCAACATTCTACAATGGTCCACACAAAGGGTAGAGCAAAGAAAGAGAAGCATTGGAAGGATTGCATTGTTGGCCTTTAAAGACAAAGTGGGTCTCAAGGTGAGGGTTTAAAACGCGTACATGGCTCAATATAGGAACTTGGATCCTACAAATTGAGCTTGCTTCCCTTCACATTATAGGTATGTTTATGCGTCATATGCTATATTTTGTCCTTAACCTTTACATTGTTATTTTTGCATTATGCACTTCGTTTGTCCATGCTAGTGTAAATGTGTATGTCTGTAAGAGAGGCAATCATATTGACGTGTGTGGGGGAGAGAGAGTGAGAAAGTGGGAGGGGTGTGCATGTGCAAGAAAGTAGGAGGGGTGTGTGTGTATGTGTGTGAGAGAGGCAAGAATATTGATGTGTGTGGGGCAAACGAAGTAAGAAAGAAGGAGGGGTCTGCATGTGCATGAGTGACAAATAGGAGGGGGGTGTGTGTGCATGTGCATGTGTGTGAGAGAAAGTCAGAGGGGTGTGCATCTACATGTGCATGATTGTGTGTGTGTGTGTGTGTGTGTGTGTGTGAGAGAGAGAGAGAGACAGAGAGTTTTGTTCAGTCAATGCAAGGACGTTGGTCTTTTAGAGGGACTAGACCGGTTTCATGTGTGAGACTGGGCTCTTCATAGGGGCGGAGCCATCGGTATTCTATCAGGTACCACAATGCCAGATCACTCCCCAGTGTTTTTGTAGCTTGAGAAGCCTAGTAGAGGACTTCCCCAGAAGGGGATCCACATCTTTGACTCTCTGCTACATGAGCAAGGAGGCAGTCATAGAGATTTGGAGATAGTTGGTTCATAGTCCAAAGGGCAGATGGGATGCCTGGCAGTGGAGGCCATTCATAAAAGCAGCGAGTTCTAGACCTAGGATCATAGTGGCTAGCAGGCAAATATGAGTGCACATGTTTAGAGCTCCAGGATGATACAGAGATCCATCAAGCTAGCATTTCTTATTTGTTTTAGGGGACACCAACATAACTAACGTCACCCTTTTTCTAGCTACTTGAGCTAAACTATACACCCATTTCACTTTGTGTAGTCTCTCTCTCAACTTATTCACATAGGTGTGCATCTTTCAAGATTTTGGTAGAGTTGTCACTCTACAAATCTTTGGGTGTAGGCTAAATCTTTTGAAGAGTTAAGAGTGAAAGTCGTAGAATGGACTAATGTTGCTACCTTAAATGCTCCCACCAATTGTGAGACCACAGATCGTGTTCTTTGCTCTAACGGCAATGTTTAAATGTGTGCATCTACCACCACCACCAACTATTTCTTTGCAAGGAGCCTTTTTGCTTCACGTTGGATCTCCCTCTACAACTATTGCAAACATATATTCTATTTTTGTTTAATATTGTTCCATTACTTTCCTCACCCATCAATCGACTCCTTGTGCCTTGACTAAGCTTTTTAGTGATCCTATCTCGCAGCCTCTATCTAGCTCTCTTGCAAGCCATGACTAGCTACATATTGCCACAACAATCAGTAAAGCAGTACAACAAATAACAACTAGCTTGTGAAGTAAGAAAAAAAAAGGAAGATGATGAGTCGTACTCACGTGAATGTATGCAAGGAAGATAATACTTGAATAATAGTGTGCACTAGAAGAGGTACACTGTAGTATAGCACGATGCAAGGAGATGTGACTTTTCATGTATCATACTCAAGATTTCCTAGAGCGAGAGGAATGAAAATTTAAAAGTCCACACAAGAGATGTGTAATTTTAGCCATTATGTTTTATCAATAAGTTCGATACACTAGTTTCTCCAAAGCAAGTGCAATGTGGCCTAAATGTTTCAAATAACAAATAGCCCAAAGGGCATGCTAGCATGTTTAATGGTATGGATTATGAAATGCAATGAACTTTGACATGCTAATGGGGATTATAGCAAGGAAGTGCATTGCAAAATAAGCAATGCAAAATAATAAGTTGTGTTGGATTTATTCAAAGATCTTACACCATGCTTGGATTGAATATTTTCAAATTCATCCATTCTAGGGTGAATAAAGACACCAAAGATGAATGTTCTAAGACCACCATGCACTAGTCCCATAAGTGCAGATTCCATTTCTTGAATCATTTATAGTTTTCAAGTGCCCTCGAATAGGTATGCATAATTTTAGCACAACATTGGAGGTTCCTTAAAACATACCAAGTGTTCTCAATTAGGTCTATCATTTGGTTGAGGTGAAGCCAAAGTAGTGCACTATTAAATTATAACATGATTGCATGTATGTGTAGAATAAATTTTTTTGAATAAATTGTTGTATCTAATACTATTTAGGATGCATGCTTGACATGCAACATAGCACTTGAGATGATTTAACAATCTCATTCAAAATGTTGATTCCAATTTAAGTTTGGAATGTGTACTAAATGCATAAGTTATGGATCAAGAAATTTACCATATGTAATATATTCCTTGAAGTTGAGAAAAGATTGCTACACCCAATCATGCATTGGCCCTTCTCTAACAAATGGTCAAGGCCCTCCCATAGTTTATTCTCCAAAAAAAATCTTTCAAGACCTACTCTGTGGCTCCCCAATATTCTAGGCCTCGCCCAAATCCTACTTCCATTTCTAGTCCTTATCCCTACTTGAGTCAACTATGCTAGACAATTCCACCTTAAACACCTCTGCAGTATGCCAAAAATCTAAAACTACGTTGAGCATCTAAAACTCGATCCACCGCATCAATAGCCTGATTCTTTTTCATGGATTGTAAGGAAAACTTGGATGGATAGTCACAGCTCCCCTAGTGACTGCCACAACACTATCCTTTGCCTTTTGGCAACCTCCGCTTTCTCCAACTTCTCAGTCTGCAAGGAATTTTTAAGCTCCACTATCAAGGTAGCAATAATTAGATCCTTTGGACTCACTTACAAAAGTAGCCCTAAGATTACCCCTACAATCAACCAACATTTTAGTGAGGCATTTTGTCTCGGCTCTGATGATGGCTATGATGTTTTTAAAAAAGCATGGCTATGATGTTAAAAAATGTATCACAATCCTTGATCCTAGCCTTGCATATATTAGACATCATTTGGCTAGGCTTAACCCATCAGGTGAAAATGCAATGTCAAAATCTCAACTCTGAAAGAGATTCTAGAGCATAGGATAATATATTGTATGCCTTGTTCTAAAAAATGGTGTATCTGAACACCATGTTATCTAATCAGATGGTGTATCTATACACTACCTATGTATTGAATTCAACATTCTCTTTTAATATATTGCATATTGAGTGGAGGTCCACACCATTTTTAGCTTTATTAGCTCTATTTGTATGGGTGTGGTCCATTTTGTTGCAAATTTACCCATGATGTATCAAGTAGAGGTCACAACTTACATCTTTGGGAAATTTTGAGGTTCATTCTGCCATTTAAGTGTGGAACCTATACATCTAGTGTTTCAAAATACCCAATTTACGTGTCTACAAAGTAATAATGAGTTGAGGTGACCAATTCAAAAAAAAAGTCCAAACGAAGCAAGAAAATCCAATTTTTTTGAATAGTGTGTTATATGGAGGTGAATTTGGTGATAGTTTGTGGGATTATGAAAGTAAGAAAATCATTAGGAGCAAAGATGTTTCATTGAATGAGACTATTATGTATAAAGATCACTTGCAAAAAAGGAAGAAAGAAAATGCAGTCACAAAATACACAAATCTTGATGAAATCATAGGAGATGAAATTCCAAAGGTTGCAGAAAATGAGAATGAGCAACAGCAGCAGCAAGAACCTCCAATTCCTCCAGGTGTACTTAGAAGGTCTACAAGGTTAAGTAGACCTCCTAGGTGATTTTCTCCTTCTTTCCATTATGTTCTGTTGACTGATTTCGGTAAACTAGAAACATATGAAGAAGCAATCCATGTGAAATCCAAAAACGACTGGGAGCAAGGCATGGAAGAGGAAATGGACTCTTTGCTACAAAACCAGATTTGGAATTTGGATTGCTTGCCTATGGGGAAAAAAACATTGTAGAATAAATGGGTTTACGAGGTGAAGGAAGAAGATGGAGGAAAAAGTAAGTACAAGGCAAGGCTTGTTGTAAGGAGTTTGCACAAAAGCAAGGTATAGATTTTGATGAAATATTCTCTTGTGTTGTTAAAGTGACTTCAATTAGAATTATTCTGAGTCTTGTGGCTATAGTAGACTTGCATCTTGAACAATTAGATGTGAAGAAATATTTTCTTCATGGGGATATAGAGGAAGAGATTTATGTGCAGTAGCCATAGGAATATAAGGTCAAAGGAAAGGAGGAATTGGTATGTAGGTTGAAGAAAAGTCTATATGGTTTAAAGCAAGCTCCAAGCTAGTGGTATTTGAAGTTTGACAGGTTTATGGCAGAACATGGTTTTAGTAGATGTCATTCAGACCATTTTGTTTATTCTCAAAAATTAGACCTATGATCTTGTTATTGTATGTTGATGACATGATTATTGTAGGCTCTAACATGTAGGATATAAATGTGCTCAAGAGGAAGTTGGCAAATGCTTTTGCAATGAAGGATTTGGGTGCTGCAAATAAAATCTTTGGCATGAACATAACAAGAGATTGGAAAAACCACAAATTCACATTTTCTTAGAGTGAGTACATTGAAAAGATATTGGAAAGGTTTGAAATGCAAAATGCAAAACCTCTTTCTACACCTTTGGTTAATCATTTCAGATTATGCAAGGATATGTGTCCCAAGACACAAGAGGAGATTTACTATATGTCAAGGGTTCCATATGCATTAGCGATTGGTAGCTTGATGTATGCAATGGTATGAACAAGGCCAAATATTGCACATGCAATGGGAGTTGTGAGCACATTTATAAATAACCTAGATAAAGAACATTGGATGACTATAAAGTGGATTCTTAGATATTTAAGAGGTACAACTACTCATGCATTATGTTTTAAAGGTTCAAACATTTCTTTTTACAAGGATATGTTAATTCAAATATGGCAAGTGATAAAGATGGACGAAGGAGATCCATAGGGTATGCTTTCACTGTAGATGGAATAGTAGTAAGCTATGTTTCAAAGTTACAAAATATTGTTGCATATTCTATAACAAAAGCAGAATATGTTGCAGTTATAGAGGCTAGTAAAGAGATGATTTGGTTGCAAAGGTTTATGGAGGATCTTGAGAAGAAGCAAGAAAATTGCAACTTGTATAGTGATAGCCAAAGTGCTATTTAACTCGCAAAGAATTCAGCGTTCCATTCAAGAACAAAACATATATAGCTCAGATATCATTTCATCCGATCTGGAGGATGAACAGTTAAAGCTAGAAAAGATACATACTAGTCAGAATCTTGCAAACATGTTGACTAAAGTGGTAACCAGGGAGAAGTTGAGATCTCACTCAATTTCAATTGGTCTTCAAGAATGAGTAATAATATGAGGGACAACCAGATCCAAAGAATGTTAGTGAATGTAGTAATAGTGGAGTTACTATGATCAGTCTCCAAGTGGGAGTTTGTTTCCTGTGGAGCTTGATCTTTTTTCAGAGATTGGTTTTTGGCCTTGCTTTGGACCTAGGCGTGTTTGCCCTCCCCTAGTGCTATCATTGAGTGGTTCCAGTGGATCTGACAAAATTGGTACATGAGTTGTATGATCAAAATTGTAAGATAAGGGTGTGGCTCACATAGCAGGAGAGTTGTGGATATACTACTTGTACCTTGTATCTTCTCACTTGGTAGATAAGAAAAACATAGGACTAGCTATTTCTCTATTGGACGTAGCTACCACTGGGTGAACCGCATATATCGATGTCTCTCTGCCTCTTCCATTCCATGCACTTTCTGTATTGTATATCTTATGCATTCCGCTTCTTGAATTGTTGCTCCATTATTGCATTGCTCCTAATAAGAATTTCATAAGTAACGAATCTAGTAAATTACCCATATGCAACATATTCCCTAAAGCTTTAAAAAAATGGCTACACCCAATCATGCATTGGACCATGTATGTTTGTGAGGAAAGTACTACTTGATTGAATTCTTTGTCTAAAATAGATATGAAAAAAGTGACCGCCATGCTAGCTTTAATTACCCTTAAAACTACTAAAGTAGCTCTTTCATTGTACAAGTGTGATGTTCACGCACAAGAATTGGCACAGTGGTCCCACTATTCTGTGGAGGGCCATGTGTCATGCACTATATGCCTATCAAGTAAAGGTGTGGAGTCTTGAGCTCTACACAGTGTGCAAAATGACTATATGCAAAGTTAGCATATTGAGTTCTGTACGCTGTTCAGAATGATTGTATGCTTGCAGAGTAAAGGACTAGAGTGTTGTGTGTCTAGCTCTACATGGTATTCAAAATGATTACACTAGCAAGTTTTCACAGATTCTATCTCATCATTATCCTAAAGTGGCAATCAATTTAATCATTCAATTAATGCAATGAGAGAGATGGAAATCTTTGGAATCCTATCCACATTCTTGATCCTCCTCCTCACCTCTCGGTCCATCGATCTCCTCTCACCACTTTTGCAATCTTCCATCCTTTACCTTTTTGCCCCCATACTGACCTTGGTTCATAGAATTACACAAACTATCCCCTCTAGTCCACCCACTACCTACATCTTCCTCATCCTAGTCATCCATATCGACTCCACCCTCCTCCACACTAGTAGTGTCTCTTCATCCCACCTACTGACAATGGGGAATTCCACATGATCTCCCATAGATGGAGCAAGGGCGTCCAATTTTGGGCCAACATCGTTGATAAAAAATGTCACAGTGGTATGCATTATGACTGTGATGAGGTATTTTGAAAGGAATATTTCCAGTGGCACATGTGCTATTGTCATTTCATAAAAAATTTTAGGTTGCTGGAAGTTGATGGAGGTAAATATGTGTGGCTAGATGCATTGTGCAGTCCTCTAAGAGATCATGCAGATCGTTGCCATAGCCAGTCGCCTAGTCCACCAATGGTGTAGAGACCACCATTCGCCCTATGATATTTCCAACCATCCATGCAAGACACTTCCTCACTTCGGCATATCTAGCGCTGTCCCTAGAATGGAACTCAATGAACTACACCAAGCACAAGCAATCTCCTCCTGCTTAACATGTTCATATTCTTGAATTTTTTTTGTGTGAACAGCTCCAATGTGAAGAGCTTCTGCATCTCCCTCTAGTTAGCACTATAACATGTGAAACAATACCATTATTTTGCCCATACAGCATGTGCTGGGTCATTTCAAAAGGCGGGCAATTGGAGAAATTCTTAACATGAGTCTACAGAACTTCTTTAGCGAGGGAAGGTGAGGAAACAATGAGGGTGGGGAAGGAACCAAAGCGAAAGGTGAAGATGGGTCCGTAGAGGTGAGAGACAAGGGTGAGGGTGTGGTGAGTGGTGGCAGATTGAGCATGGAGGAGGGGAAGGTTATCGAGGAAGGGCCAAGTGTGAGGGCATGGAGGAAGCTTTGAGGTGCGGAGAAAGGAAAAATACTACAAAAAAGGTGGCAACAAGGAAAAGTGAGACTAACAAGGCAAGGAGAAGAAGCTCCATGGCACCTCATGAGCAAGCAAAAGATAGCGCTTCTTAAGAATGTGTTTGGTTTGTAATTGTATTCTTTCTAGCTAGCAAGATCCATGGCACCTCATAAGAGTGTTCACACAAAACATTTTTGGGAACAATTCTAAAAACCTCCAAGACCATAAAATTAGAGATAGATTTTCATAAATTTAGAGGTTTTTACAAAATTTATAATGCAAAAAAAAGTGGAGGTTTTTGTGACCTCTAATTATTTTTTCTTCAGCTCAAAATCCAAATTCTTCCGTTCACTTGACACTAAACCTAGGTTTTTGTGAGCACTGCCTCATAAGCAAGCAAAACATAGCACTTCTTAAGAACTTGCTTGGTTTGTGATTGTATTTTTACTAGCATTCAATGCTAGCAATTGCTAGCATTCAAAGCTAGCAAGCTCCACATGGAAGACCCTCATCTCCATGAGATGTTGTTCTCTTTAAACTACCACTCATGGCTTACAAATAGTTGTGAATTTGGATTAACCTACTTTAAGGGATATTAGTGATGTAGCAAAAAGACTTTTAGTCAACACTTCTATCTTCCTTTTCATTTCTTTTTCATTGTTTTCATTCATAGGGTTCTTCTTCCATACCTTGTTACTTCTTTCTATTATTGGCTATGCTAAGGGTCTATGGAATCATGGGAAAAATTTCACGCTAATATGGGCCGAAGTTGGGCCGAAGTTTGTTGGCCCCGCTAAGGGTCTATGGAGAGATGGAGAGTTTTTTGCTAATCAGTTTCATTGTTTAGAAGTTAGTTCATTTGGTCAAGTTGACCAAGTTAATGGATGTTTAGTGTTAGGATTAGTGGTAGTTTAGGCCATTGTAATGAGTTTTAAATGATATTCTCGCTTTGTGTGGATAAAGTTTTTGGCCTTACATGAGAGGTAGTGAATTATTTTGTCATTTATATTTTATGATACCACCTTTAAAAGCATGTGAAATGAGGGTCTTGCCAAAATGGCCACCTCCCCAGTCATATTAATGGCCTATCCCCTCTTTCATCTCTTTTCTCTCCTCTCTTTTCACTCATCTACCTTTTCCCATGTTTGTATACCTCTATTTGCAATTTTCTCTTTCCCTTTCCTATACCTTTCGTTTTCCTTGTATGAGTTATTGGAAAATTTTATTGTAATATTTATCCAAGCTACTTTACATTTTGTCTAAATGGGGACTCAATGATTGTGCCACCTTGTTGAAAGCAAGCTCATAGTGGTGACTTCAGCATAGTCTCTTCAACTTGGAATTCAAAGAACCAACAACTTACTCATTCTCATAGTGGATAGACCATTGCATTACATACACTTACACATAATGCACACTAACAATTACACCTACAATAACACTCCAAAAGGCAAGCCCTTGGTGGAATTCTCACATTGTTTTCTTTGTATTTGGTCAAGCTAACCATGTTTGCAAGTGGGGTTAATGCTAATTAGCTTTTAATTGTTAAGTTGTTAATGGGTATTAAAGGTTACCTTTCTTTGGTACTTACCCAACTACACTTGCTTTCATTAAAGGAGGGCCATTGACTATTTTGGAAAATAGTTGTTAATGGGCATTGAAGGTTCCTTTTTTAAGTACTACCTCGACCACTTTTCCTTTCACTTTAGGGTCAGTGCACATGAGAAGGTTAAAGCAACAATAGAGGCATACTAGTTTTATTCACACACAAAAATATAGATTGCGCATAGATGCTCTAATGAGCATCTTGGATTTCAAGGGTGCCAAAAATCATACCCATGCGCAACTCATTGGCGACTCGCTATTGTGAGTCATCAGAGATGTCTTGCCCACACATCGGTCTTCTTGTCTGAAAGCTTTGAACGATGGAGCATGAAATATTGTTGAGTAGCAAGCTACTCTGGTTATCACCAATTGCAAAGAAAAATGGTGTGAACATGGTTTTCTCCTTTAGGCTCTGGCAAACCGCCTCCATCTCCTATGCACCAGTTGGGCTCTATGTTGTGCACGTGTACAGGCCCTTAAAGGAGGGACATCATGGTTTTGCCACCTTGTTCATGATTTGAGCTACTTTTTGTTTTTCAAACTAGTCACCATCTTCTTTTTAGTTCTTGTCTCCATCTCTATCACTAGACAGTGCTTGGCCTAAAAGATGAGAATTTCGACGTCCTGTATCTTTTGATTTACAAATCCAAATGTGGTCATGTTACGTATCAAAACAAATGGCAAGGCATGATTTAGATGAGTATCATGACCTTTTGCACCATTTAGTAAAACTTCATGCATCAAAATGTGAATTTAATAAATAATTAGCTGATTTCTTGCATCAACTATATACTACTTGTAAGTAGCCAAATCATTTCTATGCAAGTGCATCTCATGAGAATAAATAACACTATCACTAATGTAGACTTACAAGCTTATGTTATATTCATCTTCAAAATTATGTGATACTACAAAGCTTTATTAATGATCAGTACATACATATAGTGAGGTTATGTTTTTCTCAAGTGATGCACTTTAACTATATAGTACCTATTGTTGATAGCCAAAGTATTTCTATTTAAGCTCATCTCATAGAATATAGGACACTATTACTAATGTGCACTTGTAATATTATGTTATAATCATATTCAATGTTGAGGAAGTACTATAAATCTTTATTAATTATGAGTACATACATACAATGAGATTATGTGTTGGTAGCCCAACCATTTCTGCTTTGCTCACTTTTTCTCGCTTGCTTATTTGGTCCTGCTCGCTCGACACCACTCGCTTGATTGACTACCTTAGGGGTGGTTAATCCCTAAGAAAAAACAGTTACCACTAGGGAAAATGGGCATGTGCCCTTGGCCCCCATGTTACAAGCAACAAATTATAGACATGATGCTTAACCAGTGAGAAGCTTACATTCTATAGATGTGAGTTCATGGCTAACAATTGGGTCCTTTTCATACACCAGTTTGCTATAATTTGTGAGATAGTTCTTAATTAGCCTTAAGATGGCTGATTCTCTCATGCCCACTCCCACATTCTGATGGAAAACTAACCTATTCCGTATTTTCCAAATAGATATCAAAATGGACACAAATTTAAGGGCAACTACTGGTTAGGGTGGAGGGGAGATTAGATTAGTCACCCCACAGCGCCCTCTACCTGGACCCAAGGTAGAACCATGACATCAAGCCAACTGCATGGATGGAGGCTTCCACCCTTGTCCAGAACTACCTGGCTATTAGGCAGTTCCACATGGTATGACAAACCGCCACCATTCAATTATGCACTACAACACCGCAATGATCAAATCAACTTCCCCTCGATGAAGAGCAACTTTCACACACAATACATTAACCGATAGACAGTCCACCTGGCTATGATCCCAAATGTCTTGTGATATCTGAATACCTGTCTTACACAGACTCCTAGGTCTTCTCAGATCATGATGATCAAATGCCTCTCCCTCTTTTTCGAAGGCATGACTCCACCAACCACTCTCCATGAGGCTTGCATTGCCTCTAAAATTCTTGTTGCCTCTCCAGTTGAGGTGACATAAGCAAGCTTTCCATGTTGACACTAGACCCATTGCTAGATCAGAGTCCACTATGCAAATAAAAATTTTAGATATTAATTGTCATACCATGACATGCCAGGCCACGAACCCACCCCTTTACTTTTTCCCGCCTCAATGAATTCCATAATGATCTCAACCTACGATGGCAAGCCACTCAGAAATAGCTTTGATTTACTTATGAGAGACACACTCTTTAGCCCCACATCTGGGAGTCCAAGGACAACTTGAAGCTTCAGAGCTTTAATCGACTTCCAAGTGATATAATGCATCCATCTCTTATTATCTTCTTCCACCCATACAAAAGCACACAACAATCTTTCTATTTCTTGCCAATGAGTTTTTCAAAATTTCTAGATTGTAGAGGCGTAAGTGGTGGAGGTGGTGAGGACATGTTGGTGGATAACCAAGAACCTGGCATTCCATCGCAAGAAAACCCCATGATAGACCATTAACTTAACCTTAATTATCTCCTTGAACTAGAGAAAGTGCTTCTTAATTATGCATACAACTCCTAGAGGTGCTCCTAAATATGTGACTAGCTCACCCTTTGAGATGATTTGAACTTTAAGGTCCTTCAACCATTGAGGTGGAGCCTCACTCCCTAGCCAAATTACAAACATCTTGAGCCAACTACATTGAGACCCAGAAACCTTACAAAAGCATTCTAAAACTTGAAAAGGGTTCTGATAGTCCTCTATCCTCTATTTTGTTTCTTTGGGACAAGCTTGACCAACTTTGTGTTAATATTTTGAGAGGAAGCCTCTTTGTGAAGCTTTCAGCATGTCCCAAAAAGCTCTGTAGAATTTGGTCGTCAAACCATCTGGTCTCGGCACCTAATTCCTTTCCATGGCATCTAATGCCTCTTTTCATTTCCTCAATGCATAAACCAACAGGCAAGAACAATCCTCTGGTTATCCACAATCTAGTACTCAAGGCTCTTTTATCAGGCACAATGTTTCTCTTTCTAGTAGTCATCCTGGACGGGTCCTGGACTATTAGCTTGCCCACAATTAAGCTCAGTTGTTGTCAAAATACCTCTACGACATGCTAGTACTCCATAATTATGTTACCTAGAGGACATTCCACCCTATCAATAAGCTCTATCATATTCTTTTTTTAAAGCAATTGGAAGAATTTCTTAAAGGGGAAGCTTCCCATAGCCAACCAAACCTGATGACTTTTAATCCTAGCCACCTGTGCATCCTCCAACTCACGCTTGTTCATTGCAAACTCAATCTCTACCATTGAAGTTGAGACAATCAGATCTACTAGAGAATCTCTGAGGACTGCCCGAATCACCTGCTTAGCAACTGTCAAAGTGTTGCCCAGTCTTTTTCAACTGGCTTTATACTCATTTTCAAGCTCTCTTGCTCTAATATGAATCTACCTAATGGCCATATCCCATAGCTCACATGGATCCATAATGTTGCTCCTTGATTCCTCCTTCTTTGAGCTTAAGAGTATCTTGTTGAATTTGAAAGAAACATCCTTGGATCTTCCCACCTCCGTCGGGATGTTAAGGATCCATAAATCCAGCTAATAATCAGATATACTCATGCCAACAATGGTTTCTCCCTACATGGGGTTGCACATCCATCAACCTTCTCCATTAGCATTAAACCTATCTAATCTACCAGCCCAAAATTTTGCATCTTTACATTAATTGGACCAAGTGGACCAATCCAAAATAGTTGCGTAGAGTTCTTGGGTCATTGTTTGCTTGGGTGTAGCCATTTTTTGTGAGGTTCAGGGACTTTTCTGTATATAGGTATCCTGCATGACCCATAACTTATGCATTGCTCAATGGAATTTGGCAAACTTTGTCTTCAAGTTGTAGTACACATTCCAAACTTGAAC
Source organism: Dipteris shenzhenensis (assembly GCF_047967505.1). Lineage (NCBI taxonomy): Eukaryota > Viridiplantae > Streptophyta > Polypodiopsida > Gleicheniales > Dipteridaceae > Dipteris > Dipteris shenzhenensis. The sequence goes on from NC_141604.1 coordinate 22,448,340, forward strand.
ATAAGACCAAAAAAGTATGGAATAAGGATTTAAAGCATTACAAGTGCTATGTTGCATGTGAAGCAATCCTGAAGACTATAAGATATAGCAATTTATTCAAAAACATCAAAATTTTATTTTGTACATATATGCAACCAAGTAATCATTCAAAAGTACACTACGAGAGCTTCTCCTCAACCCAAGGACACACCTAAATAAGAACATTAGGCATGGATTAATGGGCCTCCAATGTTATGCTAAAATGATGCACACCCCTTTGAGGAAACGCTCCATAACTTATTTTTGATTTGTTGAAAACCAAAACGAATTGAAAATTTGGAATCCAAACTAGTGGGACTATTGCATGGTGTTCTTAAAACATTAATAGTTGTTGGTATTGGTATCTAGATTCACCCTAAATGGAAGAATTTGAAAATGTGCAAAGATCTTTTAATAAATCCAACACTATTTACAATTTTAAATTGTTTCTTTTTCCATGCACGCACTTGCTATATATGCCAAAGGTCATTGCATTTTCATTATACATAGCATCAAGCCCGATAGCTTTCCCTTTGGCCTATTTGTGTTTTGAAGCATCAAGCCCGATAGCTTGCCTTTTTGGCCTATTTGGGGGCACATTGCACTTGTTTGGGATATCCAATTCTAGTGACGTGTATATCCTCTAGGAAGGAAAACCGACGACGGGCTGAAAATTTTGCTGCTCCTGCGAATTTTGAAATTTCACACCTTCTGCCCATCAAATATTAGAAGATAAGTACCTGTAACCTACCCCCGTCCTACAAGAATGTGCCTCGACGTGACCTTGTACCGTCTTTGGTTTGGTATTATCATCTTTCGAGTAAGTTGTCTTCTATTCTTTGGTTGCCTCACAAGCTAGCTTCTGTCTATTTTGGTTTGGCATTGTTGTCTTTTATTGATCGTGACCATGGAAACATGCAACTCGCCATCGCTTGGAAGAGAAGTAGACAGAAGCTGTGAGGCATAAAAGCTGAAAAGCTTGGTCAGGGCACAAAGACTATTGAGATATGGTGCCATGAGCACATATTAGAGGCTAAGGTATGGTATAGGAAAGAATTAAAGTAGCCACCCTAGGATGTGGACTACATGATATGGAGATGTAGATCAAGGATATCCATAAGGAGAAATGTGGATGAGAGGATCCCACATGGTTTGACTATTCTAAAGGCTCTCTCTATATAAGAAGCCTATCATGTATTGCTGATTACATATTGCGATAGATTGAGTGTTTGCTTCCCTATGTCTCTTCTGTTGTGCTTTGATCCTCTTTGATCCCATATTTTGTCATGGTATTAGAGCTCCCTTGCATTCCGCTGCGGCATTGCGATCCTTGAGAGTATGAGAGAGTGATCAAGAGATTGAGTGATCTTTCACTTTCATTGAGTGATAGAATTTCCGTCCGTTTGAACAAATTCTCCGTCAACACTTTCTTGAGTGTTTGTAAAATATTTATGTTCTTCTGCGAGAGACTTTTGTTCTTGTGAGATTAAGAGAGCTCCCTTGCATTCCGTTGCGACATTGCAATCCTTGAGAGTATGAGAGAGTGATCGAGAGATTAAGTGATCTTTCACTTTCGTTGAGTGATAGAATTTTCGTCCGTTTGAGCAAATTATCCCGTCAACACTTTCTTGAGTGTTTGTGAAATATTTATGTTCTTCTGCTTTGAGTGGAGAGCTCCAATTGCTTTGACTCCTCCAAGTCCACACAGCTTCATCCGCCAGAGCCTTTAGCACGACCATCAACAGCCTCAAGTGGAATATCAAGCTTCTACCAGTCTTCAGAATACCGATAAGCAAGCAGACCTTATCATCCACTACAACCCCGGTAGCCTGTATGCGCTATCAACGATGCAAGCCTTAGCCCAAGGCACCTTAGCCCGTATCCACCATCAATGTCCTCCTGCACACGGGTAGCCTTCTCCAAACGGACTACACGGCATGTATTGGGCGACGCCCAGCAGCCACTCCAAATGAATGCCACCTTCAACAAACCACTGCTACAACGACCGAGCACCGCAATCTCTCCAATAGTGGCTTCCACTCCTCCATTGATCCTTTCTCCAACTACAAGTACCACTGATGGACTTCAGCGAGACGTGCCTTCTCCACCGCATGCTTCCAATAGTTGCCTTTGTCAAACAACGCTCCATCAACAACTCCCTACATCAACCACAACAGCGTGCCTCCCTAATCCAAGGCACCGCAGTCCGACCCGACCTTCTGGCTAAGGCAACAACCAACCTTACCAAACCGGCCCATCAACTCTTCACAACGAATGATGGAGGCAACACGACTCCAAAGCCACAGCTGCGACTCCAAACAGTACTAGCTCGATTGCCTCCATCAAACAAACTCCAAAGAGCTCCATCCAACGCTCCATGAAACAAAACGACCACAAGCTGCAGCCACGACGCCGCCATGCCATCTCCATTTCTCTGCTTCTCCAAGGTCTTAGACCTTAGGAATAGCCACATGGCAGACCGTGGTTGATTCGAGGTTAGGTGTAATGGTCTTTGGTCGAAGTTTTGCCACGTGGCAGATAAGACTCAATCTTGTTCTGGTTAACTTAACCCGTCGGGTTAGTTATGATGTGTAAGAGTTAGGGTTAGTTATGCCACATCAGCATGTACAGTCAGCAGTACCACCCAAGCACAGTCTCGCATGCAGCATATGAACCCCTGAACCACATCATCAATTGGATTTCTCTTCTTCATAAAACTTTGACAAGCCGTAACTTCCAATCCAGGAAGAATTTGCACACGCTCCAAAACAAAAAAATGATCGTCTTTTTGAGCTCTACGTGCCTGTCAAGTTAATTTTGTTGTATGCAATTGGACACTTCTAGATTTTAAAGTTTCTACAACTAGTAAGACCTTTGCAATGGCAATATGCGCCCCAACCGTTGAGAAGTTCACCGAGGAAGGATTTCACACCTGGTCTACACAAATGAGGTATATTGCAATAGTGGTGATGTTTTGGTATCAAAGTACGAGAGTTTCTCCAAATAACAAGAACATCTGTAGAAAGCAGATGGGATGCAAGATGTTTGACGAGCACATCATACACATGCTTGATACAACGTAGGTCAGTGGTTGCCTAAACCATCCCGGTGGTGGTTGTTTGTGATTGAGCTTTGGGATAGTTTACTTGTTTCATTTCTTAATACAATGTAGGTTAGCGATTGCCTAAACCAGCCTGGTGGTTGTTTGTGATTGAGCTTTGGGATAGTTTACTAGGCTCTGGCTTGTACTTAATGTGATTGTCCCTAAACTAGACCAGTGGGTGGAATATCATGCAACCGTTGGCTAGTTTAGCTCAAACACTAGAATCAGGTTGGCTTGGACTTAATGTGATTGTCTTAAACTAGCCTAGTGGTTGGAACATCATGCAATCGTGGTTGGGTTAGCTCAAACACCAGTTATGTGATTGTCTTGAACCAATGTGATTGAACAGAATGTAGCAACAATATATTTTGCAACAGAACAATAATATATTATTATTTTACTAAACCAGCCCGGTGGTTGGAACATCATGCAACCGTGGCTGGTTCAACTCAAACACCAGTGTGGTTGAGCAGACATTAGTTGTTGACGGTGATTGAAATTACTGTATTTTGTTTTTGCACGTAGTGTATTTTGTTTTGTTTTCCTCATAGTAGTGTAAAAAGGGGCCATGCATGTTGGGTCAGTAGATGGATTGTATCTCAATTTTATGGATCAAAATCCTAACATTTCAATTGGGCAGAGGAGCTTTGAGCATTGGAAGCTCTAGAGCTTTGAGAATTGGAAGCCCTGGTATGTCAAGAAACTCAAAGACAAGAATGTTTGTTGTTGCCAATTTGCCAAACACACACAGACTTTGACTTGTGCAGGCAAGCTGTGAATGACTTGAGATCTAGTCGTATTGGAGCATTGCTCCATGGGGATCGATGCCCATGTCTCCCCGATGAATGTGCAGTCTGTAGGCCACCTAGATCCTCATCATGTGTCCCAAAAAACCACCATGCTTATTTTTGTAAATCCCAAACGATAGATTAATCCCACGTTTATTTTTAGTATATGCCAAACAACCACCATGCTTGTTTTTAGTCATCTAATGGCACGTCATGGGATCCAATTGCATTTTCTTTTATTGCACACAAGGAAAATAGCTCCCACAAATAGGTTGGTTCTCTGTAACTATTGTCAGATTTCAACCACCAGGCTCGTGAAATATTAAAAAATGCATTTGTTTCAGGCATCCCCTTTGGGCTGATTCTCTTTAACTATTGTCAAATTTCAACCACCGGGTTGTGACCACAAATCCATGGGTGACCACAAATCTACGAGTGAACACAAATCCTAAACGAATGAATTGCATGCCATTCACCTTGTAATAATAGAAGCAAACCACCGCACTTGTGGCAATTAATATCCTAGTGTGCAACCAACCACACTGTGTTGAAGAACACTTATCCTGACCACTTATCCTGCACTACTGCCTTGCTATCCTAAAATGGATCGTATTTTTGCAAAGTGCTATACTAAAACAGTCTCCTTTCAGTTGGTTCTCTTTATCTATCATCAGAATTCAGCCACCGGGCTAGTGACCACAAATCCTAAATGAATTGCAAGCTACTTACTATATTATTGGAAAATGTCCATCAAATTATAAAATCCAACTCAGGAAACATTTTCAAATTATAAAGTTTAGTTGAGTGAAGCAGTCATATCCAAGGACGGATAAATGGCAAATTATTAATTTAAAATTGAAGTTATATAGAAAGCCAAATGTATAGTTAGCTCCTAAAGTTATATACCCAGGTTGTATACAACCAAGTTTCACTCTTCTACATTTCAAAAAGAGACCACCATCGTATCTAAGGATGGATAAATACAAAGACGATTTACTAGTTTTTTTTTTCAAAGAAGACAATTTACTACTTAAGTTCTATTGAAAATCTGATTGTATTAGAGGGGTGGTCATCCCCTTAAAAAGTCATGGGTAATATATATCCAAGATTCCATCAGATCAAGTCCAAGATCTTTGAAGGACTTTATATTTACGCAAGGATTCTAGGACAAGGGCTCGGCACTTCACACAGTAGGAGCCTTCAGCAACATACTTCGCAAACTATAGATTCTTATAGTATTGAAGGCCCTTCCCACAATTCCTCTTGCAATATGGCCATCTTGTGAATGACACTCTTGGGAATTCTATGTTCCTCCTTCAAGCAATCAATCTCATCTATGACAATCTTGGGTTCCCAAGGGACCCCTTGCAAAATGGCTTCATCAAGATCAGGACAAGTGGTAGAAAAAATGTCATTGCTGCTGTGGCTTTCCGTCTCTATTCCTCCACTGTTCCTTCACTCAAGACCTGTCGGGTTTTTAAAATAGTTTGCTCTCCTACTATCCAAGCTATAATTGTTCACATATTCTAATATGTCAAATCAAGCTGTCTTGACATGCTTAACGATATAATCTAGTGAGATCTTTGCCATCTTTGAAGACCCGTGTACCGATAGATTCCCCACACGTTACATTGATGAATATGATAGGTTAGTTGTATGATAGTTAAGGCTAGAGGAGGTAGGAATTGGCTGGAGGAGATAGGAATTGGCAAGGAAATGCATTTTTGTTGGTTTAGGATTAACGGCAACCCCCACAAAATATAATGTTTAGTAAATCCCAATCAATAAATCCCAAACAAGGAAAAATGTAAATCCCAAACAGTATACTAATCCCAAACAACCATCGAGCTTGTTTTAGTGACAATGACTATGCATGAGGGACCATCTAGTTCATAAGTTCATATTAGCATTCCATCAAAATCAGACAATAATAACAATGATTATGCATGAGGGACCATCCAATTCATTGGCTCAGATTAGCATTGAGCCGGAATTAGACTGTAATAACAATGACTTTACATGGGGGACCCTGGGGGACCATCTAGTTCACAAGCTTAGATTAGCATTTAGTCGGTTCATGAGATTGTAATAACAATAGTTCTCATTCTTATGACTGAGAAATATTGTTATTACAGTCTGAGGAACCGACTCAATGATAATCTGATGTCATGTTTTGATCTTTCTGTTCTTTAGTTGATTGTAATAACAATGACTTTACATGAGGGGCCATCTAGTTCACATGCTTAGATTAGCATTGAGTCAAAATCATGCTGTAATAACAATGAATTTTCATGACAGACCATCTAATACATACGCTCAGATTAGCATCAAGCTAGAGATAGATTGTAAGAACATATCAGATTGTTATAAATTTTTGATGACCAAGAAATTCTCTCATGGCAACCATCAAATTGTACGTCATGGCTAGATGATGATGTATATGGCCGCCTATGCTAGGCTAGACTACCAGCAGTAAGCTGGGTGCATGTGCCACTGCTCCTCCCCCCTCATCCCATTGAATTATTATGATCTTGGCTCCGATGACTGAGAAATTCTCCCATGGCAACCATCTTATTGTACATCATGGCTAGTCGATGATGTATATGACTGCCTATGCTAGGCTAGGCTACCAGCAAGCTGGGTGCATATGCCACTGCTCCTCCCCCCTTATCCCATTGAATTATTATAATCTTGGCTCCGATGATCGAGAAATTCTCCCATGGCAACCATCTAATCGATGTCATAGATGATGTATATGACTGCCTATGCTAGGCTAGACTACTAGCAATATCCAACAGGTGGATTGTGTGCTTAGCAGCGATCAGCAACCAGAGTCACACAAACTGACATAAGAAACAAAGGGGAAAAGAGTGGGAGGGAGGCAAGTCTAGCTATATAAAGAACTTAAAGGAAGAGAAACAATTCACCTCACCCAAGAAAATCCCTCTCGTACCCCTTCCACACTCTCCAAGACCCCTTCCACCCCTGTGTGCTGAATCTTCTGTTGTAACCTCGATGCCCCTTCATAATGCTATCCAAGTCATGGGATCCATTGTTTGCCTTGGCTCTCCATCTTGCAACACTCCACTAGCCATAGCTATGACCAAGGAGCCAAGGGAAACAAGTCGTCGTTGTTCCATCAAGCACTAGGAGAGAACTTAACTTGGTGATGAGCCTCTCGTAATTGAGCAAAACCTTCGACACTAGGGAAGGAGAACTCAACTTGGTGATGAGCTCATTGAGAGCATGCTTCAGTGTACTGGAGCTCACCACCACCAGATTGAGTTCCTTGTCCACTGTTGAATGTTGTGCTTGATTGAGCTCACCACCAAGTTGAGTTCTCTCTCCCAGTGCCTTGAAAGAAATTGCTATGAAGAAGGTTATGTTGAATTACGAGGTGCTCATATTGTCCCCTGCATATGAAGAGTTCTGAGTCAAAATTGTAATAAATTACTAACTACGATGCACTACGAGGTGCTTGTATTGTCCCCCTCATACGAGGCATCAAGTCAAAAGTGCAAGAAAGTGCTAACAAGGGCAAAAAGTGACACCAAGTCCTACCATAGTGGTGGTGTTGAAAAGTGCTAAAAGTGTTTAAAGAAGTGTCACAAAGACAAAGTGCTAGCACCTTTGGATGTAATTTGTTTTGTCAAATGTTTGCTTGAGATGTAATTTATTTTGTTTCAATTTTGATGTAATACTATTATCGCAAAAACTATCGGATGTAATTTCTTTTGTTTCAATTTCAATGTAGTACCATTATTGCCAATACTATTGTTGTTGTTCTAAAGAAGCACAAATGGCATATTTATGCTCTCATTTACATTTTGCTAGCAACCATAGGGATCGTTGCACAAGAAACTATTCAAAAAATTATTGTTACTGTAGTGAAAATGGTTCACAAATGCCCTCATTTAGGATTTACTACAACCAATGCAATTGGTGCAATTGTTGCAGAAGGACTAAAATAAGTCTTAAATAGGACTACATTTTCCTTAGCTTGGAACTAAAATAGCACTAAATTAGCTCCAAGAACTAGCAGAAATTGTTGCACAAGGACTAGTAGGACTAAAATAGCTTCAAAATAGGAGTATATTTTCCTTGGTTTAGAACTATAATAACTCCAATAATCAGCGCAGTGGTTTAGAACTATAATAACTCCAATAACCACCACGATGATTGCAAGGAAACTATCATAAATTGCAAATGTCTACATTTTCCTTAGCTTGGAACTAAAATAGCTCAAAGAACCAGTGCAGTGGTTGACAAATTGTTGCACAAAGAGTAATACGACTAAAATATCTCCAAAATAAGACTATATTTTCCTTGGTTTAGAACTAAAATAGCTCTAACATCGAGCACGGTGGTTGCAGATATGGACCTTGAGAGGTCCCCTTTGGAGATTGACATGCCACGGTGGTCTTCATGCCAACGTGGTGGTCTCTCCATGCCAACATCTTTGCTCGAACCAGCATGGTGGTCAGCGCAATAAAAGATTGTGTTGTGTAGTGATAGATGGTGAAGCTGCACAATGACAGGTGGCAAGGCAAAAGTTTTATGCTGTAGAGTCAGGCCAACATGGTGGTCACCCCATGCCAACATCATTGCTCAAACCAGCATGGTGGTTAACGCAACAAAGGATTGTGTTGCATAGTGATAGATAGCGAAGCTGCGTAATGATAGGTGGCAAGGCAAAAGCTATGCGATGTAGTCAGGCTAGAGGCAGAGCAATAGTCTCTGTGCTCATGAATAAATGCATATAGTGCCATGTGTTGAGCTCTGCACTGTTGACAATGATAAGATTGTGTCTCATTATCACCCTAGTGTGGTAATTTGATGTCGGAAAAACTTTCGGTGAGAGCGCAGGTCCTCGCAAAATTCAAAATCTTACCCACCAACGCATCTTGTTGCGGCCCCAAAATGGCCTCGAAAATAGTTTCGCAATTGGCTACACCCAAGCAAACTTTGACCCACCAACCCACATCAGAAATAAATCTCATCCCAAAGCTTCCTTTTCTAACCCTGAAGACTACACACCATCATGATATCTATCCTCCCTCACCTTGGTAAATTCCAATCCCCACCACATTGCCACCTTCCTTCTTTCATCCTTGCATTGAGGAATTTCTAGCAATTGCCATGACCTTGAGGATTGGTTTGAGTGTATATACAAGCTACATTATAGTCAAATACGATGATAGAAATATCCACAACTATGATGCAACCCTCATCATCCATAAAATTTGGCTTGGGAATTAGATAATTTAACAAATAGAGCTCTCTTTAACAAAATCATGGCATTCAAGGCCACCTCATTGAATGAGACTTCATCGACCTCTTCTTCATCTCCAAACTATGGTCAATACTTGAAAAAGGAAGAATTCGACTTAGGGATTGAGCTTCCCAAAACACACAAGCACAAAGAATTGTCTGAAAATATGCATTTCACATACAAAACACAACCAAATGATCTATACCACACCTCAGTTTGAGCTTTAAATTTCAATCAACTTGCGATAGTTGAGCCTCATTCTACTCAAAAAAGGGTTTCATCTAGCTAAAGGTAATGCAGGCACAAGGAAGACATTCACACTCCTTAACATGTTGATCCAAGCATTGTTAAGACACTACAATCATTATAGCACATCCGATGCAACTCTGCCAAGAATTCTTATACTAGCGTACATAGGAAAAGTAGCATTCAATGTTGGTTGAACAACCATACATGCGTAGTGCATTTGCCACTTATGACTTCCATATATAAAGCCCTTTCAGCTGAAACACTATAGACATCAATTCCCAATACAACCAATGGCAGCTCGAACAATTCATCGATCTCAAGGGCTTTCTATGGACTCCTTGGTGTTCAAGCCTACTAGCATGAAATCACATGGCCTTGCTTATACAGCATTGTCCCGGGTGTGAGATCCATCCAATCTATACATCTTACATGCTTTGAAAATGAAGCACATTAAAGTTGACGCATCTGTATTACAAGAGATTGAGCATTTGACAACAACATGTGCTTGGAGATTCAACTACATCGACTTTACCCACAATATGCTACAGAGCCTATCTTGCAATCCTTGAACACAAGAACATTTCTAAAGCACAAGGAAGACATTCTTTGCAATGAAAACATCCTTACTTCACAAGTCTTTTGCTTGCAACAAAACACACGCCAAATCTTTTCATGACACTCACATATCAAACTTCAAACATATCACTCAAACAATGGGAGTTGGAATTTCAACTTACTACAAAACAAAATTAACTTTGCTTCAAAAAGAATATCGTTTCAATGATGGTGTCTAATGCTTGTTAACAATTTTTGGAAATCAATCCTCTGAAATTGTAGCCATAATAAACTTCTATAAGCCACCAGCAACAAAAACAAACATTCTCATCGAAACACTACATCGCTTACGCAACCTGTTCAATAGTAGCATTCCAACATATATCTTAGGAGCCTTCAATATTGACTATACAAATAAAATAACTAACATGGACAAACTCAACATGTTCATGGAATACTACAGCATGAACCAACTCATTCGCGAACCAACTACAATTCATGCCTCAACCTTAGGTCATATTTGGACAAACACATTCAACAATAATAGTCTCACAGGAACACATTACACATATTGGTCTGACCATTCAATAATATACACAAACCTTTCATATACATTAGCAAACTAGCATGCTTGGTAGGCCCATTGAATGTAATTCATCTTGTTTTTAAGCGATTGAAAGAAAGTCTTGAAGCGAAAGCTGCCCATTTCCAACCAGAGCTGATGACTCTTAATTCTAGCCACTTATGCATCCTCTAGCTCACGCTTGTTCATTGCAAGCTCAATCTCTACCATTAAAGTTGAGAGAATCAGATCCACTAGAGAATCTCTTAGGGTTACCTGAATCTCCTTCTTAGCCACTGTCAAAGTGTCGCCGTGTCTTTTTCGATTGTCTTTATACTCATTTTCAAGCTCTTTTGCTTTGAAATGAATCTACCTAATGGCCATATTCCATAGCTCACATGGATCCATAATGTTGCTCCTTGCTTCCTCCTCCTTTGAGATTAGGAGTGTTGTTGAATTTGAAAGGAACATCCTTGGATCTTCCCACCTCTGTCGAGATGTTGAGGCTCCACAAAACCATCTAATAATTAGATATACTCGTGCCAGCAATGGTTTCTCCCCACATGGGTCTGTGCATCCATCAACCTTCTCCATTAGCATAAAACCTATCTATTCTTCCAATTGAACCAATCCAAAACATCTGCGTAGAGTTCCTAGTAGTCCACCAATCCATGGTAGAGGTAAAGCTCATCCCAAGGTTCTTTTTCAAACCCTGAAGGCTGCACACCATTATGATATCTATCCTCCCTCACCTTGGTAAATTCCAATCCCCACCGCATAGCCACCTTCCTTCTTTCATCCTTGCATTAAGGAATTTACAGCAATTGCCATGCCCCTGAGGATTGTTTGGAGTGTAAATATAGGCTACATCGAAGTCAAATCTGATGGTAGACATAGCCACAACTGTAATGCAGCCCTCATCATCCACAAAATCCAACTTGGGAATTAGAGAATTCACCACAAGGAAAGCCAGAAGCTCCCCTACCCCTGCAAGGGCAATTCACAAAAGTCAAATAGCAAAGCTGACGACATGCAAACTAGAAACCATCCTCACTACCACGTTTTGTTTCTTGCAGAAGGATTACATTTGGCATCAGCTTTCTAAAGATTGTCAGGCATCTCTTTTGCCTGATCTAATCACAACATCCTTTTGTATTCCAAGTCAACACTGAAACCTTCCTTATTCCATTTCGACCCGATGCATCTAACTCCTGCCTAATGTGCAAATGCCTTGTATGCATTTTTGTGGAAATTAAAATGGTTTTCCCTACTTAAACTTACCAACCTCACTACATCCTTAATCCTCTTTGAGAAGCTACACTGGGTCCATTCACCACCACTATCACCTTTCAGGCCTTCAATGCTCTTGCCTTCAAGTTCTTTCTTCTGATAAGCATTGGGTAAATATTTCTCATTGGCTTTGCCATACAACTGGTTTGAGCCACAAGGCTCCAAACCAAGAGATATGCAACCAAGAGCCTCCTCAACTTGAGGAACCTCATGTTTCCCCTTGGATGAACTCACTAAGCTACCCTTCTCTAACAATTCTCCCTCATTAGACTTTGAATCAAGCACCGCCACCAAGACTCTACCCTTCTTGCCGACCACATGCTAGCTCAAGCTTCTTCTCCTCCTCGTCCTTTTTAGACATGTTGCCATCATTTTTTACAATTTGCTAAGGGGATCACACACACATTGTGCTTCACATGACTGATGTTTTGTTGACTCCACCTTGTTGCCATGCGCCAGCACTTTATCGACTGCTTGCTTTGGGCATGATCTAGCAAGGTGTCCCATCTTCTTGCATATGGTAGCATGAATCTGGGAGCGGCTCGAATCTAACCTATTGAACCATTGATAGACCATCTGAGAACAGATCTGCACCAAATAGTAGAGCAATCCATTGCTAATAGTGTATCTTTCTATAATTGATGATGAAGACATTTGGTTGGGGATTTGGTTGGAATGGCTAGTGCAAGGAAATTTGCAAATGAGGTGGGACATCACTTCAGGACTTATATGTGTGATGAGGTTGTAGCTCTGGTACCAAATGCAAGAATCACCCTTGGCATCACTGTAGGCTAGTTTATGATCATTCCCACTCATTTTTATGTCTCCCATCACAACAAGTCTTGCCATATGCTAGAACAGATTACACCATTGTGTAGAACTTGAAAAAGAAATATTTCACCTTTTTACAATAATGTCACAGTAAAAAATTACAATGATTGAAACCCAAACCTCCTGTGCATTTGGTTTTGAACTAGGACCACAACCTAGAAGCACCTCTTGATAGATCAATCTTGATATACAATGGTAGAGCATGGAAAATGGCTTGTGATGAATGGCTCCTTTCCCTTTGTTAATACCACTTTTTCTTTTCTCTATTAGAAGTAATGCTACATAGTTTAGTGGCAAAGAGAAATTTTTCCAAAGTAGAGGTAGTACATTCCAATCTCCTTTTTGCCCTTGCTTATAGTCAACAGATCCAATCAACATGATCAAGTATAATGTAAACCCACACGTAGAAGAGGATCAAAGAAGATGAAATGCTTGATTCCACAACTTAGTACTTCTCTTGCTCCTTCTCTCAATCTAGTTGGAAGCCAAATGGAGGCCTAGAAGTACTTTAGAAGTGGAACTTGAACCGGAGCTCATGAACTGGAGCTCACGGGTCACAAAAAACAGTGTCAGCAACAGCGAGATTTACGAAAATGGGCTCCTTCCTTGCTTAAGTCTTTCACAAAGCTCATGAAACGAGCAATAGAGTCCAAAGCTAGGGAATGCAAGCACCCACAAGATGATTCTAGGAGAAATTGGCTCACTTAGGCTCAAAAAACGTCACAAGCTCCGAAACCACCCAAAAATTCATTTTTTTGCTTCAAAAAACCACTCAAAGCTTGGTAAGACCACTCCAGAGACTTCCAAAACCATCAAGAGGCTTCTCCAAAGTTGCAAATGCCACCCACACAACTGTATGGATGTAGAATGACCTCTCGGCTCAACTAGACCACCCACAAGCATTAGATATACCATCTAAGCTCTGATACCAGTTGAAAGTGCTCTCAACAAAAGGAAAGAGGGTGAGACAGCAGAAGAGTTAGAAGAGAGCCACACAAGTTTTGGTGGGTGCAGAACACCCTAATCTTCTATGTCATTCATATATATGTGTGTGTGTGTTTGAGTATTGTACATAACTGGGGTTAACGTATAGTGGCCTTTAACCCCCACAATTTTATGTTTTCAATTTATGTGTGGTTTGGATTTGTGGGCCTTTAGCATATGACCAATAATACTCTCAAGTTTTCAATTTGGGATACTCTATGTAGCAACTATTGGGATGATTGCATCATATATGCTAGTATATGGTGAACTTTATGCTTCCCCGTGTTCCCTAACTCATAATGCAAAATGTTGGAGTAGCATGGTGTCAAGATATTACATCATATGTGAGCTCAATAGTGATCCACAATCATCTCCATGAATCTCTCAATCACACACCACACTCTATTCACACCTACTAACTGACACATCACCTAACTCAAGCACACCTACACACACACACACACGTGTTCACACACTCACTCATGTGATCACTCACAACCATAGACCTTGGTATGATCCATTACATTAATTTGTCCTTCATACCCCCCCACAGATTGATGACCTCAACCCTAGCAATAGTCCATGGGAAACTTCATGGCTTGCCCACCTCTAGTGGCAATGCACATGATCCACAACCTGGTACTCACTCTAGTTACATCAGCAGTAGAGTCATTTGGGCATCCTCACCCCAACATGATCTCACTCTGACTTTGGTCTCTAGTTTACAATTGGGAGATAGACAATGAGTATGCATGGAAAGTCCCCATAGGTCAAGGAACTCACACATAAAACTAAGAATCATTTAAGGGGGACATCCCAGGGAAGAGAGCCTTATTGACCACACACAAAAATTCTAAGTTGAAGATGTGGGGAGATCCCCCCCTTGATGGCAATCTTTTTCTAGTGTCATTTCCAAGCCACCATTGTATCAGACTCATAAACTTGCTTGTTCAATGCTCATGTACTAGACCGGCTCATAGAGACCATCATTTTTTATTTCGTTAGTTTCGTTGATTCAAAGACGTCCTACATGATTTGATGGAGTATTCGTGGAGATCTAGAACTCTGTATCGCCATTTTGTCTCTCTGTTTGAGATTTCTAGATGGTTTTCACATAGGTGCAATGTGGCATTTTGGCTCAAGTCTAAGTTACCTAGGATCTTAATTGCTGGTAACTTGCAATGGTTGACTCTCGTTTTTGCATCATTCAGTTGGCATTTTGAAGTTCTAGCAGAAGAGAAATGTCTGCATATTTTCTTATTGAGTCTGATTATGAAGTGACACCCATGTTTTGAGGAATCCCAAGTTATATTTTCACTAGCGGTCATTACCATGGGGCCATGATTCTTTTAGATATACCTTATGCAGATCACTCTAGTTGCAGTTTGAGCCATGTTCACTCATTCATGGTCTGTATTGGGTTGCAGTGGATGCTTTACAGGCCATTTTGATGCATTGCGATCCTTGTTAGATGCGCTAATAGGCCCAAATTGCATTGTGGGATAATTTATTGATGGACTTTAGCACATAGATGCTATTTTATGTTGAGAGATAGCTTTGACACAATGCAGTTGATGCACTGATAGTGCTATTCTCTCTTGTATGAGACATTATTGATGCTTATGCCCATGGATGGTGTTTATGATTGAGGCATTTGGCTCTTATTGGCATTGGGTTTGCCACTATTTTGTCATTGTAAGTTGACATTTTCTTTTGGGCCAGATTTGCTCATATGGATGCATAGTATATGCACATGAGTCAAATGCATTTTGATGCTTTGAGCTTTGAGTTTTGATGACACTACCCTTCATTAAGGCATACATATTTGGGTGTACTTGGTATTTGGTGTGATTTCTCTCTTGCTAGCACTTGGTATTTTGTTTCATTTGCATCATGTTATCCTCTTCCATGTTTGAAAATGAGTTTTTTAGCATTAAAAAGTCTGATGGGACAAACTTTTCTTTGTGGAAAGAATAGATAAGGAATGTGCTTATTCAAAAGAACTAGATTAAACCCTTGGCAAGGATTGAAGCTAAGCCTACAGATATGTTTGAGGATGATTGGAATGAGTTGGGGTGCATTAACAAAGTCTAATGTTAAACTTCATCTTGCAGAGTTAGTTTATTTGATAGTAATAAATGAGTAGACTACGAAAGATTTGTGGAAGAAATTATGTGCCACTTATGAGAAGGAAATTACCTCTAATAAAGTTTACCTCATGAAGAGGTTGTTTGAGCTACAAATGAAGGAAGGGGTCTCCATTGCTTCACACTTAAATTAATTCAATATTATTTTTAGCTAGCTTCAAGCTCAAAAGATGAATTTTGATGCGAAGACTAAGGCAATATTCCTCTTGTGTTCATTACCATCTTCACGGGATACCTTCCGTACAGCTGTCACAATAACTTTGCACCTGGTGGAATACTAAATTTTGATGATGTTGTGGGTAGCTTGTTGGCCGAGGAGTTTAGACATAATTCTATGGATGGCAACAAGCAAGATGCAGCCTTAAATGTGCAAAGAGGCAGATCACAGTTCAAGACGAAGTCCCAAGAAAGAGGGAAGGCCACATGAAAAAGGATTGCTACAAAAGCTGAAAAGAGAGCAAAAGGATAGGAAAAAGAATGCAAATTGTGGTTCAAATAATAAGGAAAAGAGTCCAAGGGAGTACAAAGGAAAAATGAAGATCAGGGAGATTAATATAGTCACTGATAATAGTGACAATGACATTCTCTTCATGACTAGTCTACCTACATACTTGCTTACCACTTCAGATGGTGCCATGTGCCTAAGCTAACTAAGAGTATCATTTCAGTGGGTCAGCTAGAGGATGCTGGCTTTCATACCACTTTTGTCTTTCAAAGTTGGAAAATTTAGAAGGGCTCTATGGTTTCGGCAAGGGGTACCAAGTGTGGGACATTGTATTCCTTACATGTATTAGGGGTTTCTAATCATGTTGTTGCAATAATAGAGCAACCAAGTACTTCTTTGTGGCATTTTTGATTAGGGCACATGAGCCATAATGGAATGAAACTCTCTTAATTATCTCACCACACACGGGAGTCTTCAAAATCCTATAAACTAGCATATATCATGCCATCCTCACCAAAGTTATTGAGAAGACTATCAAACATTAAAAATACTTTAGTGAAAGTTATAGGTTCCCTAATAAATGCATGTAAATACAAACCCACAATAAAACTCATAACCATAACTATCTCATTGTCCCTAGTAGAATATCATCTTACAGCATGGTGGACACAGTCCATCCATTTTCCATCAAGGAGATAGTGTCAACCGCAAGACCAACATCTAAAAGCGAAATGCAATCAGTATATTAACCTTCCAACAAGAAATTAGCTCCCTACCATAATCAACAAGTAGAACCAACACAACAAATATGAGTAATAAAGTGTTGTTATTACACCCAACAATAAAGCGATAAAAGGTGTAATAATGCAGTGTATGTGTGTGTGTGCATGTGTATTTGCATGAAATCAAGTTGACAAGAGCGCGCGCGCATGTGTGTGTGTGTGTGTGTGTGTGTGTGTGTTGCTATGGATAAATTTGACCAAAGTAAAAAGGCATAAATATGAGTGTGTGCTTGTATGTGTGGCAATAGTATAATAAAATATGGAGTGCATAGGGCCCAAGGTTGAGGTGGTAGGGCATGACCATGTGCCACCCTTCCACGTAAGAGGACCCATAAGGTGTGTTGTACATAATCATGGTAGTAATATTATAAAATGTTAAGGTGGCATGGCTCCTCCATGTGCCACCCCTCCACCTAGGCGGTCCCATGCCTGCATTTAGTGAGATATGGCCCAAAGTCCATGGGAGAAGTAATAGAAAATAGGTGGATATGGATATTGGGTTATTCCCTCCATATAGGATAGGCCGATGTGGGGGAGGTAACGAAGGTCCAAGAATGCAAGTTAAATAATGGAGAAAGTAGGATGAGGTGGCAAGATTCCTTGTGCCAACCCTCCACTTGTCCTCCTAGATGTTTGATCGTATTATAAAATTGGGAAGAGACCAAGGGAGTACCTTAGACTTGGGATATGGGAGTTGATATATGTGGAAAAATGTGGCCAAGCATTATCGCACACAATTGAGAGTGCACAACTGCCTAGCCCACATGGGAGACTCTTCCACACACACCATGCATGTGGGAGGATGCATTTATTGGGAGAGACCCCCTCTCTTGGCTATAAAATGAGGGGGCTATTCCTTGAGGGGACACCTCATTCGTGTAAAGCCACCTAGCTAGTACTTTGATTTTCCCCTTCCCTTCCTTTCAAATAAAGCATGGCCCTCTTCCCTTGATGTCTCCATCTTTACATTCCTCCTCCCATCATGTACATGCTTCTCTTCCCTCTCTCCCTTTCCCCTTGTGCCATAGTCTCCCTCTTCATTCCCTCCCCTTCTAATCCCTTTTTCCCTCCCATGATAATGTTTTCTTTTCTAGGTAACAGAAATGGTGTGGCTACTAGGATTCGAGCCCAAGTCTCCACGGCTAGTGGTGTAAAACCTATTACTCCTACGACTGGGTGTGGCTCTGTGGCCTCTTCTGTGTGCAGTTCTCTACTTTTACACCTCCAAACTGCGTCCCTTCCTTGTCTCTATGGCTACAAAACCTCCCTGCTTCTGTGCTCCCGTCTACCTGCTTTTTGCTCGCAGTTCCTATGTGTATTCTGGCTAGCGAATCTTCTGGTCGTACCGGTCGCATCTGCAAAACTGTAACATCCGTGCTCCCTTTGAGTTCCTACGCGTGCATTTGCGTGTCTACTATGTACACCCACATGCATCACGGATAGATCGCAACAATTTTCAGGGCTCCTGCATCTTCTGGTTGTGGACAGTTTTTCTGGGCTTTTGCAAAATTGTAACAGATCTTGCGCCCCCGCCCCCCTCTCTTCTTCTTCTTCTTCTCTTTCTCTTTCTCTCCTCCTTCTCCTCTCCTCTCCTCTCTTTTTATTAAAGAGTGGGATTTGAACCCAAGACCTTCCCCTTCACAAAAGGGAGACTTATCATTAGGCCAGCAGATAAGAAGTGATGAAAATGTAATGATTTTTGCTTATATATTGAAATCTCGCGAACTGTAACTCTCTAACTGTGGGGAGTTTCCTCTTGCTGTAAAAAGCAAAAGTATTTCATTTCATGTGCTCTACTCACATCTCCTACTAGATCATAGATTCGGAAATTTTTCAAGTTCACTCCTTGGATGCACACCACACGAGAAGGGTTGATATTTATGTCACTTCTTGATGAGTTCAAGGATTTGGTGCTTGGTCCTCCACTCATTCCGGCTACCAACTAGCGAGATCTCTTTCTTGATCTTCATGTCAACCTTCAACAGCTGATTGTCTAGTACATTGTTCAAGGAGATGACGGGTGGAATGATACATCGTGGTTGATTCAAGGTGAAGAACTAGTAATATGCTGGGAGGACTTTGATTTTAATTCTACTCATTGTGCGGTGATCGAGATACTTACTACTTCGGAGGCAATTAAAAGGGTGTCCATCTTTGAAGGGTGGGATGCTCCCCAAGCTTGGGGGGAGATTTGGTGCATCTGCTTATTAATTCCTGTGGATAAGCTCATCTTGAATGGTTTATTCTCAATCTCACTACAAAGGTTTCTAGGGCTCAGCTATGGTTGGTAATGTTTCGACCAAGGAATCCCTTTGTACCTAATCAACCCTTTGTGCCTCATTTTGAGCTTCAAGTTGTAATTCTTTTTGGTCTAAAGATAAACTATCAACAAAGGATTGCAAGTTTATTTGGTGCTGAACGTCTTGCTCAAGTGTTGAATTCTCCCCACCCTCTCCTTCTACTTATCTTGGATTACTGAGAAACTTGGGATGTTCGGATCTTGGTCTTGGTGTGATGACAACTTGGCTATTTCAATTTGACGAAGCATACAAACCTTCGACCAAGGCTGCTAGTGTGGGTCTGAAGCTCACTTCACTGAGGGGTGAGGTGTATTGTTATTGCGAGTCTGCACCTGCAAGTACTTGCAACCAAGCTGAGTACTCGGCACTCATTTTTGGGCTACAAAAGGCACAAGAACATCGCATCAAGCAACTTGAGGTGCAAGGAGATTCTCAACTCGTGTGTGAACAAGTTAGTGGAAGGTGGAAGGTGTGGAGCAAAGGCTTGGTTCCATGACATCAACAAGCTTTGGAACTGTGCCAACAATTTGAAGAGGTTAAAATTCAGCATATCGCTCGAGCTCAAAATATAGTTGCTGATTTCTTAGCACATGAAGCTTGTACTTCACACATGAAGCGAGTGGAAGCACTGCCCCAATAAAGCCACAAGCCATGAAGGAGGGTGATCATTTGTAAGGAATGCAAAGGTTGTGGTCATCATGAAACTAAGTGTTGGGCATATTTGATACGAGTTTACCGACATCGGAAGATCATCAAAAAGGTCCTCAAGGACATTGCTCAAAAGAAGGATGCCAGACCACACACCCCTTGAAGAAATAGTATGGCAATTACAAGAACTAGAAGAAGCTGAAGGTGATGTGCAAGCTCTCCAATTGTTGACATTTGTCATGGCATTCTTGTTTGCCTTGATGAACAACCTCATGCAGCACCGTGTCTCTAACCCTCACTTGTAAAGATGGATATGATATCATGAGGGTTGGTCCTTTTAAGATTGCCTATGAGCTATTCTATGTTGAAGATTCTTCCCATGTAGTATTTCACGATACACCAGTCACACCCTACCCAGCCTATGTGTGCTTTGTGGATGTATCTTCACCTGATTTTTAGTTCAAGCTACCGCTTTCCATTGTTTTCCCATAGATAAGCCTCATTTTTTCTCTCTCTTTTCCAATTTCCAAGCATGGCTGACATCCCCATGTTTTGTGGATGGGTTGAAGAAAATGCAAAGGAGTATCTTGTGGCCTTCAAACACCGTTGTGTTTCTCTCAACTTTCTTACTGAAGAAAGATGGTTGTTGGTTCTTTCCACATTTCTAGAGGGTTTGGCTCAAGTGTGGTATGAGAAGTAGGCCGACGACATTCGCCAAAGCTAGCCAAGGTTGACAGCACTAATGATTGAGTATTTTGGCAAAGAAGAGGAGCTAGAGAATGTGTACCTACAGGTGGCAAACTTGAAGCGGTCAGAAGGTGAGACAGCGCGTCAATATGTTGATCGAGCAGCCGTGCTCCTAGACCATTTAATTGCCACGCAAGAGGACAATGCCGAATTTCGAGGTGGAATGACTCAACATGTGCTAAGCTACCTTGTAGCAAGAGCGAGTGATGAATTTTGCCTCAAGATTAAATGGGAGAATCTAGAAACTATGGTGCTAGCACATAAGATTGCTCAAAAGTTTGATAAAGTTTTGCTTCAAAGAATATGATTGTCCCTCCGCAACCTCCTCCGCCCTGGCAACAACAACGTGGGGGGTCCACCCTAGGGGCATACTCCCACCCCCCATCAAGGATGTATCCACCACCTCTACCTCAAATGTATGGTCCTCCCTTAGATGCTTACCCTCAACAGGGTGTATATCCTCACCCTCCACCTGAAAGATTTCCCCAGCCTCGCCCATGAGCCCTCCTCCTTTCTACTCCCTCGGCCCCTCAAGCTAAAGAGGCCCTAAATAATGGAAGAGTAGGATGAGGTGGCAAGATTCCTTGTGCCAACCCTCCACTTGTCCTCCTAGATGTTTGAACGTATTATAAAATTGGGAAGAGACCAAGGGAGTATTATAGACTTGGGATATGGGAGTTGATATATGTGGAAAAATGTGGCCAAGCGTTATCGCACACAATTGAGAGTGCGTAACCACCTAGCCCACATGGGAGACTCTTCCACACACACCATGCATGTGGGAGGATGCATTTATTGGGAGAGACCCCCTCTCTTGTCTATAAAAGGAGGGGGCTATTCCTTGAGGGGACACGCTCATTCTTCTAAAGCCACCTAGCTAGTACTTTGATTTCCCCCTTCCCTTCCTTTCAAATAAAGCATGGCCCTCTTCCCTTGATGTCTCCATCTTTACATTCCTCCTCCCATCATGTACATGCTTCTCTTCCCCCTCTCCCTTTCCCCTTGTGCCATAGTCTCCCTCTTCATTCCCTCCCATTCTAATCCCTTTTCCCCTCCCATGATAATGTTCTGCCCTCACGTTCTCCTTTCCTCTATGGCCCTTGAGAGTTGCCATATTTAGTGTCTAGCCTCTTGTCCTGATTTCTTTTCTAGGTAACAGTGCATGTGTATGTTAGAGTCCACATGGAGCTATGTGTGTGTGTGTGTGTGTGTTTAAATTAAAAAGTTCCATCAATAATTGAGCCATACAATTAATTCCATCAATTGGATAAAAAGTTTTTTTTAAAGGGAAACACATAAGAAAAAAAATGTTTAAAACATCTAAGTTGAAAAATGCAATAACCAAAGTTTGCAAAAAATTCCACCAAAATTAAGAATTTTCAATAATATTGAGTTTGACAAACATGATATTGAAAAAAGATGTCGAATCCTCAAGTAGTCCATGTTCCAAGGTCAAGGTCCACTTACCTACCACCATCCAAACAAACTAGATGTTAGAACATGATAACTATGATTGGGTAGATAGGTAATGCCTGTTTTCCCCGGCTTGTTATTGCTTTACCTAGGAATATAGACAACCATATGGATTCTTAGATTATATATATATATATAAAGTTTAAGTCACAAGTGGACTAAGGAGCGAATGAGTGCATGGGTTGAGAAGGGATTAGTGAAGGTATGGGAGGATTAGTGTGCTTGCTGCATGCGTTGATTAAAAAGGTAGTGTAAATGAGAGATTTCACAGGAGGTTACTCAAAAGAATAATTCATAGTTGGGGAACTATACGTGTGTGTGTGTGTGTGTGTAAAGAAATAAGTGTTTTTACGAGATACATTTACTAATCAAAATTTGTGTGTGTGTGTGTGTGGGGGGGGGGGGGGTGGGGGGTGGGGGGTGGGTGGGAAGTGCAAAATGAACCAAGGTCAATTTGAGAACTCAAAACATTTCCTAAATGCATTTGTGTGTGTGAAATTTTTTGCATGGCAGACATAGTATTAGGGTTCAAAACTATGCAATCAAACATATTGAATAAAAAAGGAAAAAAATCAAAAAAGACAAAGAACGTCCAAGCCGGAAGAATAGTAAAATGGATAAAGAGGAGAAAGAGAGTGAGGGTGGAGACTTGCCCCTTGGTACATCAATGATGCCACCTCTTGACATGGTGGCACCTGATACTACGGGCTTTGGAAAGGAGGAGATGGAATTCATGGCAGATGCACAATCCTTAATGCGGGGGAAAGCTTACTACCCCTTTGGCTAAGAGACAAGATTCTAAGTTGATGTAAAAAGTAGTTGTGAGGCATGAGTAAATTCTGTGTACATGCTACATAATGAAGTAGTGGTGTCAAAGTTAGTGATGGCTTCTATAAAGCACCACATCCCGAAAGAATAAGTGCTCATTGACAACTTTGAGAAAAGAGGACATTCATCGTGTAGGTTATATTGTCATTTTTGGGCAACACTCAATTGAGGCTGTGAGAGTCTTGGGTCGATATATGATGGGTGGAATTGCAAGAATTTACCTTCGACCTTTGGAATATTGGCAAAGTCACCATGGAAGTAAGAGAACAAGTAAGAAATTATTCAATTTGTCAAAATCACTTACACATTGTCTAATTGCTCTTTAAGTGGTGCCACTTTAGAGATCTTCCTAATACTCAAAGAATTGGCATCAAGGTTTTAATTATTATTAGTGTGGCGATGAGAATAACAAAATGTTTATAATCTTGAAAGAATTGTGCTAAATCAAATGCTTTAATCGATTCTATGTGTTTTTTGATTATTACCATGCATTCATATTTTTCATGCCATTCAAAGTTTATGCTCAAAGAAATAGCAAAATATTTGCCCGAAGGAGTCAACAAAATGAGAGTCTAGGATAATGTCAAGGATGTCTTCAACACATTTGGATCCAAGAAAGTCACTAGTCTAGCCACCACATTCTCCTTTTTTCTCACCCAAAAAAAAACATTGAAAGCATCCAAGTAACATCTATAATGCAATATGTATAAAACAATCTATAATGCAATATGTATAAAACAAGCAAATACATGTGAATTTTAGTATAGTAAATTGAAAATGGAGGCAATGACAAAGGATTTGAAGCTAAATCTTCAATAGATTTTGGTAGTATGTTGTACCTAATGGTCATACTAACTTCAGTATGTACTCGAGTGTAGTGTTTTCCATAGATTCATGCCATGTATCTTGATAAAAATTTGTTCCAAAATTCCTATTTTTTGGGACCAAAATTGTGAGTGTTGAAAAAATTGGGACTTGGAATATTCTCACTTTTCCTAATATGGTCTTCATCTGAATGTAGAGAGAAAACTTAAACTCACTCCCATGTCTTCACAGTTGCAATGTTCTCACAATTGTCATGATCCTTATGATGCATGCACAGCAAAAATACGAATTTTTTCTTGTTTTGATTAGATGGTTGTTTGATAAGCCCCATATGCAGTGCAAAGAACAAACTCCTTTAATTTCTTGTAATCGTGTTGGCTTCTCCTTTGCACTTCATCCACTTTCACTTCATGGAACACTCTGCACACTACACTATTCTTAAGGCTTTGTCTATTGTATGTTTAATGCATGCCTATGAAGAGGTTGGCTGTAAGCCATGTTACAACATCATGGGCATCATTGAGATTTTCTTGACGGCATGTTTATTGGTGTTTAAATAGAGCTTGCTTAATAATAGCACCGCATCCATCATGTTCACCCTTGACATGGCTAGACCCAAAGAAATTCCATGTCACATCTAGACCCGGTCAAGGATTTGAAATGTACAATCCACGAGCTGATTTAAATCGAGAGGCAGCATCATCTGACCACACCCAATATTGTTTTATATTTTATACATGGGGATCTTCTATTTTCAGCCATTTCTTGTGCAATAGAAAAGCATGCTGCACAAATAAGGTGTCATGTTCCCTATCATATGCAATTAGAAATGGTATGTGTGTTGCACTGACCTGGACTCATGTGAGTCAGCAACAAATTGGCATCAGTCATAGTAGAATCAAGCAAATGATTATATGTGATATGCACAAGAATTGTTATGTGCTTGTTGTCCCACTGAGCACTCTGTATCTCATCTTGTTCTTGGAATGAATAAGTTTCTACAAAATCTACAACAATGACAATATGTTCATGGGGAAAATTGGCAAGGCATGTCCTCAACTGCTTATCCTGTTAGTTGGCCATAAAATGGTGAAGCACATATTTTGGGATGGATTTAACCAAGTGACCTATAAGCTCCCTCGTCTGAGTGC
The DNA here is from genome assembly GCF_047967505.1 of Dipteris shenzhenensis. Classification (NCBI taxonomy): domain Eukaryota; kingdom Viridiplantae; phylum Streptophyta; class Polypodiopsida; order Gleicheniales; family Dipteridaceae; genus Dipteris; species Dipteris shenzhenensis. The sequence goes on from NC_141604.1 coordinate 22,473,338, forward strand.
TCTTATACGATAGTAGCTATCTCTTTCTATTGGATCCTTCAACATTGACATGTTCAAATCTCCTCCATTTTACAGCAACAGGGTTGCCTTTCCTCATTTCATTTGGACAGACATGAAATTTCCTCTTCTTTAGCTTTAGACTACAATACTTGCATGGGCCATGAATGCATTCAGTGTGGGGCCACCCACGGTCTCTTTTTGGACAAACCACTAGCTCCCATAGAGACCTTAGGCTACGAAACCTGGTCTCCCTTGCAACACATGATGAGTATCCAGGTGGCCTAGAGACTGCGCATTCATCAAGGAGACATGGGCATCAATCCCCATGGAGCAATGCTCCAACACAACTAGATTGCAAGTCATTCATAGCTTGCTGGGCCAGGTCAGAGTCTATGTGTGTTTTGTAACAACAAGCATTCCTATCTTTGAGTTTCCTGCATGATGTCCCAACCACCAGGATGGTTTAGGATAATAACAATATATTGCCGTTCTGTTAGGAAATACATTGTTGTTAATTTAAAAATTTTGTTCAACCATGCTGGTTCAAGACAATCACATAACTAGTGTGTGAGCCAAACCAGCCATAGTTGCATTTTGTTTCCATAATCGGTCTGGTTTAGGACAATCATATTAACTCTGGTTTAGAAATGAAACAAGTAAACTTTAAATATCCCAAGGCTCAATCACAAATAGCCATTGGGCTAGTTTAGGCAACCAATGACATGCGTTGTATCAAGCATGTGTATGATGTGCTCATCAAACACCTTGCATCCTGTCCCCTTTTTACAAATGTCCTTTTTATTTGGAGAAACTCTAGTATTTTCGTGCCAAAATGTCGTCACTCTAGCAATGACTTTTGCACTTAGGCTATCCCTCCATTTCTTGCATTCTATTATAGCCCACATACTTCTCAAATCGGGATTATCGTGCATTGTTTCCACACTATGTTCAACTACTGGATCCATGTTGGTCCTTTTGATTGACAACATCTTCGACATTGTGCACCCAATCCATTTCTCCTTTTTTTCAAGGGACACCAACATAGCTAATGTCGCTCTCTTTGTAGCTAGTTGATCTAAGATATGAAACCCTTTCACTTTTGTCAACCATTTCTCATGTTAGAGAGCATTGCCTCTTCGGTGTGCATCTCACGAAGTGTTTGTAGGTTTGTTACTCTATGAGCTTTAGTGTGCAGGCTAAAGCTTGTGCAAAATTGAGACTGGCATATTCACCTGAATGGCTTGATGTTGCTGTCTCAAATGCTCCCACCAATTAAGACACCATAGCTCGTGTTCTTTGCTCCAGTGGCAATGATCAAATGCATGCATCTCCAACTTCTTCGTGCTTCTTCTCTCTAAGAAGTCTTCTTTATTCTCATTCTTTCTCCCTTCATAAACATTGCAAAAGTATCTTTCATTGATGTTTCAATATTATGCCATTACTTTCCTTGACCCACAATTTGTTCGTTGTGCCTTGACTAAGCTTTTCAACTTTCCTATCTTGCAACCTTCATCTGCTTCTCTTGCAAACCATGGCAAGCTTCATTGCCATTGATGCCATGGCCACGATCAGTACAAAATAGACCCTTCAAAATTGAGAGAAGCTAGCTTAAGAGGTGAGCAAAGAATAGAAGACAACTTACCTGAAAGATGATAATGCCAAACCAAAGTCTATGCAAGGTCACGTCTAGGTGTGTGTGGGTTGCATGGCGGGGGCAAGTTGCAAGTACTTAATATTCCAAGATTCGATGGGTGAGATGTGTGAAAATTTGAAACTCATGGGAGTAGCAAAATGTTAGCCACATGCGGTTTCCCCCCTCCAACAATACATGTCAACAGAATCTAATATCCCAAACAAGTGCAATGTGGCCTAAAATGCTTCAAAATACCAAATAATTCAAAGAACATGCTATCGGGTTTTATGTTGTGTATTATGAAATGCAATAAGCTTTGGCATGCTTGTGAGCCATATAGCAAGCAAGTGCATGGAAAAAGAAACAATTCAAAATTGTAAATAGTGTTGGATTTATTAAAAGATCTTTGCACATGCACAAATTGCACATTTTCAACTTCTTCCATTGTACGTTGAATCTAGATACCAATACAAAAAACTATTAATTTTTTAAGACCACCATGTAGTAGTCCCACTAGTTTAGATTCCAAATTTTCAATCTGTTTTGGTTTTTAACAGATCAAAAAAAAGTTATAGAGCATGCCCTCAAATAGGTGTGCATCACTTTAGCACAACATTGGAGGGTCGTTAACCCATACCTAATGTTCTCATTTAGGTGTTTCCTTGGTTTGAGGAGAAGCTCATGTATTGTACTTTTGAATTATCACTTGGTTTCATGTATGTATAGAACAAAATTTTAATGTTTTGGAATAAATTGCTATATTATATACTCTTCTGGATGCATGCTTCACATGCAACATAGCACTCGTAATGCTTTAATGGTGTCAATCAAAATTTTTATTTCATAATTTTTTGGTCTCATGTTCAAGTTTGAAATGCGTACTACAACTTGAAAACAACATTTGTCAAATTCTGTTGAGCAATGCATAAGTTATGGGTCATGCAAGATACCTATATACAAAAAATTCCCTCAACCTCACCAAAAATGGCTACACCCAAGCATCAAATGATTTTCCTCCATATTGTCCATAGAAATGTTTTTCCTTGTGGAGCATGTACCAAGATTCATTTTAAAGTAGTCAAAATTTCTTGTAACAAAAATGAAATGAAATGAAATGACTTACAATATTGTTTTTTAAATATTTTAATGTATGAATGCATGAGGATCATATGCTCATGATGTTTATTCCATATGATATGGATTTGTAATTATATTAAATGTGATATGACTCCAATATAATAATTGTATGGATCCTACCTCAAGCACTTATGTCAAATCTTTCAAACTTATGTATTAATGAGGTATTAATCATATTAAATGTCTCATGATAATAATCTAATAATTCTATCAGTCATATCCCCAATCACGTTATGTCTTTCAAACCTATGTATTAATCCTATTAAGTGTCTCATGATAAGAATCTAATAATTCTATCAATCATATCCCCAATCGCATTATGTCAAATATTACACTCACTTTATTCAAAATCTAACATCTATATACTATTGAATAGAGCATTCTACCACCTTGAAAGCACTTTGTTTCTCATCATGCACTTCCACCTGTGTTGTAGTGAAAGCACTTCCTCTCTCATTAGCATTCTCCCACTCAAGTCCTTGCAAAATCACTTCTTCTCTCATTTCCTCTAGAGGTCCCATCCTTGTAGTTGTGAAATCAATTCCTCTTTACTCTTGTCCTTCCACCATCTCTTACTTATAGTTGTAACCTTAATATCTTTCATCCTCTTCTCCTCTTTCCTTCTTCCATCTCGCCTATAGTGTACTTCCTCAGAGCATAAATATGGATCTTTTCAATAGTAGACCAAGTGGAGCAAGCAAGAAGTAGTAATTTAAATTGAATTACTTATGACCAAGCACATACATCAATAGGAGTGAAAGAGTAGCGGCAAACCATTGACATGGAACAACAAAGATGATTTTGTTAAAAAAAGTGCCTAGAGAAGGACGAGTAAAAGAAAATGAGATGAAGCATATATGAATCTTTAAAAAAAGTGCCTAGAGAAGGACGAGTAAAAGAAAATGAGATGAAGCATATATGGTCGACTAGAGAAGAGCTAGTAGGATGTTTCCTTTAAAATTTCTTATAATTAGAACTCCTTAGGCTCTCCTTAGGGAACTTATCCATGGATGAAGGACCAGTCATAAGGAACTGATAAAGAGTTTTTCAAGGAATAATTTCAAGTTCCTTGCTTATCTTTTGTAATTGTGATGGTTATATTGTTGATTAAAAAATGCAGCAAGCAGAGGACTCCCTTGCTTCCCAGATAGAGAGTACTAATAAATGTGTCTTTCATGTAACTTTGGGAAGTCTTCTTGTAACCATTAAAAGGTGTTTGTAAACACCATTATAAAATACTTTGGGATTTTAGCACATCTTTTAATGTAACTCTACTTTTGATGTAATGTCATGCTATTCCTAGAAATATGTCATCAAGTCCCTTTTATTTTTCACTTTCAACTCCATTAAAATTTCCTTTCTAGATTATTTCAAATTTGTCTTTAAAAGTAATTATTCCAGAGAGTGTACCAGCCCAAAATTAATGAAATACATGTTTTACGGTAGCTTCCTCCACCTCTTGTTTTGTGAGCCATTGAGATCCACGAAGAAGTTCTCTACACTGTATTATTAAGTGGCCATTGTGAATCGTGATGTTGAGGTGAGAAGAATGTAGCTTTCAATGAGGAGGGGAGAAAAGTTTGAGCTCTCTAAGGTAATGGGAGAATACAAGGGATGATACAAGGAACTATGGATCGAGGGGAGATGCATGCCACTTTGTCAAGATAGGAAAATGGAAGTTTGAATGAAGTGAGTTGGGTGAATACATGGAAAGAGAGTGGAGGTGTGGTTAGTTGAAATAGTGCAATCAATGCCAAGACACATGCAGCATGCAGTATAATGAATAAGATTGCTATTTTGTAATCCAAGAGCACCCATATAAGACTGTTATTTTGTACTCCAAGAGCACCCACATAAGACTGCTATGTCCCATCTACTTTTTATCACCTAAAAAGGTCCACCCACCACACTTCTAGCCACTTGTATTTTCTAATTTCAAGTAATTTAAGAGAAAGGTTGTACAACTTCATCTCACAATGGTGGATCTCTTATAAGCCTTCATCAAATGGAAGCTAGCTTACTTTGAGGTCATTCTAAACTAAAGAGGTCCTTGAAATTTGGGTTTTCTACCGTAGATTGAAATAAATAATTTATAATTGCAAGACTAGAATCTTAAAACTTGATTAATATAATCTTTTAATCACAAAGAAATCAAGGTCACTCATTAATAAGATGCAACTAGATATATTTTTGTACTCATCAAGTTTCAACCATATAGCCCATTAACACATGGCTTCTAGCTTAATAATCATATGGTCTTTAACTTCTATCCACCATAACTCAATTCACTCCTAGAATGCTTTTAATTTCACTATTTTACAAGTCACTACTCAAAGACAACCTTAGAACTTAAGATGAGATATCAATGTTATTGTGTATAATGTATCCAAAATCTCAGAAATGGTTGCGAAAGTAGAAGAAAATCAAATGCACAAGTTTGATCATAACGGAGGTCCTAAAACAGAAAGCAGAATGTGTCAGATGTCATGTGTCCGTTCTGTGCATGGGCACTTACAAGAGAAATGAGTGTGTCCTCTATCCAATTTGTATATGGGCACTTAGATCTGCTCCAAAGCCACCAATAGTGCACTCCCTCATGCTTGTATTCTCAAAATCAAGGCACACTACTTGTGGAGACACCCTTAAGGTGATCATGTTGTGCTTAAGAAAGGCAAGTGTAGATCAAGAAGAAGACTACGAGTTGCAACAGATTGGCATGCTTTCTTTGACAAACTCAGAGCGTTTAGATGAGGAGATGATACTTGATTTTGAGAATACAAGCATGAGGGAGTGCACTATTGGTGGCTTTGGAGTAGATCTAAGTGCCCATATGCAAATTGCATAGAGGACACACTCATTTCTCTTGTAAGTGTGTGTCTAAGAAAGGCAGGTGTAGATCAAGAAGAAGACTACGAGTGGCACTTCATTTCATGCTATACATATCGAGCTTCTTTTTAGCCTATGCACAATCAACTGCCTATCTTTATGAACCATGAGAAGAAGGATTTTATTGCTTGAAAATTGAAAGCTAAGGAAACTTAATTTTGAAGCACTTGAACTCTTTCTTTCTCAAGTGTTTAGATGTCTATTTGAGTACTAAATCTCGAAGATTGTTTCTAGCAAGTGTTGACAGGGACGCTTCTTGATTTTTTTTGTCGTTGCCATAAGAACATTTCGTTCAGCATCGAGTTGAAATTCTCTTTTGTTCGCTCAACCTATCTATGTATTTCTCATGTATGCTCAATGAATGTTACCGGTTAAGCTTGAATTACGAAAGTTACCAGTCAAGTTCTCCCCCGACTCCCTCTGTCTTGGTCAAGATGTTCCTCCACACCTACGCAATTTGTTAAGCTATCTTGGCTATCAAAAACAAATTACCGGGCAAGAATGGACCGAGCACTACTCATGGAGGACTCCAAAAACCAGATCCAAGAAAGCAAGTTGCTCCAAGACTTGAGGATTTATTTGCGAACTTGTACACGACTGAGATGCTCTAAGACTTGAAGACCATTTTGCAGGCTTGCACGTTAGTTTGCTTCTGTGTAACTCTCTTGGCAAGCGTGGACTGAGCCGTACTCATGGAGAACTCTAAAAACCAGACCCAAGAAATAGAGCGGCTCAAAGACTTGAAGACCGAATTGCAAGCTTGCAAGTTCGTGTATAGTCAAATGATGTTATCGGCACTTGTGCTTTTGTCATAGATTTCTTGTGTGTAACTCTAGTACTGAAGATAAGTAGAGTATGGGGTTTACAGGACGAAGTTTGGAGAAAGCGTAGATGAGGAAGAGGGTAGAAGGAGGTAGCATAGAAGATGGGGAGTGTAGGAAATACAAACGCATAGAGGACACCAAAAGCAAAAGGATGCAAATTATCTACGATGCAAGGGGCGATCGCATTATTTGCATGTGCCATCATAAACAACGAACGGTTAGGCTAGGATCTAACACTTGTTGGAGGGAGAAGGAGGATAGGAGGACACCAAGAAAAGGAAGGTAGGAGCATAAGAGATGCCATTGGAGGAGAGGACAAGCAATGAAGGCTAGAGGTGGTGCTGGAGGAGAGGCTAAGAGATGAACATAGGAGCAGAGGTGTGAGGAGGAGGAGAGGAAATACAAGCCAGGCTATAAAGGTAGGAGCACACGAGGTGGAGGAGAGGGCAAGTGTAGGAGGCTGAATAGATACCAAATGATGGAGATGGGACGAGAGGCAAATGATGAAAGTGCGAGCCCAGGCAATGATCACAATAAGCATGAAAATCTTTTTTGGCCCTACCCGTGTACGAGTAGGGCGTACGAGTAGGGCTTAGTAATCGTTTCCACTCGAAAGAGAAAATTAGTTCCTTTGGAATTTGTAAATCATGATTTTTTATGATTGGGTTAAGCTGCACTTGCTATCTGTATCCCTTGAAATCCTCCATCTTACTACTTGTATCCCTTGAAATCCTCTCTCTCTCTCTCTCTCTCTCTCTTCGTCTTCATCTTCTCTCTCTCTCTCTCTCTTTCTTAGCTTTTAGTTTGCCCCCTTTTTTGCGCAACATCTCGGGTAAGCCACGAGTGAAATTCATCTTGTTTAAAACATTTTCAAGCTTTTTAATTTAAAAAGCTTTTCCTTAGAATCCTTTAACGATGGCTTCATAGATTCAATGTAGTTTTAAGTTGTACTATGGCTACAAGTATTGTTACGGTTATTTGAGCTTTCAAATTTTAGGTTTATAAGTTTTTTGACTTATTTTCGAGGTTTAATTTTTAGGTTTCTTAAAACCATATACATATTGTAGTTTAAAAACTTTGTAAATGTTATATAAGTTATTAAACATTTTTTAAGAGCTTATAAGTTATAGATATTTAGTTTTAAAAAAATACCATATGCATAGTGTGGTTTGGAAACTTTGTAAACATCTATTCCTAGTTAGCTAGTTTCTAAGTAAGTTTAGTTAAATTAGTAAACTTTTAAGTAACTAAGATTATTCCCTCCATGTAGGATGGGCCCATGTGGGGGGGGGGTGTAGAAAGTCCAAGAATGCAAGTTAAATAATGGGAAAGTAGGATGAGGTGGCAAGATTCCTTGTCCCAATCCTCCACTTGTCCTCCTAGATGTTTGAACGTATTATAAAATTGGGAAGAGACCAAGGGAGTATCTTAGACTTGGGATATGGGGGTTGATGTATGTGGAAAAATGAGGCAAAGGGTTGTCGCACACAATTGAGAGTGCATAACTGCCTAGCCCACATGGGACACTCTTCCACACACACCAAAGACTTACATCTAGAAAAACCCAAAGGGAGTCGAGGGAGTGCCTACGAGTGGGATGATACACCATGGATGATTCAAAGTGAAGAACTAGTGATGCACTGGGAGGACTTTGATTTCAATTCTACTCATTGTGCGGTGATCGACCTACTTGCTACATCAGAGGTAATTAAAAGGGTGACATTCCTCGAAGGGTCTGATGCTCCCCAATCTTGGGGAGAGATTTGGCGGATCTGCTTATTAATTCCTGTGGATAAGCTCGTCTTGAATGATTTCTTCTCGATCTTATTACAAAGGTGTCTAGGGCTCAGCTATGGTTGGTAATGTCATACAACCATAGCTGAGCCCTAGACACCTTTGTAATGAGATCGAGAAGAAATCATTCAAGACGAGCTTATCCACAGGAATTAATAAGCAGATCCGCCAAATCTCTCCCCAAGATTGGGGAGCATCAGACCCTTCGAGGAATGTCACCCTTTTAATTACCTCTGATGTAGCAAGTAGGTCGATCACCGCACAATGAGTAGAATTGAAATCAAAGTCCTCCCAGTGCATCACTAGTTCTTCACTTTGAATCATCCATGGTGTATCATCCCACTCGTCGTTTCCTTGAACCATGCATTGTACAATCAATTATTGAAGATCGACATGAAGATCAAGAAAGAGATCTCGCCAATTGGTAGTCGTAATGGGTAGAGGACCAAGCACCAAATCCTTGAACTCGTCGAGAAGTGACATAAATATCCACCCTCCTCGTGTGGCGTGTGTCCAAGGAGTGAACTTAAAATAGTTCAGAATCTATAATCTAGTATCAGATATGAATAGAGCACATGAAATGAAGTACTTTTGCTTTTTACAACAAGAGGAAACTCCCTATGTTTAGAGAGTTACAGTTCATGAGATTTCACCATATAAGCAATATCATTACACTTTCATCACTTCCTATTTACTGGCCCATTGGTTAGTCTTGCTTTTGTGAATGGGGAGGTCTTGGGTTCAATCCCCACTCCTTAATAAAAAGAGAGGAGAGGAGAAGAGAAGAGAAAGAGAAGGAGAAGAAGAAGAGGATAGGGGTGCGAGATCTTTTGCAGGAGCTCGAAAAGTATGTCCACGACGTGCAGGTGCGCGTGCAGGTGCGCTAGAGGATGCAGGAACCAGGAAAAGAGTCGCGATCTGTCCGCGATGCACAGATGCGACCGAAGACGTAGGAACTCAAAAATAGTCGCGATTCGTGATTTGTGTGTGATGGCAGATGCGCTAGTTGCAACTAGGGAACGTGCGGGTGTTGCAGATGTGCAGGAGCACTTTTGCAGGCGTGGTTGACCAAAAGTCATGTGGCACTGCGCAGGAACCCAGAATATGCACATGCTGAAGGCGCAGGAACCCAAAAGATGCGTAGGAACCATAGGCTAAAGGCACAAAAATTAAGAAGTTCTAATGTTTCAACCAAGGAATCCCTTTGTACCTAATCAACCTTTTGTGCCTCATTTTGAGGTTCAACTTGTAATTCTTTTTGGTCTAAAGATAAACTATCAACAAAGGATTGCAAGTTTATTTGGTGCTGAATGTCTTGCTCAAGTATTGAATTCTCCCCACCCTCTCCTTCTACCTATCTTGGACTACCGAGAAACTTGGGATGTTTGGATTTTAGTCTTGGTGTGATGACATCTTGGCTCCTCCAATTTGACGATGCATACAAACCTTCGACCAAGGCTGCTGGTGTGGGTGTGAAGCTGCTTCACCAGGGGGTGAGGTATATTGTTATAGCAAGTCTACACCAGCAGGTACTTGCAACCAAGCTGAGTACTCGGCACTCATTTTTGGTTTACAAAAGGCACAAGAACATCACATCAAGCAACTTGAGGTACAAGGAGATTCTCAACTCGTGTGTGAACAAGTTAGTGGAAGGTGGAAGGTGCGGAGCGAAGGCTTGGTTCCACGACATCAACAAGCATTGGAACTTCGCCAACAATTTGAAGAGGTAAAAATTCAGCATATCCCTCGAGCTCAAAATCTAGTTGCTGATTTCTTGGCACGTGAAGCTTGTGCTTCAATCATGCATGAAGCGAGCGGAAGCACCACCCCAACAAAGCCGCAAGCCACGAATGAGGGTGATCATTTGTAAGGAATGCAAAGGTTGTGGTCATCATGAAACTACATGTTGGGCATATTTGATACGAGTTTACCGACTTTCGAAGATCATCAGAAAGGTCCTCAAGGACATTGCTCAAAAGAAGGATGCCAGACTGCACACCCCTTGAAGAAATAGCATGGCGATTACAAGAACTGGAAGAAGCTAAAGGTGATGTGCAAGCTCTCTAAGTGTTGACATTTGTCATGGCATTCTTGTTTGCCTTGATGGACAACCTCATGCAGCACCGTGTCTCTAACCCTTGCTTGTAAAGATGGATGCGATATCATGAGGGTTGGTCCTTTTAAGATTATCTATGAGCTATTCTATGCTGAAGATTCTTCCCGTGTAGTATTTCACAATACACCAGTCACACCCTACCCTGCCTATGTGTGCTTTGTGGATGTATCTTCACCTGATTTTCAGTTCAAGCTACCTCTTTCCATTGTTTGCCAATAGATAAGCCTCATTTTGTCTCTCTCTTTTCCAATTTCCAAGCATGGTTGACATTCTTGTGTTCCGTGGATGGGTTGAAGAAAATCCAAATGAGTATCTTGTGGCCTTCAAGTGCCATTGTGTTTCTCTCAACTTTCTTACTGAAGATAGATGGCTGTTGGTTCTTCCCACATTCCTAGAGGGTTTGGCTCATGTGTGGTATGAGAAGTAGGCCACCGACATTCGCCAAAGCTGGTTCGCCAAAGCTGGCCAAGGTTGACAGCAGCAATGATTGAGTATTTTGGCAAAGAAGAGGATTCGGAGAATGTGTACTTGTAGGTGGCAAACTTGAACCAGTTAGAAGGTGAGACGGTGCATCGATATGTGGATCGAGTGGCCATGCTCCTGGAGTTTAAATGCCACACAGGAGGACAATGCCAGATTTCGAGCTGGAATGACTCAGCATTTGCTGGGCTACCTTGTAGCAGGAGCAAGTGACGAATTCCGCCTCAAGCTTAAATGGGAGAATCCAAAAACTATGGTGCTAGCACATGAGATTGCTCAAAAGTTTGATAAAGTTCAGTCTGACCCCGCTTCAAAGAAGACGATTGTCCCTCCTCAACCCCCTCAATTCTTGCAACAACAACCTCGGGGGTCCAACTCAGGGGCATACCCCCAGCCCTCATCAGGGATGTATCCACCACCTCCATCTCAAATGTATGGTCCTCCCTTAGATACTTACCCTCAACAAGGAGTATATCCTCAACCTCTGCCTGGAAGATTTCCCCAGCCTCGCCCACGAGCCCCCCTTCTTCCTACTCCCCCGGCCCCTCCTGCTAAAGAACCCAAAGTCAATGACCTAGCCAAGGCCTTGAATGATCTTCGGCTTGAGATGGTGGGCATTAGAAATCAAGCCAATTGCCCTCCAAGACAACGTGCCAATGTTGTGTGCTACGAGTGCCACCAAAAGGGTCATTATCACACGAAATGCCCCAATATTCCAAGGTTGAATCTTCTAAGTGAATCAGGCATCAAGGATTCTGACGTGGAGATCCTTGATCTTGGAAAAGAAGTTGTACCACCTTGGACCCCTCTCCAAACCGTGGCCCTAGCCGCCCCAGGAAGAAGGTGTCCTTCTCAAATCCCTCAAATGCTGAGATGGCAGACCCACCAACAGAGAAGACTAAAAGATCTCGTAGGAGTAAGTGGTCACCCTTGGATTTTCCCATCGACTCAGGGCAAGAGGACTATTCGTCGTTCAGGACCTTGCTCATCGATCTTTGAGCATCACGCTTCCTCAACTAATAGCATTAAGCCCTAAGGTGAGACATGAGCTGCAGCAAGGGCTCTCAACAAGGAGGAGCAAGAAAAAGGGAAAGGTACGAGAGGTTTCTTCTATCTCTGAAGAAATTGATCAGCATCCACATACAGTAGATGTCATCATAGATAATTGCCATGTTAAAAGTGTGTGTGTCGATGGGGGAGCTACATGTAATATCATGGTGCCCCGTATCATGAAGAAATTGAATTTGAAATGCACAAGGCATTCCTCCACTCGAATCAAGGTAGTAGATGGTTGACGACTTGCCACCCTAGGAGTCATTGAGGATTTACCCATCACTATCAATGGGTTAACCACCACCGTCAATTTCTATGTAGTGGACATTGAAGATACAGGCAGGAGTTACCTAGCCATACTCGAGAGACCATGGTTGAGAAAGAGTGATGCAGTCACCTATTGGAACACAGGACACATGTCTTTTGGTGCTTCTAAGGAGAAGATCCCGGTGCAACGAGGTGCCACAGAACCAGAAGAAGAAGAGGAGCAAGACAGTGATACTCTCTCATCCTCGGTGTCTGAATCAATGGAAGAATCAGGCGGGGGGGAGGAGTTCTCAGAGGAGGAAGCTTACATGATCGGGGTGTCTCTGACCCCGCCACCTGCAGAAAAGGTAATAGCTAGTCCTCAACAGCTTGAATCTATGCTTTCCCCTGACCTCACTCCAAGTGAGAAAGATGAGTTCCTAGAAATGTTCAAAGATTTCCCTAACCTCTTTGCAACTAGCTACCACCACCTTCGCCATGTGACTGCCATAGAACACAAGATAGAGCTGAAGACTGATGCTAAGCCAGTAAGCCACCAAGAGGGACCATCATCCTCTTCCCTTTCAAGACCTCATACTTGAGAAGGAAAGTGGTCATGAGATGTATACTTTCTGTGATGGTTACTCCGGGTTTTATGAAATCAGAATTGTTGAGGAGGATGTGCTTAAAACCACTTTTGCCACACCTTGGGGGAATTTGCATTTAAAGTAATGCCATTTGGCCTCATCAATGCTCCTACTACCTTTTAAAGATTATGCAAATGGTGTTTGCTCCTTATTTGGGGGTTTTCTTGGAGGTGTTTTTAGATGATTTCTGTGTATTCTCTCGGCACATAACGAGCACGTCATGAAGGTTAGGTTGGCATTCCAAAGGGTCAATGATGCAAATGGTAGCCTCAACCCTGATAAATGCACCATTGGAGCCACTCAAGGGAGGTTACTGGGACATATTGTCTCATCTGAGGGCATCAAGCCTGACCCCGAGAAGGTAGAAGCTATCCTCAAGCTCTCCCCGCCAATAACCAAACATCAGGTACGTTCATTTGTCAATCTAGTAGGATACTATCACCGCTTCATTGATCAATATGCTGCTTTGACACAACCCATGACTATGCTATTAAAAGATGGAGTTGATTTCTTTTGGGATGAGGATTGTGATCATGGGTTTGTACAAATCAAGAGTGCTTTGGCTTCAGAACCCATTCTATGCAATCCTGATTGGTCAAAGACTTTCTATATCAATCCTAGGTTTGGTGAGCACACTCTGGCAGGTATTCTTCTCCAGCAAGGGGGGGATCAGTTCATGTATCCCATTCGATTTGTTTCTCGACAATTGCTCAAAACTGAACGACGCTACTCTGAGGCTGACAAGCATGCTTTGTCTTTGGTGTTCTACATTGAGAAATTTAAGCATTATGTTGCTGGAAAGTCCTTCATTATAATCTGTAGCAATGGTCTTGCAAAGCAGGTTCTTCAATCACCAAATCCCATGGGCCAGTTGGCCAAATGGTTGGCAGTTTTACAAGAATATGTTTTTTCTTTCAAAATTGTAAAAGGGGGTTGTTCCAACTTGAAGAATGCTTTGATTTATTTAGAGGAGTGCCTCGATGTAACCCTTGTAGCAGCCATAGAAGTTGGGGATCCATGGTATGGTGGAATCTACAGGATTCTGACCGCTTTCTCCTTTCCTCCAGAAAGTACTAGCTATGAGAGAAAGAAGCTCCACAAAGATAGTAGGCGCTACACTCTATTTGATGGGGTGTTATACCGTCAAGGCCCTGGATGGGGTACTAAGACGGGCCATTGATGCAGATGAAGTACCTAAGGTATTGAAGCATTATCGTGATGGATTTTGTGGAGGCCATTATGCCAATGACTATACAACTAAGAAGATTTTACATGTTGGGTACTACTGGCCGACCTTGTTCAAGGATGTCACTATGTATTGCAAAACTTGTGAACCATGCCAATTCTTTGGTAGGAAGGATTTGTGTCTTGGGCAACATTACCCAGTGATGTCCATCCATCCATTTCAGAGTGGGGAATAGATTTTGTTGGGCCCCTACCCATGACTGCCCACAAAAAGAAGTATCTTCTGGTAGCCACTCCGTATGTCACTAAGTGGGCTAAAGCTATCACCCTCCCCACTGCAAATGGTAAGGCAGTTTCAAATTTCATATTTGAACGCATCTGCACAAGGTTTGGGACACCCATGGAAATAGTATCTGACCATGGGAGTCCATTCTTAAATGAAGCAGTGGAGTTGCTCATGGATCGCATGGGTATTGATTATTGCACTTCTAGCATCTATTATCTAGCATCCATGGGACAAACAGAGCAAACCAATGGCCTCCTTTGTAAATCCATGGGAAAAATGGCCACAGGAAACAGGAGCCAGTGGGGTCAGAAGGTCACTGAAGCTGTGTGGGCTTACAACATCACTCATAAAATGTCTACAGGTCACACTCCTTTTCACTTGGTGTACGGTACTGAGGCAGTTTTACCCCTAGAGATAGGGATTTCGGCCTTGAGATTGGCACAAAGAATAGAGGATGACAGAAGATGAACATGTAGAGGCCAAGTTGATACAACTTGAGAAGTTAGATGACTATAATAACAATGACTTTGCATGAGGGGCCATCCAGTTCACAGGCCACCCAGATTAGCATTGAGTCAAAATCAGACTCTAAATGACTTTTCATGAGGGACCATCTAACTCACATGCTCAAATTAGCATTAAGCTGGAGATAAGCTGTAAGAACATATCAGACTATTAGCATTAAGCTGGAGATAGACTGTAAGAACATATCAAACTATTAGAATTTTTCAATGACTGAGAAATTCTCCCATGGCAACCATCTAATCGCACATCATGGCTAGACGATGATGTATATGACCGCCTACACTAGGCTAGGCTACCAGAGCAAAGCTAGGTGTATGCGCCACTACTCCCTCTCTTCCCATTGAATTATTATGATCTTGGCTCTGATGACTGAGAAATTCTCCCATGGCAACCATCTTATTGCACGTCATGGCTAGACGATGATGTATATGACCGCCTATGCTAGGCTGGGCTACCAATGCCACTGCTCCTCCCCCCTCATCCTATTGAATTATCATGATCTTGGCTGTAATGACCAAGATATTCTAGCATGGGAACCATCTAATCGCACGTCATGGTGTCTAGACGATGTTGTAGATGACTGCCTATGCTAGGTTGGGTTACCAGCAAAATCCAGCTGGTAAATTGTGTGCTCTTAGCAGTGATAGGCAGCCAGAGTCACACAACTGACACAAGAAACAAAGGGGGAAAGAGTGGGAGGGCGACAAGTCTAGCTATATAAAGGCCTTAAGGGCAGAGAAACAATTCACTGCACTAAGGAAAATTTATCTCCTACCCCCTTCCACGCTCTCTCCAAGCCCCCTTCTACACCTATGATGAATCTTCTGCTGCAACCTCGATGCCCCTTCATAATGTTGCCCAAGTCATGGGATCCATTGTTTGCCTTGGCTTTGCATTCTGCAACACTCCACCATCCATAGCCATGACCAAGGGAGTTGTAGGATGGGGAGCCAAGGGAAACGGTTCGTTGTTGTTCCATCAAGCACTAGCAGAGAACTCACCTTGGTGATGAGACTCTCATAATTTAGCACAACCTTCGGCACTGGAGAAGGAGAACTCAACTTGGTGATAAGTTGTAACACACTGAGAGCATGCGTTAATGTGCTAGAGCTCACCACCACCAGATTGAGTTCCTTGACCATTGTCAAATGTTCTACTTGATTGAGCTCACCGCCAAGTTGAGTTCTCTCTGCCAGTGCCTTGAAAGAAGCAATTCTTTGATAACCCTGCTAGTGCCTTGAAAGAAGTTGCTATGATGAAGGCAATTCCTTGAAAGACTTGAAAGAAAAACCTCATGACCAATGTTATGGATAAATTTGACCAAAGTAAAAGGCATAAATATGTGTGTGTGCTTGTATGTGTGGCAATAGTATAATAAAATATGGTGTGCATAAGGACCAGGGTTGAGGTGGCAGGGCATGACCATGTGCCACCCTTCCATGTAAGAGGACCCATAAGGTGTGTTGTACATAATCCATGGTAGTAATAATATAAAATGATAAGGTGGCATGGGTCCTCCATGCAACACTCCTCCACCTAGGTGGTCCCACGCCTACATTTAGTGAGATATGGCCCAAGGACCATGGGAGAAGTAATATAAAATAGGTGGAGATTGATATTATATTGGATTATTCCCTCCATGTAGGATGGGCCCATGTGGGGGGGGGTGTAGAAAGTCCAAGAATGCAAGTTAAATAATGGGAAAGTAGGATGAGGTGGCAAGATTCCTTGTGCCAACCCTCCACTTATCCTCCTAGATGTTTAAACGTATTATAAAATTGGGAAGAGACCAAGGGAGTATCTTAGACTTGGGATATGGAGGTTGATGTATGTGGAAAAATGAGGCAAAGGGTTGTCGCACACAATTGAGAGTGCGTAACTACCTAGCCCACATGGGACACTCTTCCACACACACCATGCATGTGGGAGGATGCATTTATTGGGAGAGACCCCCTCTCTTGGCTATAAAAGGAGGGGGCTATTCCTTGATGGAACACGCTCATTCTTGTAAAGCCACCTAGCTAGTACTTTGATTTCTTCCCCCCATCCTTCCTTTCAAATAAAGCATGACCCTCCTCCCTTGATGTCTCCATCTCTACATTCCTCGTCCCATTATATACATGCTCCTCTTTCCCCTCTTCCTCTCCCCTTTTGCCATAGTCTCCCTCTTCAATCCCACCCCTCTTTATCCCTTTTGCCCACCCATGTTAATGCTTCTTCCCTCATGTTCCCTTTTCCTATATGGCCCTCGAGCGTCGCCATGCCTAGCATCTAGCCTCTTGTCTTGAATTCTTTTCTAGTTAATACCAACCATGTTGCAGGATGGGGAGCCAAGGGAAACAGGTCGTTGTTGTTCCGTGAGGCATTGGGAGAGAACTCAACTTGGTGTTGAGCCTCTCATAATTGCGCACAACCTTTTGCACTAGGGAAGGAACTCAACTTGGTGATCAGCTATAACACACTGAGAGCATGCGTCAGTGTGCTGGAGCTCACCACCATATTGAGTTCCCTATCCGCTGTTGAATGTTGTGCTCGATTGAGCTCACCTCCATGTTGAGTTCCCTCTTCCAGTGTTTTTGATAGAAGTTGCTATGAAAAAGGGTATTTCAATTATGAGGTGCTCGTATTGTCCCCTGCATATGAGGAGTTCCAGGTCAAATTTGTAAGAAAGTCCTGCCTATGATAGCACTACGAGGTGCTCGTATTGTCACCTACATACAAGGCACTAAGCAAAAGTGTAAGAAAGTGCTAAGAAGGGCAATAATTGACACCCAGTCCTACCACAGTGGTGGTGTTGACAAGTGCTTAAAGAAGTGTCACAAAAACAAAGTGCTAACATCTTTGTATGTAATCTGTTTTGTTAAATTTTTGCTTCGGATGTAATTTATTTTGTTTCAATTTCGATGTAATATTATTATCTCAAAAACTATCGGATGTAATTTCTTTTGTTTCAATTTCAATGTTGTACCATTATCGCCAAAACTATTGTTGGCTATTACTTCGGTAGTGAAAGTGGCTCTAAAGAAGAACAAATGGCATATTTCTACCCTCATTTAAATTTTACTACAACCATAGGGATCATTGCACAAGAAATTGTGTAAAAAACTATTCTTACTGTAGTGAAAATGGTTCCAATAGATAACTCCAATAACCAGCGCAGTGGTTGCAAGGAAACTATACTAGCATTTCTCCATGAAAAAACAGGAGAAATATTTGAAAATAGACTAGATTGTCATTCATGAAGTATGAAATATCAACTATATTTTGAAACAATAAATAGAATATCAGTGCCTAAACTATGTTATCATCAACAAAAGCTAAAATTTCCAAACCCATTTGAGTGAGATTCATCTCATGAGCCATAGTGGTGCAAAAACACCTTCGTAATAGATCTCTAGGATTTCCATTGATATTGAGACTCACATTTTTGTGAGCATTCTCATTTGAAAATCTCCAAATAACCGTTTAAAAAATTCAAGAGTGTAATTGATAACCATGAATATTGCAATGACAACGTATAGGCTCTTTAGCTTGACCAAGTGTTTTTAGAGGAGAATGAATGCAAGATATGTAGTTGATGTAAAATCAAGTGGCAATGACAATCATTTGATGTAAAATTAGGTGGCAATGACAATCATTTATCGTGCACTTTCAATGTTTTAGAGTGACTAGCATTATTGTAAAAGGATAAATTTACATGTCAAGTTGATTACTCATTGCAAAGGAAAAATTTATTCTTTAGGATTAAAACATAACAGCTTGTTGATGCACCATTGAAAGCCTTGAAATAAAACATGATTCCAAAGAAACCTACTCTCAATTAAACTCCCCTACACTTGCCCAATGTTGGGGACCCAACATCTAATCCCCTCCTCATGAGGATGCTGTACTATACTCTGATGTACATGAATGGGAAAATGTGCTCCTAAATCAAGAGGATATTTACCAACAATCCCACCACATCCCTCTATAACTCTTGTCAAAGATTTAGCTGGACACACTGGTGACATGCTAAATAGTGAAGGCCATGCATGTTCTACCTTAGCTAGGAACTCTACAAGCTTCTATAGTAAAACCAAGAAAAAGAGTAGAACATTTGAAAAAAGTGTTCCAATTTCTTAGATATAACTCACTTTTTGCAAAAAAAATCCACCTGTGGATTCTTTGCAAAAGAAGTATGCTACTTGGAACATATTATATCTTGAGAAGAGCTTGTATGGATTCCAAAGTGTAAGGGGCATATTGGAATGGCCACATCCTACAAAATAAAGGAATTATAGATATTCTTAGGTTTGTCTTCATCTAATAGGACATCATCCAAACGGATGCAAAGATAGCTGTTCTAATGTGATGGATGATCTTAAGGATTTTTTAGAAGTCAAAAGTAGCTATAGCTCCAGTTCCTATCTTGAAGGTAGTAGATCCCAATGAACCATTTGTGGTTGCAACAAATGCCAATGGTTTTCTTGTTTGGGCGATACTTTTACAAAAAGGTTGACTAATAGCATTTGAAAGAAAAAATTTAGATTGTGCTAAACAAAAATATTTGGCATATTCTGAGAAGGAATTGTATGCTATAGTTTATGCTTTAAAGAAGTGGAGACCTTGGTTATATGGTGCTAAGTTTGAGAGCATTTTTTATTAAGAAATTATTAGCTGGATTTGGAAGAAAATATAGTTGGGTTGAGTTCATTCAAGAATTTAATCTCTGATTGACGTATCAGAAGGAGAAATCTAATGTGGTAGTAGATTTCCTAAGCCAAAGATTCCCTAAGCCAAAATGGCAATGCTTAGTGATTTCACTTTTACTTGATTCCAAAATTATTTCCTTGAGTACTTAAAATAAAAATGTGATTTTGATCCTCACTTTTTTGAAATATGGAAAGAAATTATGTGGAGGGTCTCAACAAATCAAGGAGCTTTCATTTGAGGAGTCACATGGAAATGGTGACACACCATAGGTTGGTAATAAAGGACTATTGAAAATGGCTACCTACTTTACAAAGGTAGAGTATGCTCTCGGATAATAATGATAGTAGGTGCCAAATTCTTTTGGAGTGTCATGATAGGACACCCAAGAATTTAGAAGACATAGGCCCTTTTGAAAAGACAATTTGTTTCACCTGATATGGCAAGTGGGAAAATATCTCTATAGATTCTATAGATTGAGAAATCTCAGCGATTTGACCAATAAATTTTGCACATTTCATTGCCAATTCTGGGCACCATTTCGTGGGCCTCTTTTCAACTATTGGATCATTATATCCATTAATGGCTTTGAATTTTATGCCTTTTGCCACTTTGGAGCCATTATATCTCCGGTTTCCACAACTATATTCGCCTTTCTTCTCAATATTCCTCAAACCTCCATGTTGGGGAATAATCAATAGCCATGATTTTTGGTCAGTCTAGTGGCCTAAGGGTTGCTCACCAAGTTTGCTCAGAGGAAATCACTCCCAAACTATTCCTCATTAGCATTACACCATGACCAAGAGGCACCCTTGCTATGAAACTATTGGTGAAAACATCAACATAGTAACCTTGCTACAAAGATATTTACTCAAAACCAATGCTAGAAAATAATTTTTCTAGCGCAACAAAATAAAGTTTACCATTACACATAACAATTTTTTACATGTTAAAATGTGTAGGCTGTTGACTTTTAAAACTAAACTGCATGATATTTGGTCCATTAATAGAGCAAAACCTCAATAAGTTGTTGGTAATCATACCTAGCAAAAACTATACTAGAGGTTACTTTTAGCAACTATAGCCCCTACTTGCTCTAGAGGGAGGGGGGGACTCCTCTTGTGAAAGTCATTAGGTTGTAGGCGTTCAATCTAGCAAGTCCCTTTTTACTTGGAAAGCTAGAAAATTTTGAGATTCTTGTCACGAGTACACAAATTCCAAAAACCATCCACTTGTGCTTAAGTGGTTACATAACTAACTTACTCCAACTTCATGAACTCTGAGCCACTGTCATGATTTTAATGCCTAAAGCTAGAGATTGGAAAAGCTCAAAGGTGTGATCTCTTTTTTAAATGGCTAATCTTGCTAATTCTATCTTCCAACTTGCCACCTCTCTATTCTTCAACACCCATCCTTCCATTGATTGCAGATTCCTATAGCTTGCAAGCTTGCTATGGCATGTGCTGGAGCTTTCTACAAAGCTTTAGGCTTACTTTATTTTGGTTTGATTAATCCATTCTCTATACATGCTCACACTAGCACTATAGGGAGCATTTATTATGTGAGGATGTGTTTGTATTTCTTTCATATTGTCACTCTAAATAATCCTTTTTTCAAGAGAAATGAAGCTCACTATTTCATTAATTGTGTTCACATCATAGATGGATGCATGCTTATGTTGGCTCCCTCTACTCTAGCATACGTCACTCATTCTTATAATCGACGAGCCCTTTTAAAGAAGAAAGCATGTTCTTATCTTGTGCTCGTGATGTCTTGCATATGTTGTGAGACGTGGTTGTATCAATTCTTTAAAAAGGTTTAAGACTTGAAAGTTATGTACGCATATCTTCCATTTATTGCAAAATACATCAAACAACCCATCAAGGGTTCCCATATGCATTTTTATGTTCATGAGAAGGTGACAAAAATGTAAAGAGCAATTGTCGCATCATCAACATGAATGCCACTTTTTGAAGTTTTCAAAGTAACATCATCGACTTTTGAAGCTCTTGTTTTGCTATGGTCGACTGTACCATCGCTCCTCCAATGACAACCAAGTAATGAAAGCCCTCAAAATAGAGGTGGCAAGTGAGAGAGGGTCCAAGAGTAGACGCAACTAATCCAAATAGGTTCAAAATTGAGCTAAAAAAAAGGATGCCTCCACAATAGAGCAAACATATATCTATGAAACTGAATGCCCGAACCTTGTTTTAAAGAAACTTGGTGACGCAACAAAGAAATATATACCTTTGTAAGACTAGAATATATCCAATTGTACAAATTCAGATTTTGTTGTTCTAAAGAAAGACTAGTTTGTCTCCTTCAACAAGGTGCGAGCCTGTGTGGAGATGCAAAACAACCTTAGGGGCTGAATATCCACTAATTGAACCCCCCAAACTACGAAGCAGCTCAAAACATTCTTGAGCAACTCCAAAAAAACAACAAGCTTTTTGAAACAAGAGGCCATGGCTCAAACCCTGAAAGTGAAATCTTTTGCCGATTGACTGCCAACTGATCCCAAGCATGGGAGAGAGAGTCGAGCTAGATAACAATTCTTTGATACCAAATGTTGGTTATGAAAGCCACAATGAGGATATATTCTCTACATAGACACCCTAATCCTTGGAGAAAATACCTTCTAACTAGAAGAAGAAGTGTCACAAGGATAAGTTCACACCACAATGAGGATATATAGTCTTTACATAAACACCCTAACCCTGGGGAAAAAACCTCCTATCTAGAGGGAAAAGTGTCCCAAGGGTAGATTTACACATCATTGATAAACTAATAGAGTTTTCAAGAGCATGATAACACACAATGAGAAAGACATTGTATGGATGTGGTTTCCAAATAAGAAAATAGGAAAGCAAACAACATATAAAAACAAAAGCATATAGCATCTATAAAACCTCAATGGACACTAATCTTGAGAATGACAAAACAAATACAAATTGACCTGATATGACCGACAATTGCACAAACATTACATAGGACACTGCACACCTAACACCATAAAAAAGAACCTAAAAGCCACATGTAACTATGGCCGAAATAGAAATGAGGTTCTTACGAATGCTTGGAACATAAAGCACATTCTCTAGAGTAACAATACCACCAGACACAGAAGTAAGAGCAACTTGTCCAATACCTTTCACGGTATATGATGCATTATTGGCACATGTGACACTGCCCCCTTGAGATATATGCTCTAATGAGCTGAATAACTTCCGGCAGAAAGTGTGCTTGCTAGCACCACTATCAAAGAACCAAGCATCATGAACATCTGAAACTACCATGCAAGCATCATGAACTTCGGGATTATACTAACATGTAACCAAGAAAGCCCAATGCTGGTCTTGTGCAAAATTAGCTTACTCATGTCGATCTTCTGCACTAGAAGAACCAAATACTGCAAGACCAAACTCTTTCTTCTTCTTTTTAGATGCAATGCGCTTCCTGCATTCAGAAATAGCATGCCCAGGTTTCCTGCAATAGTTACAAAGTTAATAAGTTCTGGATCCGAAAGCAGAGATATAAACATATTCTGGATAGAATAGATTTGGAAATTATTTCAAGCTACAAACAGATAGGTCTCAAATAAAAGCAATGCGGAAAGACATTATAGAAAGCATTCTTATTCTGAACTCAGTGTAGCTGTCACTTAGTACAGCGGCCAGGAGTTAGGACAATCTTTAGCAAAGGAATCACCCAAAATAGTAGAATCAGTCCAAAAAAAATGACTCACAAAAGCTAAGAGTAAAAGCTCATAGAAGCCAGAAAGGACCCAACAGAGGACCTTCAGGATTCTTTTAAAAAGTGGACATACTCCTGCAAAACGAGGTGGATGCTGATCTGAAGATTAAAACGCAAGCAGAAACTAGGTTGAGGAAAGAACTAGCTCTAAACATTAGAGTGGGTGGCCAACGTGAAGACCCATATGAAGAAGCTGAACTCATAACAAAAGGCTTATAAGAAAGGCACCCCCACCAAACAATGAGACGTGCAGGGGTATAAGCGATATAGGAAAAGATTGGGAAAATCAAAAATCAAGCGTAGATCACTTTTAGAGCTATAGAGGATAGGATTAACATCTATCACCAAACGAAAAAATTAAAAGATACAAAGCTATGGATAGCAGGCGACTTCAAACCAATGCAATTAAAACATAAGTAAAATGAGTTGGTATAAGTTAGAAAAATAAGGAAAGCTGGTAGATGGGCGGCTGCAAGGAAGGAAAAGAAGGTTTGACACAACAAAGCTCTCAGCCTTTAACTGATGTAAGACAAATAGTTGTCCTACAGACACTAGCTTTCACCCTGTTTGATTAAGCACCATGTACATCATCATCATCATCTCTCTCTCTCTCTCTCTCCCCCCCCCCCCACAAGTCAACGAATCAACACCACCTTTTACTAGAACGGTAACATAGAACAAACCCAAGGGAGGTGGCACATACAATCAATGTCCTCAATTGTCTTCTGTAACCCAGAGACGATGTAAATCGCCAGATTCTTTAGCGGAACCCAATAAGGTACCCAAATATACAACCAAACTCATCCTCCAAAAACAAAACAGAATTTGCATTTTCAATCTCAGGTGAGAGTCACCAAAAAGATTTAAAACCATAAACTCCATCACGCAAGGTCAGGACTAGCTACTATAATATCCCCACCAAAGTCATTAGCACAAAATGGTGGGTGCATATAGCATGGACTTGCAGCAGCTTCTAGACAAGGCGATAGAGCAAACAACACCACTCAGAATATTACTCCCTGCAATCAGGCCAAGGGTGATAAATGAGCTACTTACAGAGATAGATTCTCGCATTTGTACAGGAGGCCTTATATCACTAGGCACCTCCAAAGACTTACTTTTACAAGTAGACTCATTACTAGATGTAAATATCTTCATTATCAACACCTACTTTTTGCTCTTTGCATATTATGAATCATTGTTGGTCCTAGTACATTCAAAATAACATTGAGCACTCCTTGCAATATTCTGTCTCCTCCTTAAACTCTCTCTCGAGACGGCAGACTGTGTAGCCCTCCCCTAAAAATGGTACGACGTAAATAGCGGTTGTCATCTCATACAACCTTGAAATGAGCTTCATCCGATTGACTGCGTCAAGCGGTATACTCATGTTAGGCTCGCAAATGTTTTATACCAGAATATGATTTTTGGCAGCTATGCTTACAGGTTTTTTTCCCTCCCAGGCTATATTACAGCTTGCTCCCAGCAGATTGAAAAGTACAAACTTCTACGGAAAATTGAGCTGTAAAACAGTAACTGCTCCGAGAAGAGAACCCACTAAAAGGCTATGCATGAGAAAACCGGCAGACCGGTAAACTGGCCCGACCATAGGCAATCTCATCGCTGTGAAATGAGCAAAGAGTACTCCAAGCGCGCCAACGGGCACATTCACGGCCAACCGATGCTCAACAGCCGCCAAGGTCATGTCCCTGAAAACACAAACTGCGAAGAAACGAAACTCATCGAGGCTCAAAGTCTGTGTGCCATCATCTAAGATCCGCTCCTGTCTGATGGTGCGATCGACGGCGGAGCGGGAGGGGGGGGAAGGGAGCCACTTATCTTTGAGGAGCGAAGCGGGGTCGGGAAGGTGAGGAGGGATGAGAAGGAAGATGCGGGTGGAAGCATCAAGGAGCTGGTAAGCGAAGATGTGCGAGGAAGAGTGATGGGCGAGGGCGAGGCACTCTTCAAAGCTACGAGCGATTGCTGTTTGGAAAAGCTCAGATGTCTGCAGCATCGATTCTATTCTTTTAGATGCACTTCCACCCATCACTGATGAACCTCTTCTGTCAACTGCCTATTCATCAACATACAAAAATCTGGCTATCCTTTGTCAAGTCAACAGAGTATCTGTGTGCGCATCCATGGATTCAACCAACAGAATCTGATCATCATGTTTAGTATTTACACACCAAAGCCCCGCCTGCCCACGCCTGAATCATACCCGCCACACGCCTTGCATGCCCACAGTGACGCCACACCAGCGGCAATGTTGCTGCTTGTTCCCACGATTGCAACGCCACCATTTTTGCTGAGAAATCTGACTTCCTTCTCCTGGGCCTGACAAGACTAATGGAAACCCAACGTTTTTTATTCATATCGGCGATATACCCACGAAAAATGCCCGGTCTCCAACGAAGCTTTGGAATGCTTCGATTTGGCACTCCATGCAACGGAGTGGCTGGTGGGAACGACCCTAGCATCCAGAGTTTATGGCATTCCTGCTCGCATGGCGTGTCGCGGGAATGCGCTCTAAGGCCCTTGGCGGCCACAGCTTGGCCATGATTTGGCGGCGGTGAGAACTTTGCTCGTCTAGTTCACAGCTATGGGTTCAAACCTCACCCACTAAACTTGCATTAAATTCTTTTTAAGAAGAAACCCCCCACCCAAGGTTGAGCAGGTAGCACAAATTTCAGAGCTAGTAGCGTCTTGCCGTATGGCAAAACGCTCCCATCTTTTTGGGTGGCGGGGGGGCAACCGAGCGGTGTGTAAAGAGCCTAAAAAGTGTAAGGCTTAGTGCACACAAGTCCCGTAGTGCAGCTCTCGTCAATTGTGCACGAAAAATGAGGCAAATCTAAAGCACCTTTGAGTGCCCAATCTCTCTTTCTCTCTCTCTCTCTCTCTCTCTCTCTCTCTCTCTCACACACACACACACACACACACACACACATTTTGTGAAATCCATTTAAGAGAGCATCCCCACGCTCTGAAATTTTAAGACCTATCATCACGGAATATCAATTGCACACTATTCCGTGAAACTGTGATTGAAAGCCAGCACCCGCAAACATTTAAAAAAACGCTTGATGTTAAAATCGTGGAAATAGGGGAGGTGGATGTTTAGGAATATTTCAATGAATAGGAAGCTATTGCGGGACAAAAGAACCGTTTCGGCAATGATGAAAGCAACTTAACAGCCACTAAGAGGCTAGAAGAGCAAAACTACATTCTATTCTGCCATTGCATTCAATTTTTTCATCCATGAAATCCTCTATAGATATAGTCAAGGCATGGGAGTGGCTCTAAGATTATATTACAAGAAATAGTAGGGACAGCCAGTTACAAGCATCAGAAGATAACATCATTTGAGAGGAAAGCAAATCCCAACATGTGGACAATCATAGAATGATTGACATAGAGATATTTAGCAAGAGAGGGATCACCAAAAACCTAAGGTTGCGATTGTTCCATAGGGTCCATAGAGCCCAATAACGAAGCCAGTAAAAAAGGAGATCAAAACCCTACCTGACCAAATGGAAACCAAACAACTAGAAATGCTTGCCATAAGAGACATTGGGGAAACTGAAGCCATTGTTGTAATAGAAGCAAGAAATCCTGAGACTCTAGGCAATAGATAAGCCATGGACTCAGGTGCCATATGATATTGTACGTGCCACTTGTAGAGGATGAGGCATAATCTCCCTCTTCAGCAAAAGTCGTTCTTATAGCGAGTTTTGATTGGGGCTCTCACACACACACACACACACACGCGCGCGCGCGCATGCACGCACATGCATCCATTGGCATGTGTGCGCAATATTAAATTATGAGAGGGCATTCCCATGCAGCATAAAGACGCATGCTATGTCTGCAGAGGGAGAAAATAGAGTCATTCTTATGCAGTCCCTAGTAAATTTGGGCATGGAACTCAGAGGTGGAAGGAGCTCCACTATCATGCCCTTTTGGGTGATGTTGAGCGCGACGATCGAAGTTCCAAGAATCCAAGAGTTCTAAAAACTGAACCAAAACACCAAATTAGGGTCATTTCATGAGCGGCTGTATCAGCTCCAACATGTTGCCGTTGGTCGATTTGGTTTACAACATTGAAAAAGGAGCATTGGAAGGATTAGACAAGAGGGGATGAGACTCGTGTTTCGGAAGCATCTACAAAAGGAGGAGGAGACGTGGGAAGGTCCTCTGAGATGGACTTGGGCACCTTAGCCACCCTCATAATATGGAGCCATTGATGATGACCTTTCAAATGGAGACCTAGGAACCCAAGGTCATTTCCCTATCGTATGTGGAAGTCCTACGGAGCAACTAGTAGTACATTGAATGTACTATATTTACATTTGAACCGTCCATGGAAGTCCTACAAAGCAATTAGTACACATGACCAGCCTTGCATGTACTATTTTTATACATTTGGCTCAGATGCATTATTGCTATTGTGTTGGTGGTCATGGTCAATATCCTTGATGATTCACAATTTTTTGAAATCCCCAAGAATTAATCTTTTCTCCTCAATAATATCAAATAACGTTTATCTCCTAAACCAAGCTATGTCATCATATCATGCTCCTCTAAAACTTGTTAAACTAGCCCATGAAGAGGGGTCAAAAACGCATTTTCCTACAAGTTTCTGCAATGTCTTTGCAAAGTTTGTGACCATGGGACAGTTTGTAGGACATAGATTTGGGGATGTCCTATCATTTTTATGGCAGGACATTCCCAAACAACTGCGCAAATATGTGAAATGTAAATACAATTCAAACACATACAATAGCACCAAAAATCAAATATGCACGGAAACTCATGAAAAGACAAGAGGCAATCGTTGGATACAATCTCCCCCCTCGAGGTGTGTGGCTCGTGATCCCACACCAAGAGTATTTATAATATTTCAATAAGAACATGAGCCATAGATATAAGGTCATGTATTCATCTCTTGATCATCCCTTTTCCATACTTTTCTCTTGAGCATTCTTTTACCTTACTTTTCTCTATGTCACTCCCTTTCTCATGTACTCATCCAAAATTACATGTCAAAAGTGGAAGGCTTTTAAGCACAGAGCCCTTATCCAAAAAATGTAATCACCCTTGGCCATTTAATACATTACATAGCACTAGCACAAAACCATGGCATTTAGCCTTTATTCCCTCGAGCGTGTTTACTCCCATCCATCCATGTCATTCCCTATACTCAATAAACCAATCCACCACTAGTCAAATACTTAGCGCAATGATATACATCATATGATTACCAAACGACAATCCATTAATGTGAGTATTTCTAAATGGCATCGCCCCCATGATACTTATTAATGGCACACGTTTAGTTAGGTGTCCCTGACTACACCCAAGTATTAAATAGAACCCCCGCCATGTTTGGTGTGATCCTATAAATACTTTACATCATTTCAAACAAGAGCTTTGAGAAATAGTTTCTCGTAACATTCCCTCTTGCTTAAGGTGCAACCGACCTCAATTGTTGTGATTCTGTTTATATGAGTTAAGGATATCAAGATGGTCTCAAAAAAACTACTCAAGGAACCACTGTGCATTCTCTTTTGGATGATTGTTAAATTTTAATAAATAGGAGTTATAAGTCTTTCCTTTGCGCATTGTTCTTTGCTGATCATCTAGAATACAATTAAGCTCAAGAACTTCAACTTCATCCACAATCAGAGGTGGCTCTTCATAAACAGGATGTAGTGGTAATTCTCGTTTAAAAGGTTTCAAGAGGTGAATGTGAAAGGTGCTATAAATCTTCCAATGATTTTGCAAGTCCAAGCGATAAGTCAAATCATTTACCTTAGCAATAACCTTGAAAGGTCCATAAATCAATTCGTAGAAGGACAACATCTCCTTCCTTATACATCATATGTTGTCTTTTCTTGTTGGCTTGCTTAGTATACTTATTTTGAGCTCTCTTGATGGCTTCAATCACTTCTCTCATGATCTGATCATAGTTTCTTGTAAAATCATCAACAACTTCTATCTTTTGATTAATCCTTGTGATAGGGATTAATAATAACTTTCCATAAATTATTTTGAATGGAGGTCTTCTTGTAGCATAATGGATTGTGTTGTTATAAGCAAATTGCAATAAATGCAAATACTTATCCCAATTCCTACCTTGAGCATCAGCATATATTTGTTGCATATCCAAGATAGTATTATTGGTTACCTTCGTTTGTGCGTTTGCCTCAGGATGGAAAGCTGAAGTAAAATCCACTTTGGTGACAAGACTTTCAAATAAAGTCCTCCAAAAGGCACTACAAAACTTGGAATCTTGATCTGATACTATAATCTTTGGTAATCCATGATGTGGAAAAACGTACTTCAAATACATGTGTGCCG
Source organism: Dipteris shenzhenensis (assembly GCF_047967505.1). Lineage (NCBI taxonomy): Eukaryota > Viridiplantae > Streptophyta > Polypodiopsida > Gleicheniales > Dipteridaceae > Dipteris > Dipteris shenzhenensis. Next base: position 22,502,952 of record NC_141604.1, read on the forward strand.
CTTGTGGTGCAGATAATGTCTTTTTGCAAGGCAAGAAATATGCTTTCTGGCTAAAGCGATCCATGATAGTCCAGATCGTGTTATTCTGATTAAAAGTCAAGGGAAATCTAGTAATAAAATCCATGGATATTTGTTCCCATGACTGTGAAGGAATAGGCAAAGGCATTAATAGTTCTGGTGTTTTCCCCTTGAAACTTTCAATCTTCCGGCAAATCAAACACTCTGCAACATACTTAGAGATGTGTTTCTTCATCAAAGGCCAATGAAATTCTTTAACAATACTTTGATAAGTTGCAGTCACCCCTCGATGTCCCACATAAGGAGGTTGATGCATTTCCTCCATTACTTGTAATCTAAATGGACTAGTGACACAAAGCCTTTTCTCATAAAAGAGATATCCATAATTCACTAAATAGCTAGATATAGGACTCCAATTATTTTGTTCAACTTAGTCCATATATGAGAGAAATCAGAGATTGTGATAAAAAAATTTCATTGCCTTGAATGGTTGTATTTCAATTACTGAGACATTGTTGATTTTCGGTCTTTAACTTAAAGCATCTGCAACCGTATTTTCTTTTTCGAACTAATTTGAATTATTGGCTGAAAACTTTGAATAAAAGAAGCCCATTTGATATGTCTATCAGAAATCAATGGTTGCGTCAATATGTGCTTAATGCTTTGTTGATCAAAATTATGAGCCCATTAAATAATGCTTCCAAATCCTTAGGGCATGTACAACTGCTATCAATTCTTTGTCATAGGTGCTATAATTGAACTCTGCTGGCTTAAGCTTTCTACTTTCAAATGCTATCAGATGATTATCTTGCATAAGCATGGCTCCAATCCTAGTTCCACTAGCACTAGTGACGACAACAAAGAAAGGTCGTGAAAATATCGGTAACTGAACTACTGGGGATTTGACTAGAGCTTCTTTTAAAGCTTGAAATGATTTATCATGGTTGGAAATCCAAATGAACTTTTTAGTTTTCTTTGGGAAATAGGTCAGTGGATTTGCTAAGAAAGCAAAGTTCCTAACGAATTTCCTGTAGTAACTACATATGCCTAAAAATGATCTTAGCTCATGTATATCTTTAGGCTTTGGTCAAGTTTCAATACATTCCACTTTCTTTGGGTCTACTTGAATACCTTCACTTGAAACGATATGACCCAAGTATTCAATGTAGTCTTGAAAGAATAGACTCTTCTTAGAATTGATGTACAATTGATTTTCTTTTAAAAGAGAAAAAGTCAATTTCAAATGTTCCTTGTGATCTTCGGTATTCTTGCTAAAAACCAATATGTCATCAAAGAATACCACTACACAATCTTGATGCTTTAGAAAGATTAGGTTCATCATTCTACTAAAAGTAGCTGGAGTGTTCGTCAAACCAAATGGCATAACCAAGAACTCATAATGACCCGTTTGCATTCTAAAAGTAGTTTTGTAAACATCTTATGTCATTCTAACTTGATGAGATAACTAGATTTAAGATCAATCTTGCTAAAGGCTTTAGCCCCTCTCAACTTCTCAAGTAAATCATCTACTCTTGGAATTGGATACCGATTCTTGACTGTGAGTTTATTAAGTGCTCTATAATCCACACACATCCTAAATGTGCAATTTTTCTTTTTCACCAAAAGGACTGGAGCACCATACGGGGAGCTACTTGGTCTAATCAATTCCCTTTCCAGCAATTCTTCAATTTATCTTTGAATCTCTTTTCTTTCTAAGATGTTTACTCGATATGGAGCTCTACAAGGAGGTGAATTTCTAGGCAAAATCTCTATTATGCGATGATCTTCAGGTCTAAACTTGGGTAAACCTGGGGGTAATTCATCCAGGAAACAATCCGAAAATTGCGAGATAAAATCTTTGAAATCGTCATTTGATTTTAATTTGCGTGGCCGTAATCGAATGAACCAAAACGAAAAATGAATTTTCACCTTTCCTAAAAGCTCTTTTAGCTTGTGTGATTTAACAAAGGGTTCATTTCATTCTTTATTTGTCCCTTTAAACAAATTATTCTATCCTTGTGTGTGATCCACATTTGGTGAGTGTTATAGTCAACATCAAGATTAAATTGATGTTGCCACGGCATTCCCAAAATGATATCTTTTCCACTTAGAGGAGCCACTAAGAAATTTATCTTTTCTTTGTATGATCAATCGTGAGTTCTAAATCCTTTACTTCATTCAAGCAATTATATCTAGTTCCAGTAAAAGTAGCTTTAACCTTATATTATGTTGGTGAAACTTTAAGATTCATTGCTTTTACTAACCGTTTAGAAATAAAATCATGTGTACTTCCATCATCGTGTAGAATAACAATTTCTTTCTCATTTATTTTCCCCTTCATTTTAAGCAATGCATAAGGAGAAAACTTACCTGATTTACCTGAGTCAGACGTGTTACCCTCTTGCTTAACTTCGTCTCGATCACATTAATCTTTGCGGTTGATGCCTACTTCCTTTTTGGACAATTATTTGCATAATGTCCCTCTTTGTGACAGTTGAAACAAGTTCCCTTCTTCAAGTCGGTCTTCTTTTCTTCTTTTGATTTGTCGTGATCCTTTGAAGATGTAGGTAATGGCATAAAGCGAGAATACGGCTTGAACTTAAACTTCTTGTCCCTCTTTTGAAAAGGAACAAAAGGTTTACTCTTTTCTCCATTCTTGGGTATCCCATTCTTTCTTTCATAATTTGTAGCAAGCGATATGGCCGAACTCAAAGAATGAGGATGAAACATGTTGATCTCGGCTTTTACTTTAGCCCTTAGACCAGATACAAATTTCCTCTTTTGCTCTTTCTTAGAAATCCTATCCATGGTTTGAAGTTGAATGAGAGATTGCCAAAATCTCTCAACATATAAAGCAATAGTCTCTTTTTCAAGTTGATGTAGACTATCCCATTATTGATGGACTTTCGACTTGAATTGTGTCGGAAGAAAGTCTTTCTTCAATCTTTTCTTCAATTCCTTCCAAGTAGTTGGTCATTTTTTTCTATTTTTGACCACATTCCACCATAGTGCCGCATTGTCACAATAAGATAGTTAATAGCACATTTAATTTTATTTTTTTCAGGAAACCTTTCACCCTAGAAATAATCATCATGCTAACTAATCCATGCTAAAACAAATTTTTCATCTTTCTTCCCACCATATTTTTGAAATGTAAAAGATTTCCCACTAATTTTATTTTCCTTTTTCTCTCTCAATGCAGATTTAATAGCTCTACGAATCACTCCCTCATAATCAAATCCTGATGAACTCTCATCTCTTGCATGTCTCTTTTTTTTCTTGTTCTTAGATCTCTTAAGCTCTTTTTCTAATTCCTCTTGTTGATCTCTCTCTTACAGAATTTGAAGGTGAAGTGCATTAATTTGATCTTGAATCGTAGGAGATGGTGAAAGATGATGTGCCATTTTGGGTGGTTCCTACTACTTCATGACGCTGATCGACGACTACACTAGAAGGATATGGAAATACTTCCTGAAGATTAAAGATGAGGCTTTTAGTGAGTTCAAAGAATGGCATGTAATGGTTGAGAAAGAAACGGGGAGGAAGGTGAAGAAGTTGAGATCAGACAGAGGTGGTGAGTTCACATCAAGTGAATTCAAAAGTTACTACAAAAGTCACGGTATCAAGAGGCAGAAACCCCCGCCACGTACATCACAACAAAATGGAGTAGCAGAGCGCAAGATGCGCATCATCTGCAAAATGGGCAGGAGTATGATGAAAGGGGAAGATTTGCCAAAGACTTTCTAGGCTGAAGCATGTAACGTGGCAGTTTACATTCTGAATCGTAGCTACACGAAGGCTATGACTGGGATGACTCCACTGCATGCCTTTTCTGGTAAGAAACCTTCAGCTGCACATTTCAAAGTTTTTCGATGTGACTATTGTGTGCATGTCCCTGATGCTAGCAGGACCAAATGGGAACCGAAGAGCCAAAAGTGTATTTTATTGTGCTATAGTGAAGAGGCAAAGGGTTACCATCTCTATAGTCCTATTACCAAGAAGGTAATAGTGAGTCGTGATGTGGTCTTCTCAGAACAGCCGCATCAATTGGAGGAGGATGCTTCCTTCCCAGACAACCAGGACCACGATATCCATCCAGTACAACCACCAATAGCAGACCGAACTCCCCCAACGGTGCTTGGGAGGATTCAAGATAAAGAAGAGGAAGAAGAGCCTATAGAATCACAATGGCAATGGCCATTCCTGAAGTGGGTAAAGCAGCATTTGGATGGCAGAGAACCTCCAGCCATTGAGGAGGAACCATTTGAACAACACCGGTCCAAGAGATTAGAGGAGCAAAGAAGGGCGCAGGAACACTTGGTCAACTATGCTTTTGATGACAGAGGTGATCCATGCTGAAGAACCCAAGTGTCTTAAAGAAGCACAGGGTGATGATAGGTGGATGGAGGCTATGCAGTCGGAGTATGGCTCCATAATGAAGAACAACACTTGGGACCTTGTGGATCGACCACCAAAATGCAAGGTAATTGGCACCAAGTGGGTGTACAAGACCAAGTACAAGTCTGACGGCACGTTGGATAAGTACAAGCCTCGGCTCGTGGCAAAAGGATTCACACAGGTACATGGTTTTGATACTTTTGCTCCCATAGCTTGACTAACCACAATTCGTAGTGTTTTGGCTTTAGCAGCACAGGAAAGTTGGCCTGTGTTTCAGATGGATGTAAAATCTGCCTTTCTGAATGGAGATCTCAAGGAGGAGGTATACCTGGAAGAAAAACCATGATTTGTGATCCCCAGTTCACAAGGTAAAGCTTGTAAACTGAAGAAGGCAATTTATGGGCTGAAACAGACCCCACGAGCGTGATACCAACGGATTGATGCCTACTTTCTACAAAATAGGTTTAGGAGGAGCCCATCTGATGCAAATTTATATATCTACAGAGAAGTAGGCAGGTGTATGATTGTGGTCCTTTATGTGGACGACCTTGTCATAACAGGGAACCATGAAGAAAAGATCTCACAGACAAAGCAGTTGCTAGGAAGAGAGTTTGAAATGACAGACCTTGGAATGATGCATTTTTGTTTGGGGATTGAAGTTTGGCAAGAGCCAAAACAGATCTTCATCTCACAACTGAAGTATGCTGGAGAGATACTGAAGGCATTTGGCATGGCTGAGTGTAAGATAGTTGGCACCCCTATGGAGGTTGACGTGAAGCTCTTAAACGAGGATTCATCACCACTGGTGGACGAAGCGAAGTACAGAAGGCTTGTGGGCAGTTTGATTTACTTGTGCAACACGCAGCCGGACATCAATTTTGCGACTAGTGTACTAAGCAAGTTTTCCAATAAGCCTTGGGAGAACCATTAGAGGGTAGGGATGTGGGTGCTGAAATACATCAAAGGCATACTTGATTATGGCATCACCTATACCAAGGGCAACAGTGATAAGTTACTGTTTCTCACTTGGATCTGGAGCTGTGTCATGGGTCAGCAACCTGAAGTTGCTCTTTCTTCTACCAAGGCTAGGTACAAATCAGCATGTTTTGCCTCTTGTGAGGCAGTGTCGTTGAGGAGGATTTTAGGGGACATGGGTGCAGTGCAGAACAAGCCTACATAGTTATCATGTGACAATCACCGTTGCATGGCAATTGCAAAGAACCCAGTGTTCCATGCTCGCATAAAACACATTGAGATTCAATATCACTTTGTATGCGAGCTCATCATGGATGGAGAGGTCAACTTGGTGTACTGTCTGACTACAGTGTCTGACTACAGAGAATGCTGCGGACATTTTCACGAAGGCTCTTAGAAGAGACTTGCTAGAGAGGCATCTTCATCAACTACGCAGGAACCAGCTAACTCTACTTGTAACCCCCCCATATGAGGAGAAGGCATTTGAGTAGCTCGGTTATCCAGTAGGTCCTGGTTTGGACACCAAATGGGGGCTATGTGTGGCCTGATGGCTGGATGGCTTCAGATAGAGTTGGCACACTGCCAACTAGGCTACATGCAAGTGCAAGAAGGCATCCCACGACTGACCGCATTGAGGGTTGATGGAGCATTTCCTGAGACAGCCCACTCCTGGGCTATGAGGCCCGTTTGGAGCCCCAGATGATGATCCCGGATGGCTCTGGGCCGAACGACAACCATAGGTTAGTTGCTCTATTCTGTGCCATAGTTCTAACATGTGGTCGGTGGCCTATTTTGAGACTGCAGTTGGCCGTTTTGGGCCAACTGGGTCGGTCTCCCAATTGGGTCTAACCAACTACAATTGGTGGCTATATAAGAGCAAGCCCGTGAAGCCCATTATCATCACTGGCTACAGCAACCCTGATTCCTTAGCATCCAGCCTCCGTCCTCTACTATTTCCAGCATGCCATCGAAGCTTCGCACACAGGAGCGCATGGCTGGGATGTAGCGCCATCTATTGTATCAGTTTTACAGTAGTCAAATTTTTGATTCTCCATACTATCTGCTTTTCTCTCTTGCATACGAGATATTGTTATCTGTTGAGCACAGACGTTGTATTGTTTTCTTACAATGCATACTTATGTACATTTTTTTGATGGTAATGCAAATGTGAATGTCCTATCATACAAATGATGGCTGATCATCATGAATATTTCCGTGTATAATGGAATTATTCATTGAAATGTCTTTTTCAAAATTTCCTACTGAACGGATACATGGAAATATAGTATAAGCATTATCAATGCACCAATTTTTATAGTTATGCAAAATGTGTGGTAAGAAACGAGAAAATATGCATGTCCCACAATACAAACGATCTCCTAATCTTGTGAAACTTTGCAAGTATAAAGTACATAATCAATGAAAGGGCTTGGAAAAGTTGTGACCATTGGACCATTGGACACATACTTTTTGAAAAGTTTCGTGAGACCATTGGACACATAAGCGTATGGTATAAGCATACCAATGCATAAATTTTTTACAATAATGCATCATACATGGTCGTAAAGGAGAAGATGTGCATGCTCCACCATTCAAATAATGTACGATCCTTATGAAACTTTGTGAGTATAAGGCAAATGCATTTGCCAAGTTTCATGACCATACTATACATACATGTATAGTATAACCATGTTGAATCACAATTTCTTTACAATTGCATGAAATGCGTGCTAAAAAATGAGCAAATGTACATGTCCAACTATACAAATAATATCTTGTACAACAACTCTCTCTTCTTCAACCATTCTCTCCACATCCTCATGTGTTGTAGGCTATTCATGACCATGTTCTTGAGCATCCAAAGTCTATTGTTACTACTATCAAATTGGTGGTGGAAGAGTTCTTTAAAAAATTCTTGAGACCCTATAGAAAGTTGTTTGTCAACTTTGTCATGGGTTGATATAAGTTTTTAGGAAATAGAACATCTCTACTGACAATCCTATGAGTGTAAGGATTATAGAGATGGTATTCCTTGCTTTCACTGCTATAGCTCAACAAATATGCATTTTACAACGTTTTCACTGCTATAGCTCAACAAATATGGATTTCACAACCTTATCATCTGACTTACCTCTCGACTACTGAGGCTCATGTGCATATGCTATGTATCCAAACACCCTCTTAATTTACCTTGCGTTCCCTATAATACTAAGCCTTAAAGGGTGTGATGGTTTTCAAGGCTTTTGTTGGGGATCTTTGCAAAAGATGTGCACATAATGGCTTCCACCTAGAATCTATGAGGCAGCCTTGTACCCTTGATCATACACCTAGCTATCTCCATTAAATATCTATGCTTCCTCCCAATACCACCATTTGTTGAGGTGTATATGGCATTGTACATTGGTGGGTAATGACCTTTTTCTACAAATGCATTTGAGATGTACTCCCCACCTCTTCTTGTTCTCAAGGTTTGCACCTTACAAGCTATCTATTTTAAATATGGCAACAAACTAATGGAAACATAGAATTACCTCTGACTTCTCCTTTAAAGAATAGACCCTAGTAAGTCTAGCAATGTCATCTATAAAGGTCATAGAATATATATACTTTTTCATGGATGGTCATCTATAAAGGTCATAGAATAAATCTAGCAATGTCATCTATAAAGGTCATAGAATATATATACTTTTTCATGGATGGTTTCCTCATGGGACATCACATCATTGGCCGAATTCGGCATGCCATAATTCTGTATCAAATGTAACTATTTCCACATAAGTAATATGTAGATGATACAAACATTGGTGAAGAGTACTTATAGTGAATATCTAGTTTCACATGATAATCATCCCAACTTGTTTCACACGAAAAGAAGAATTGTTTGCACACTATACGATATTGCCAATAGAAGCACACTACAAATCAATAAAAAGGTTCTTAAAAGTTCTTGCACCACTATGAAATGCCAAAATTTATTTGCGGTATCACATACATTGAGTGAACTGTCCTCTAGATTGAGATCATAGGTGCATATAAGACTTCAGCCACATAGTTTGTTAAGCATTATCTTTGTCACCATTGAAACTAGAACATACGTTCTAGATTCTTCTTCTCCTTCTCCAATATCTACTTACATTGATGGATATAACGACATGCCTTCTTACAATAATGGTAGCCTTTTCATCTTGCTTACCTACATCATATTGCCTTGTGAGATGGATGTCCAAAAGTAGTTTTAAATTACCAACCATGTCTATTCTTGCCTTTAATCCTATTTTGGATAGCAAGAGCATAATCATTGCTTTGGAAAAGGAAGACCTATTCTTCATTGTCTTCTCCTCCTATAATATCCAACATTTTAGCACCTCAAACAATAGAAGTGGAAAATTGCCTCTCAAGAACAACATGAGAAGAATGGAAGCTTGGGTAGGAATCCAATAGTGATTGCAATGCCCTGGAGATTGTATTTTGTTGAAATTATCTCATCAAGATTGAGAAGTTCCTCTCTAATATTGTAGATCTTAGTTAGATGCACAAATGTACTGTCTCCTTCTTGCATATTCAAGCTTTCAAGCTCCTTCTTGAGAAATGAGACCTTGCCTTGTTCTTAGCATACATAGTCTATAAGACATGCAAGCCACACAATGAAGTCTTGCAAGACCTGATCCCATGAATACTAAATCTCTGTGTTGATAAAGAAATCAAGGCAAGAGCTTCTGCACCATGGGCATCATATTCTATGTTCAATTGTAGTAGTTGCAAAGTATTGTAGGTGCAGTTTCTACTAGGTGTGGTGGGTGCATTGGAAGTGACATCTACAAGATGGGGATTGTCACCACTTACAAGTCCCCTAAACCTTTCCAACAAGCAATTTTTAAACCATGATAGTCCATAAGGCTAATATAAAGACTAGAAGCGACAAAGACAAATCTCACAAGTTAATTGGAGTTTGACACAAAAGCAAACCTTTCACCAAAATATTCAAAAACTTATTTGTGTTAATAAAATATAAATAGATGGTTTGGTGGATTCAAGAACTATAGTCTTTGGATTTTATAACATTTTAATGCTACTTTATATTTAGATATATGCTAGGACTAATCACTCTATCACCTTAATTCATGGCCTTGGTCCATTGACAAGGCCTTCCAATCATTGGCACTATTTCCTCCTTAATATTTCATCTACCACTACTTTGATAGTATCCACATATTCCAAATCTAAGAGGAATCTTGGAGGAAAGGTTAGCAATAAGAGGTAGTCTCATTGATATATTGGCTCACAAATTGGACATCCATGACAATGGAGAATGGCTGCTGTGGAACAACTTAGTCTAATTGATGTTAATGGTGGCTAATGGTCCAAGATGTATTAGGGAATCTCATGAGTCTAAGAGGAATCTTGGAGGAAATGTTAACAATAAGATGGAGTCTCTTGGTTATGTTGGTTCACAAATTTGTTAATGTGTATCGACCTAAACATGGACATCCACCTTAATGGAGAATGGGCTCCCATGGAATAACTTGGTCTTATTGATGTTAATGGCCAATTTTCCAAGATGTAGTAGGGCATTTCAAATGGGTAAAATGGGGTGATGAACTTATAGTAGGAAATTTCAAATGAGTAATATAATATGTGGTATAGAATTTCAAATAAGCAATACGGGCAAGTTTTCCAAGATTTAGTAGGAAATTTCAAATGAGAATATTGAGCTTGTACTATGGAAATTTTGATGTGTCTTGATGGTGAGCACACAACTGTTTTGGATATCAATAATGGTAAAATAGGACGGATAGATGTAAAGGACTTGGCAAGGTTCATGGGATTAAAATACAATTTTGTGACCATGTAAAGGACATAATTGACTTAAAATATGTGGTCTCTCCTAATGAAAGGGAATCAGATAATTGTTGTGCAACTAAGAATTTCTATAGTTGATTCAAGAAATGGAAGAGCATGGTGTTGGCTAAGCTACAAGTGTTATATGACTTACTGAATTCTGTTGATGACAATATTGATGAGTACTTAAGCCTTGGCTTAAATTACTCGATTCTCTCTTTAACATAAAAATGGTTGCAAAGAAAGTACAATGAGATGCGAGTAATTTCTCTCTTTAACATAAAAATGGTTGCAAAGAAAGTACAATGAGATGCAATGAAAAAGTAATCCATGGCCTACAGCATAACCAAAGGAAACCATTTGTATTTCTATTTCAAGAGAGTCCAATGAAATGTGCTAATAGATAGGCAATCTTGGCAATTATGAGATAGACGACAAGATTACAATGAAAGACAACAATTGACACGTTATCAAAAAATTTCGCAAACTTGAAGATGCATCAATACATAGTTTTCAAAATTTCTTACCAATGAATTCATCACTGGAAGCTTCATAACCTTCAACATCTTGATGCCATGGACTCACACTACAGGTGATATCTAGATATAATGTGCTACTATCACTAGTGTGTTTGTGCCATGTGGAGCCTACAATATATTTTAAGGTTGCATTACTATCCTACTTCTAGAATGATCATGCCTTGTCTCAATAATGTGAGAGTATGGAGGCTACAGTGTGTTCTTACCCACCATTAGCACACTTGTTCTTAGTGGACACGTGGTGCATAGTGCTAGCCTAGCTTTGACTATCTTGTGCTTGATGGAGTAACCATGGCGCATTAACAGGGCTACATGGCTACACTGCTCCTAGCACTAGCTCACTTGTGCGTGCACATAGAGTCATACAAAAGGCATGGCCTACATGTACAAAAAGGACATAACCAAGATGTACACTGCTAGTAAAAGCTGAACATTTGAAGACATTTTCGAAGGAATTTGTCCTAAGAAAGGATAGGTCAAACGTAGTATGATTGAACTCCAAGAGATTAAGAAAGGATAGGTCAAACGTAGTATGATTGAACTCCAAGAGATGGAACAAAGAATTGATTGGGGGGATGGAGATGGCTATGGATGGAACTAGTGTTCCACTTCAAGTGCTATAGAGATGGCTATGGATAGAACTAATATTCCAATTCAAGTGCACACAAGTAGTTAGTTGCATGCTTCAACAATCATACTTGGGATAGTGAGGTACCTATCAGATGAGGGGGGAGATGGGAAAGCAAACTAAAACTATTTTGTTTAATGAGATATCAAGTTCATTGATGTAGTGCTGGTGTGACACTTGTGTGGTGTGCATTAAAAGTAAGGGGCCATACCAATGGTCAAGTAAGGTTCCATACAAGTGTGAATTGGTTTTGTGTACAAATACAAATGGTCACTAGTAATTGGATTTTTTGGATAGTAAGTTATTGAAGGCACATACACAACTTATAACATGGTCTTCATTCCTACAATCATTCATCCTCAATGGCACATTCCCAACATGATTGATAAGATGTTGTGTTTCATCCCCTATAAAGAAATAGCTTTGTGACAGTGTAAAACCACTCTCCATGGCAAGTCATGTGGTTTGATGCTTTTGTACCATGTCTCGTTTGCTTCACTATGTAAACTCATGCTTCCATAACATGATTCTTGGCAAACAAATGATCTACACTCTCATCATTGCTAGATGATGCAGAATGTCCATGTTGGATTGTTCCACCACGCATGCCATTTTGTTTCTTGTAACAATCTCTCACCATATGACCAATCTTGCCACAAGAGTGGCAATTAATCCCATTACTTTGTTGTTGTTGAAGCTACCAATGACCTCTTCCACTATAGCTAGATCTCCCCTTGCCTTGGGGATAGGATCCTCTACCACCTTGTGCACCATACGGAGGCTAAAATTTATGTTTATCCATCCAACCACGTCCATCTATAAGTCTTCTAACTATAAAAATCCTCCCACTTTTTGCACATCTATGGGAGCAAAATGCATGATCCCTTGATGTACCAAGCCCAAGCTTTAATTTTTCAAAAGTGATCAATCATACCAATTCCTTGGATTTCCACCTCTAACTATGATAGAGGTATGATTGCCGTCAGACCCCTATCATCCATAGCTACATTTATGGAAGCAATTGCATATGTGCATCCCAATATTCCCTGAACATAATCATGTATACTCTTATTATTTCAAGTTATACTATGCATCTTTTGCTTCAATTGAATACAGTTTCTTTCCAATATATTGGTGTCATACAAATTCACTAACGTATCCTAGATGCATAGTAATGAAATGTTTTGTATGCTCTTTCTAACCAAGTCATATGTGCTTGGAGGCTTCAATCAGATTCACTCTCAAGGGGGTCACTGCTGGAAAATCGTATATATCATATATGTTCAAGGGGAATTATTAAAACCCCTTATGTAAATCAAAAGGCTTTAAAATGGTCACTTTATCTATACAAATGTATGATTTTTTTCAAGACTATTTAAAACACCTTCAAGTATATATATCATATATGTTCAAGGGGAATTATTAAAACCCCTTATGTAAATCAAAAGGCTTTAAAATTATCACTTTATCTATACAAACGTATGATTTTTTTCAAGACTATTTAAAACACCTTCAAGTATATATCTGTAAAAACATTGTGAATTTTTCTATTAAAAAACCCATTCTATTCAACCCATGTGCTATATTTACATATCATAAATTAGCCCCTCGAGGGTTCACTATAGAAAGCCATGGCACATGCTAGCCACCTATCACCAACCTCTAATAACCTTTTTATTTCAAGAAATTTTGCACACTACACTTTCATATTTGGAAGTTATACAGATAAAGATTTTCATCCACAATTTGCACTAATACATCCCCCATATTTTATAAATGCAAGCCAAATCAACTCCTCATGAACTTTCCAATGGCATCAATAAACTTTGTAGCTTCACCGAGCAACATCCTTCTTAGCAAATCAATATACACAATGAAATCTCAATCAAAAGGCTTGGTACAAGGCATAATTCTAAGAAAACAATACAACATCTGTGCTCAACAAATAACAGGATCTCGTACGCAAGAGAGAAAACAAATAGTATGGAGAATCAAAATTTTGATTACTGCAGAACTGATACAATATGGCGCTGCCTCCCAACCTTGCGCTCCTGTGAGTGAAGCTTTGATGGCATGCCGGAAACAGTAGAGGACGGAGGTTGGATGCTAAGGAATCAGGGTTTTTGTAGCCAGTGATGAAATGGGCTTCACGGGCTTGCTCTTATATAGCCACTAGTTGTAGTCAGTTGGACCCAATTGGGTGACTGACCCAGTCCGCCCAAAACAGTCGATTGGGGGTCTCAGTCCCGAAATAGGCCACCGACCACATGATAGAACCGTGGCATAAAATATAGCAACTAACCTACGGTATCCATTCGGCCCAAAGCTATCCGGGATCATTTGGGGCTCCAAACGGACCCTGCAACCCGAGAGTGGGCTGCCTTGAGAAATGCTCCATCTACCCTCAATGCGGTCAATCATGGGATGCCTTCCTGCACTTGCATGTAGCCTAGTTGGTAGTGTGCCAACTCCATCCAGCCATTAGGCCACACATGGCCCCCATCTGCTGGTGTCCAAACTAGGACCTACCAGATAACCGAGCTACTCAAATGCCTTCTCCTCATATGGGGAGCTTACAAGTAGAGTTAGCTGGTTCCCACATAGTTACACGAGAGTGGAGCATTAATATCTAACACCCCCCCTCAATGTCCACCCGTAAGTGAACTTACTTTTTCGGCCCAATGCCAAGTTGATGAAGATGCCTCTCCAACAAGTCTCTTCCAAGAGCCTTCGTGAAGATGTCCGCAGCATTCTCTATAGTCGGATAGTACACCAAGTTGACCTCTCCATCCATGATGAGCTCACGTACAACGTGATATTGAATCTCAATGTGTTTTGTGCGAGCGTAGAACACAAGGTTCTTTGCAATCGCCATGCAACTCTAATTGTCACATGCAAGCTATTTTGTACTCAGCCTCGGTAGAAGAAAGAGCAAGTGTGGGTTGCTTCTTGCTGACCCATGACACAGCTCCAAATCCAAGTGAGAAACAATAACCTGTTACTGATCTCCTACTATCCATGTCTCCTGCCCAATCTGAGTCACAGAATCCGGTCAAGATGTTGCCCTAGGTATGGGTGATGCCATAATCAAGTGTGCCTTTGATGTATTTCAACACCTGCATCCCTACCCTCCAATGGTTCTCTGGGGGCTTAGTGGGAAACCTACCTAGTACACCACTCGCAAAGCTGATGTCCGGCCACATGTTGCACAAGTAAATCAAGCTGCCCACAAGCCTTCTGTACTTCGCTTTGTCCACCAGTGGTGATGAATCCTCATTTGAGAGCTTTGCGTCAACCTCCATAGGGGTGCCAACTGTCTTGCACTCAACCATGCCAAATCCCTTCAATATCTCTCCAGCATACTTCAGCTGTGAGATGAAGATTTGTTTTGGCTCTTGCCAAACTTCAATCCCCAAACAGAAATGCATCAGTCCGAGGTCTGTCATTTCAAACTCTCTTCCTAGCAAATGCTTTGTCTGCGAGATCTTCTCTTCATGGTTCCCTGTTATGACAAGGTCGTTTACATAAAGGACCACGATCATACACCTGCCTCCTTTGAAGATATACAAATTTGCATCAGATGGGCTCCTCCTGAACTTGTTTTGCAGAAAGTAGGCATCAATTCGCTGGTACCATGCTCGTGGGGCCTGTTTCATCCCGTAAAGTGCCTTCTTCAGTTTACAGACTTTACCATCTGAACCGGGGATCACAAAACCTGGTGGTTGTTCCACATATACCTCCTCCTTGAGATCTCCATTCAGAAAGGCAGATTTTACATCCATTTGAAACACGGGCCAACTTCCCTGGGCTGCTAAAGCCAAAACACTACGAATTGTGGTTAGTCGAGCTGTGACAACCATGTACCTGTGCGAATCCTTTTGCCATGAGCCGAGCCTTGTACTTGGTCTTATACACCCACTTGGTGCCGATTACCTTGCATTTTGGTGGACGATCCACAAGGTCCCAAGTGTTGTTCTTCATTATGGAGCCATACTTCGACTGCATAGCCTCCATCCACCTATCATCACCCTGTGCCTCTTCAAGACACTTGGGTTCATTAGCACGGATCACCTCTATCATCAAAGCATAGTTGACCAAGTGTTCCTACACCCTTCTTTGCTCCTCTAATCTCTTGGACCGGCGGTGTTCAGATGGTTCCTTCTCAATGGCTGGAGGTTCTCTACCATCTAAAAGCTGCTTTACCCACTTCAAGAATGGCCATTGCCATTGTGGTTCTGCAGGCTCTTCTTCATCTTCTTTATCTTGAATCCTCCCAAGCACCATTGGGGGAGTTTGGTCTACTGTTGGTGGTGGTACTGGATGGATATCCTAGTCCTGGTTGTCTGGGAAGGAAGCATCCTCCTCCAATTGATGCGCCTGTTTTGAGAAGACCTCATCGCGACTTACTATTACCTTCTTGGTAACATGGTTATAGAGACGGTAACCCTTCGCCTCTTCACTGTAGCCCAAGAAAATACACTTCCAGCTCTTTGGTTCCCTACCGGTGACCAATCCTTCCGATTGGTCATGTGGCACGATGCACCATTGTCAATGATCCAAGGTTCATCCACAGGTACATGAATTGCCTTCGTGCAAATCTCCTCAATTGCTACGAATAGCTCTACTGGTACTGCCTGCGCACTATTTCTCGACTCTTTCTTTACTCCGTTCTTCTCATCTGCAATCTTCTTTCGGCACTCATTCTGCTTGTGCCCTGCTTTGTTGCAATAGAAGCACTTGATCTTCTTCTTTCTCTTTTTATCATCAGAAGAAGATGGGTTACCAGAGTCCTTACCCTTACCTTTCTTTGATCCAGCAAAGAAAGCCAAATCTTCTCCAGTCCTCATCTTTTGACACATCTCCTCCTCCAAAGGCATCGCACTGAAATCCTCAAAGTTAAGGGGCGGATTTCTGTTTTGCGTATTCCGCACCGTAACAAGACCATCATACTTTGGTGGGAGAATTCGTATGCACCTTCATGCTAGATTCTCGCTGGTGATGGTGATGCTAATCGCAGTCATCTGATCGCGCAGATTCTTCACCTTGGTGATGAACTTCTCTGCCGCTTCAGACTCAGAAAATTTCTCGTTTGCGAGTTGAGTCTCCAGATTTTGAATCTGCATCTGATTCGTGGCCTCATACTGATTTTTCAAGACTGTCCATGCCTCCTCCGCTGTGGTGACATGTTGAATTAACGCCATGATGGCATCACTTACATTACAGACAATAGAACACAGCACATCTGCATTTCTTCTTGTCCACGCGAGAATCTCATCCGCAGTTGGTACTATCTATTGTCCTGCATTGGTTGGATCCGATCTCGCAACCGGCTTCACGTCCACCCTAGTAGCAGTATCCCAAAGCTCCAGTATGTGCTTAGGATGAACTTCCAGAGTGGATAGTTAGAGCCGTCTAACTTTTTGCTTTCGCCGAACGGTGGGATTCACAGTCTTGCGGGCTGGGCCATCTCTCACAATCTGCTCGCAAACAGAAACACACTACCAAATCTTCTTGCTAGAGTCCAGGCTCTTATACCATATATGCAGCTTGAAGAAGGCATTTTATTATTTGAAGCAAGAACCACAAGCTTGGAGTGATAGGATTGCAAGTATCTTATAAGCATTTTAGACCTGAATTCTCCACCATATGTGAAGGAAATAAATGGCTTTATGCTAATTGTGATTCATGGGGATGACTTGATAGTCATCGCTGATTGTGGGAATGACATTGCTAAAGTGAAAGCATCATTTGATAGTCAATTTGACATGAAAGATTTAGGTGGGTTGACATTTTTTCTTAACATTACAGTGGTAAGGATACCACATGGTATTTGATAGGATAGCCTGAATTGATGACATCACCATTAGAGTAGAACATAAAGTTAAGGCATGATTTTGGTGAGGAGTCGAAAGATGTTACTATGCATAGAAAAATCATTGTTTAAAATATATTACCATCACTAGGCTAGATTTAGTAGCGGGACTAGTTAGCTAGTTTATGCAAAGTTCTAAAAAACCACAATTGGATGGTGTCAGAAGGATTATGAGATAGGGGAAGATACTACTCATTATGGATTATTTTTTGGTAAGGATGTGAAGGTGTATGGCTACAAAATGCAAATTGGGTAGGAAGTGCCATCATAGGAGCTCTATAGTTTTGTAGTGAGTTGGAGCAACGAGAAACAACCCATACTTACATTATCTAGTAGTAAAGGTTTGTCATATATTATGATAGTATGAGTAGTATTTAGCTTGCCAATATTCCAATATGTTGTGCAAGGACCAAACACATAGAGGTCCATTATCATTCCTCCACAAAGAAGGTGCTAAATGGAAATGTTGATTGGCATATGTGAAGTTGAAGAACAAGTCACTGACATCTTTATAAGTCACTTGGAAAAGAGAAGTTTGAGCACTTCAAAGAAATATATGGGGTACTAGTGATGGATATGATGAACCTGAGGGGAAGTGTAGAGATATCAAGTTCATTGAGGTATTGTCGATGTGACACATGTGGTGTGCATTAGAGTAGGTGTGTGTGGACGAGAAAGGGGCGTACCAATGGTCATGTGAATCAGGTTTGTGTGTTATGTGAACCTTATATATGTAGGATTGTGGCATGGTGTAGCATGATGGAAAAGTTTTTGTATTCCCATTTTGTATGGTTTAGCTATGAAGAGACACATGGTAGTTTCATGGAATGGATATGCTAATTTTCCAAATGGTTGAATTTTGAAGCTTTGAACATATCCTCCTCAAGGGATCTCCAATGTGCTCTCAAAAGCTTCTAAAGTTTAGCTACATGTAGTCTCTAGATTGCACAATGGCAACTTGTGAGAGACCCACAAGAGAAAGGAAAAAGATATCTTCCCTTGCCAAGATTTCTAGGCCCTAATAGCATAGCTACATATGCTTTAAATTTGTTATGTAACTTCCTTATATAACTTCAAGCTTCTATGCTTAGAATTGACAACTAAACCAAATAGCACGGAGCCCATTTTGCATGGCAAATTTGAGCACTATTGTAATATGTCTAATGCTCTCTTTAGCTTTTTGCATCCTCCCCATCCGATTGGAGACTTGGATTAGGATATCCTGACGAAGGAAATGTTTCAATGTTAATATTCCTGAACTTGTATGCTTATTTTGGCTTTATGAGAGAAGAGCTCAATCATGGAAAAGATTATAGATCTCCAAGCCTTAGAGTGCCTTATAGCCAAGATGGCTATAGAGGGGGACCAAAAGACATGAGATATAGTTTTATTGTCTTTTGCAACAACACTACATTATGTTTTGCTAGTAATAAGCAAAAACAAAAATTTTCACTATTTTTGTCACAGTAAAGAGCTTTACACATAGTTGCCTCTTAGTAGAGGTTGCCAATTGTCTCGAAAGTAAGGATTGCTAAATGTATCCTGGTATTTACAGAATTCTTTTTTACCTACAAGCAAAGATGTGCAATTGCTAAAATTTAAATGCAACTAGAGCCAATTTGTGATAAAAATTTTAAACATCATTTAGCTTCACAAAAGAGGCATAGCCCATAAATACAAATGCTAAAAAGTGAAGTTTTAAGAGCATTATCTAAGGAAGTCATTCTCAAAAAATGCAGAGCAATGATGTATAGCCCAATAGGATCGTTTTAAGTGCATGAACCTAGGGGGTGGACCGACCTCTATGCCAACATTTTGCGGGCAATTGAGAGTTTTTAAAAAAAAAAAAGTGATATCTAATTTGATAAAAAATGTATGTCATTGTTTGCAAAATGCTTATGCCATCCATGGATCCTCTCACCACCCACATCACCAATTTTAGTTTCTTGATGACCTTTAGACAAGTACTAGGAGTGCCAAAATTATGTAAATTCTAAAAGGCAAAAGGGCATGCTAGGTAGCTTGATGTTAAAAAGTGATATTCAATTGTATCAAAATGTATGTCATTGTCTGCAAAATGGTCATGTGATTTGTGGATCTTCCCACCATGCACATCACCAATTTGGGTTTCTTGATGACCTTTAGACAAGTACTAGGACTGTTAAAATAACGCAAAATCCAAAAAGCAAAAGGGCATGCTGGCTACACTTTGTTAAGGTGCATGTGGGCCTTATGTCCAAGGAAATGCATGCTAAAGGCACCAATGGAAATGGCAAATAACGTTGGAAGAGCATGGCACATGAATGAAATCAATATTCCCTATTAGTTCCATTTTGGGTTGATCAAGCTAGGACTATCACAAAAAATTACTCTTTTAACAATTCTATTGTTGGACGAACCTAGAACAAATTATGGATTGTGCCATCTAGTGTATGCATTCACATGTGTGTAGCCTTGCATTACATAGCTTGCTAACCATAGCAAATAGTTGGTCCTACTGTTTGGTGCAAGAAGCTCTAGACAAATGATGATATGAGCGAAAGGTTTTTGACATAACGTGTACTAATGGCTTGTGAAGCAATGAAGGTGAACTCAAGAACTTTATGAATGATTGGAAGGCTAAGAAGAGGACATGCTTCTTGTAAAAAGAAAAGGAAAAAGGAGGACATGCATAGTGTGTTGTTGTGTTGTTGTTGCCAATTGATGAATGTTAATGGAAGGCTAACAAGAGGACATGCTTCTTGCAAAAAGAAAGAGTTAAAAAGAGGACATGCATACTGTGTTGTAGTCCTTGCCACTAGATGAAGGTCGGTTAGTCTTATTTATTAGCACTGCCTCCTTAAAGGGAGCGTTGAACTCTCTCCACTCTTGTAATTTTTTTTAAATTTTAATTAAGTCTCGAATTGCCATTTATGATGAGTTTTAATAGCCCAAGTCCCTTTAAAAAAGTGTGTACTTCCTCTTAAGCGCTTGCTTTACCACTATACTAGGACCACGAGCACTTGTGCATACTCTTGTTCTTATTCGACATGCAAACTTGCTTGTTGCTGTTATACCTGATTTGGAGGTTGACGTGGTGCAATGGCATTGCCTTTGATTGTGGAAAGGGACGAGTAAATGTGCTCACACCTATTGTTGATTGCACATCTTCGAGGCCTTGGCCCCCTGAGGAAGTAACGTGAACCCGAACCCGAACCCAAACTTGAACATGAGCATGAACACAAGTGGCACTCACTCCAAGACCAACACCAAGGCCAACATCGAGACGTCATTGCCGCTTCCCTACTTCAACCCGAACCCGAACCCCAACCTGAACCCGAACACCAGCACCAATACCAATACCAATACCAATACCATCACCACACCAACACCTGCCACTTTCCTACTGCTAAGGAAGCAACTCGAACTCGGACTCGAACGTGAACACCAGCATGAACCAGCACCCGAACGTGGACACGAGCATGACAACGAGCACAAGCATTATACACCAAGACCCAATACCAATGCATCATCGAGACCCTTGTGTCGTGTGTACGTTTGAGAGGAAGCAACGCGAACGCAAAGCCGAAACCGAGCACGAGGACAAAAGGCGAGCACAAGTGGCAACACCAACATCAACACCAACGCCAACAAGAGGAGCAACACACCATATCCCCATGCACGTTGACTGGGAACATCCGTGTAGACTTGTGTGAGTGAAGTTTGTGCATTGCGTAAAGTGTTTTTCCTGTTTTGCTGTTAAACAGCAAACAAACAGGCCTGGCGATGGCGATGGCGATGGCTTTGGCTTTGGCTATGGCGATCGCCCCTCGCTTCGCTTCAACATTCTCCTTACCTCGATTGCCGTGAGTTGAAATCGATCTCTCCAATCATATCAAAACTTCTTTGCTTCGCCTCTTGTCGTTGGATTGAGTGCCTCCGCTTAGCTCGAATATCCTTTGTCATTCCGTGATTCTGGTTCCTCGCTTTTCCGAAATGCGCACCCGATTAAGATTGAAATTGGCTTCTCGTCCCCCGCGGAAGAGATTCAGGTATTGATCATTTTGGCCCCGTTTTATCGAGATCGTAGCCTGTTGATCCGACGGGGAGTAATCCTGCGATGGTAGAGTAGCCATCGGTAACTTCCCCGTAGATTAAAAAAATGAGAAACTATCCAGTGGATGACTAGTCAGATTCTGCTTTATTAATGGGATTGCTTGACCATGTTTCGATGCTTTTCATTGTCAATTCTGCTTTCCACGTTTTTCTCGACCAGAGCTTTCCTGCAAAACTTCCTGCTGAATGGCGCGTTTGATGATTAGAAATCGACCAGCAATTCCTCGTCAAGGTTGCTTTTGATATCTTCTTTGTCAGTCTCGCTTCACTGAGATCATCGAAGTGCTCAAGCAGTTCGTTACCACATCTATGGCGAGTTTGGTGATTAGAAACCGATCAACGATTACTCGTATAAATTCTGGTCGTCTTGTAATTTCGATTCTTGCTTGATCAGTTCTTAGCTTGCGCCTTCACGAAACTGTTGGGGGCGAATATATTCATAGTATTGCGTTTTCTTCGATTGTCTACAGCGACTCGTAGAAGGAATCCTTGTTATTGTCGGGATTTGCAACAATTGTCATATGTCCTTTCTACCTGTATTAATTCTCCTGTAATACTTCCAGATGAAGACGAGAGTCCGAAGTACACTATTATTCATCACCCTGTTAGCTTTTCCCTGAATCAGAGCACAGCTTGCTTGCTTTGCTGTCTACCGAGCAAAAGAGCAGGGAAAGGCATGACTTCCCAAAATGAAGAGACGATAGGAGAGAAATCTCACTCCAGGGATCTGTCGTGGTTTGAGCGATTGTATCAGAAGTTTGAGTCTGTGTGTACGGAGGTTGATAATTCGCCATCGTCATTTGTAAAGGTACGACTTTCCTTCTTTTTTTTCGAAGTTATGCTACCATTGCGCACAAGCAACGCTTTTTATTAGAACGACGAGTTATAAACAGACCATACTGTTTCTCCACTTTTAAAACTCCCAAGAATGCAGTGCTACTCTTTTAACAATGATGCCTGGTAAATTCTATGCACACCTACCATCCAACTTTTATGTATCGTACAGAGAATTATTCTCCTGAAATGACAACAAAAACGCCTAAGAGCTATATGTCACAAAAGTATATCGCAAATCGATATACTTTTGTGACAACATCTCTAGGACTCAAATCGATAAAGTTCTAGAATCAACATCTCTTTAGGAGGAAGCCGTGCAGAAGTTGATTCAAGGGTGGTGCAACTGAGATACAAAAAAGTCTCATTGTATAATTTCTACTCTTACGTTGCCTGTCCCAAAGAATTGGAGTTTGTACTTTAGATTGATGTTTTCTTTGTTGTGTTGATGATGATGAGTAAGTTCATCATCCCTGGCTACAGAAGTTCCCAAACGTCGTATAAATGTTCTTCTGTTAAAGCCTGTGACCTGACGAGAAAAGTGTGCTGCTCATATGAATGATAAAAGATGGAAATCTTCACTAAGAATAACTCAACTGAAAAAGATCGTCAAGCTGTTCTCACCCGTCTAGCTTTTGATTATAGGGAACAGCAAAGTATGTGGAGAACCAAGCCAATCTGATGGGCTCAAATGTGCGGAGACTTTACACAGAGTTTATGCAGGATCTGCTTACTTTAAACGACAGTACCCCTGAAGTATCTGTAATCTCTGAGCCGGAAAGGGTTGCCACCTGTTCGATGGAGACAGCCACGACGGCTGTAAAGCCAAGACAAGAAGACACAGATGGTCTCTCTCTCTCTCTCTCTCTCTCTCTCTGTGTCTCTCTCTCTCTCTCTCTCAGGCCCGTGAGGCCTCCCGAAGATGTTAATATAGCTTTCTTTCTTTCTTTCTCTTTCTGTGTAACCATCCTTGTGTATCTATAAATTTTGTACATCAAGCTTCTCATCATGCAAAACAAATTCATATATCTCCCTTATTCCACTTGTAGTTGTCCATGATTCCAGTCCCAAATATTTGTATGTGGTGGTTGCTTCCAAGGGTTCCCCTTCACATGAAGGCTTTTTGCTTGTTTCGTGTTTCGATTGTGTTTTGGCAATGCTGACCTGCATTCTTGAGTGTTTTCAGTATTTGCATGTTTTCATTGTCCAATGCAAGGCTCGCCTATACCCAATCTAGGACCTGATTTCGAGTGGGAGTAGGTTTGTCCTTGCAAAGAGGACCACGGCATCCGCGTAGATGAGTAGGGACTCCCCCTTCACTATGGGCTCTCATCCATCCTTCCAACTCATCAATGAATAATTCAAGCAGAGTTGGTGAGAGGGTAGCCTTGCTTGACTCCTATGTCACTGCTTACGATTACCTTCCCCTGGTTGTAGGGGCCACCAGCTGTTGGTTGTGCCAGTTCAGCGAAGCACCTTCTCATATAGCAGTACATGGATTTCTTCTTATTCTTGACCCTCTCCATTCGCAGCCCTAAAAGTGACCAAATGGTCCACTGTGAATGTTTGGGGCCAGGCTTTGTGCAGAACCTTGCCTGGGATGGTGCCCTTAGTCCTTGTTCCTCTGCCCACTTGTTGATTTTGTACTCGAGGATGGTGCCATACAGTTAAGCTAGCAAATTGCTCACCATGATGGTTAGTAGTTTGTTGCTATTACATGTGAGCCTTGGGGTCTTGCATGTTGGCCTCTCGTGTTTCCGAAAAGGGCTCCATTGCATATCTATAGCCTGAAACACCTGCATAGTGAGTATGTGTTTTCTCATGTGGGTGAGATCTTCTACGACTTCGATGACCTCTTCCAAACCTCTTCTTTCCTTATTGTTTTCTTCGTTCAAAATAATTTCCAAAGGGCAAGGGGAGGAGTGTAGGCATGCCCTACAATCACTGGTACCACCAAGAGTGCAGAACAGGAAATAAAGCATGGAAAACAGCAGACACGGAGGGAATGAGGCCAAAGCAAGAGATTACAGGTTAATAGCCAGGAAAAAGAAGAAAGACTTCCTAAGAAACAAACAGGATCTCAGGAAAAATTCTAGAAATTAATTCCAGAAGCTACATGGGACCAAATCTGAGGGTGGGAAAGTGGCATGGGATGATATGACCCAATTTGTTCCTTTTTCCCTTAGAATAGCCTTTAAAAATGGGCCTTATATCCTTTCACTTATTGGCGCTATTCATATTGGCTTTAGTTATGGCCTTCAAAGTTAATGTCAACTTTGGTGCGGAGTTAAAAAATTAATCCTACCATATACCTTTGAACTTGCTCTTCCTCAAACTTTTCATCCATGGTTTGAATCCATCCTTCAAGAGCATGCCGCTTTTGTAGTCATGTGGCAAATAACCACTTCTTCATGAAGGCAGGCGTCGACCACTGGCATCTAAATCACATGGAATCCTTCAATATTTAAAAATGTTGTTGGCAATATAAGGAGACATTTCTATAAATAACATGTGTCCTTAGCAACAGCTAAACCCTTCGGCACTTTTTGGCAAGCCAATGTGAAAATTGCCTAACATTGCAAGCTGATGGCAGCAAGAACATATCACATCCAAAGAGAAATACAAGAACAAACTGTCCACAAGTGTCATGCAAATGGCTCCCAGAGTTGTTTCAATGGTGAGTCCACAAGAGAAGAAGGGGGGAAAGGGAGGGGAGAGGAGATGGGAAGAGGGAAATATGGAGGGGAATCAGAAAGGGAAGGGGGATGAGTTAGCTTTCACAAGAGGCAAGAGCAGAGCTTGTATACCACCAAGACTTGCAATCAATAACTAAAGATCAAAGTCAAAGTTTTGGCCTTTTATACATGTCACCTTTTGAAGGGAGGGCCAAACCTATTATCTCGCTCAGAACTTGCTGCTACTTGTGTGCAACACTTCTCCTTTAATTTTGGGCATGTGGATCCTCCCGGGCAACTTCTTTTACAACATGTCCATCCTATTCATTCTGCTACACAGGCTTTGGAACTGAAAAGCCCCTTCACAGAAAGCGAATTGTCTGATGCAGTTAAATCTTGTGGTGGATGGAAATCTCCAAGATGGGATGGTCTCACTGTTGAATTTTTCTTGGCTTTTTGGGATCTTCTGAAATCTACTCTACTGTGCATGGTTAACTCAGCTTGGGAAAATCAGCACATGCCAATGTCATGGAAAAAAGGACTTGTAAGGCTCCTTCCTAAGAAGCAATTATGTGATTCACTCTCTGATTGGAGACCCATCACGCTTATGCCGGTCATTTACAAAATCATAGCCAAAATGCTTGCAGATCGTATCAAAGGTTATTTGCATGAGGTGCTGCATCCTTCTCAATATGGGTTTATCCCTTGTAGGCATATAACAGACAATATTGCAAATGCTTATGTTGGGATGGAATATGCAAAATATACACAACAGGATGTTCTACTCTTGCAGGTGGATATTGCAAAAGCTTTTGATACAATTCAATGGGAATTTATATCGCAAACCATGCGAGCTTTGGGGTTTGGAATAAAAATGCAGCAAATTATCTACTGGCTCTATGAGGACAAGCTGCCTGTATTCTCTCTAGAGACATTTCTGAAGAATGGACTCTTTTTTGTTCGGTCCATCACGGATGTCCCCTTAGAGATTTGCTGTGTGACATTGCTACGCATCCTATGTTGCAATATATAGACAATCTGGTGGATACAGGAATCCTTCATGGCTTGGAAATGGCAGAAAATCGCAGCATGGTTACTCAAGCCTACGCTGATGATTCCTATTTTACCCGAAAGAATACTCAGAATGATCTTTTCACTTTGATGCAAGCTCTTTCGCTCTATGGTTTGGCAGCTGGTCTTCATGTGAATTTTCAAAAGTCTAAGCTGCTCCCCTTGCATTCTAAAGACTGGCACAGTCTCTTATGGCCAGGGGAAATAATTCCACCCACTCAAATTGTTTGTCATCTTGGTTACTCTTTGGGGTTGGGGGATCACCCATCGTTAGTAGATTGATTGGGTACTTGTCAAGCTCAGAAAAAAGATCGAATATTGGAAACTAGCAACCTGGCCATTGCATGTTCGACTTCGAATAGTACAGTCTATTCTAGTGGCCTATATTCAATTCTATTTGCCTCTGATCATGTTCACTAAAGCGGATCTTGCTTCTTTCATGTCTATAATCATGGAAATCTTTTGGCGATCCAAGCATGGCCGGAAAAGTCTAAGACTGCTTTTAGTGCATTGACTATGTTCACCAAAAATGCATGGAGTTCTTAATATCATTGATATCCAGGTGCACATCCTTGCTCACAAAGGAAAAATGCTGCTGGAATTTATGCAAGGTGATCAACCTTGGGCTGTTATGATTCGCTCTTTGTTATAACAAATCAATACTTCTACCTTTGGTCACTGGCAACCCACTCAGTGGGATTTCTTACTTGGTTGCTTTGATGGTACATTGCATGGTTGCCTGCTTGCTTCTTGATTGGAAGCACATCCTTTCTCACTTGGAATGGCATGGCCGCGATTCTCTGATAGGAAATTCTTTGAGGGCTGAAAGCATTCACTGGTCAAAAGCTTTTCACCCTCCGTTGGCCTTACAAGAACCTAGACGTTCCTATATTAGTACTTCAAAGGAATTACTTTTGTTGCGGATGTCATCCATGATGATGGAACTATTTTACTTTTTTCTCTCGCAGCCACATAGTATGGCTTTGGCAAAAAATTACTTGTATGCTTTTACCTTTTGTCCCAATTCCTCCTTTGGAACTTGAGGATAGGCTGAAGGATTGGATTTTGACTTCCCGCAAGTCCTTCTTTTGTCCTTTGAGGCTATCTCAGATTACAGTGCCTGCATTATATAAAATCCTTTTGCCTCAGCCTTGGGTTTCAATTAAGGCTAATTCTATTTGGCGAATGCATCGGCCAGCTAAGTGGTGGAGAAAGAGACTAAGGCAACTTTGGGCATATAAAGTTCCTCTTCGGCAACAGGTCCTTTTTTGGAGAGTTCTTTTGGGGGTTTTTCCATTTAGCCAACTATTGGCATGTAGACACATTGCTCCTACTGTATGTCGCAGATGTTTCGCTTCTCAAGAGACTGTGCTTCATTTGTTCTGGTTTTGCCGATCCTCTCGTGAGTTCTTCGACAGTTGAGAACGAGATTCCCGACTCTTGCTTTTGGGAAATTCTTCTGGCTCTTTGGTTTTCATCTGCGCACTCAGGAGTTTGATCTTTTCTTTGTTTGGGTTTGTATTGGGCACTTTGGACTAACAGGAATTGTAAAGTCTTTATTTTCTTTATTTGCTTTCTTATAGCGTTCTCTGTAGCAATCTTTTTTTGACTGCTTGTAGACTCGCTACATCGATCATGATGTATATTTAGCATATACAGAGATTTTTAGCTGATGTAATTTCTAGCTCCCCGCTTTGAGGTGGCTTTTCTTGTAATATAAACAGGCTTTCACTTAAAAAGAAAAAAAGTGTGTGCGCGCGCGCCCAGCTAGAAGTGTTTTATTACTACTTCTAGTTTTGAGTAGTAGCTGTATACTTTGGACAGCTATGAATGTACATTCTTCTAAATGAAATATGTGCTTAACACCCCACATCCCCCCCCCCCCCCCGCCCCCAAAAAAAAAAAAGCGGGTGTACCTGCACACATGCATGCATGTATTACCTATACATACAATGTATATATGTATACATACATACTTACATGTGCATCTCTCTCTATATATATGTGTGTGCATGTGCGTGTGTGTTCTTGTGTGAGAATAATTAACATAATAGGATTTTTTAAATTTAGTTAATTAGGGAAATTCCTTTTTAGTTTAAACTTTAAATTTTGCTGCTTACCCACCTACCCATGCACACAATTCATTAAACATTGGTTCTAGAACAAACATTTTATCCTAAGTTTGCTAGGGCCATAGCTCATGCTAGATACTTGGATTTAACTCAAACTGAGACCACTAGTTTGGGCTCGATGCATAAATCTCCCTCTTCTTTTCAACCTCAGGGATGATTTGTAGGCTGAACTGTGTGGATATCTGCTGTTCACCTACTGGAGGCTGTATGCGAGATGCGATGCTCCCCCCTGAAGGGGGTCTTTTATAGGCATATGTACAACTCAAAATGTGTGCTTACTGAACTGTAAAGAAAGTAATACAGATCTGGAAGAGAACACATGTGTACAGCCAAGCTACAATAGATATAATGGTATAAACTAAGAACAAAAAATGCCAATACGTAGCAGCACCTTCAGCAAACAATCACTGAGGTAAGGTACCAAATATGACTCCGTTTGCTGCAACCTCTGAAGTAGACTCCTCTTCTGCCACGTGTGTGTACGTAGGCTTCAGTAGCTGCTCAAAGGTAGAGCATTCCTGCAAAGTTCTGCATTAAGGTTCACTGCAGACAAAGCTCCCGACATCATCCTTCCCATGCTCTGACCTGCTGACTGAACAGCTGTGGGCTGCAGGGCTCCACGTAGGCAGTCATGCCATGGGCTGCAGATGCCATGACATTATGTATACATACATACTTGGGTGCATGCTTTCTTGTGTATGTGTGTGTCCAAGTTTCACAAAAAAAAGTGTGCGTGTGTCCAAGTTTCACTATTTCCTGATGTCACTTATGCAATCTTTTTATGATTGTCTGTGTGTTCATCAGATAGATTCCTCTGTTTACTTGTCTTATATTGACATCTTTTGATGCTGTAATTGCATGTTCCCTCTTTGGGGACTGTTTCTTGTAATATAAACATACATGGATTTCACACAAAAAAAGTGTGTGTGTGTGTGTGAGAGAGAGAGAGATAGATATGATATGATATGAATGATATGAATGTATTAACGTCCTCGTGAGACCCTGCAGGATCTATGGGACAGTGATCACTATCAACAAGTAGTGATTGTTTACATCCATTGAAAGAAAATATCATAAAATAAAAGCATAAATGTGCTATGCAGTGAGTACTTGTTGTGCTAGCCTTTGTGCTAGACCAAGTACTTTGTTGCGATATTCTGAAATTTCCTTTATGTAGTTGCGTAGCTCTTTGGCTGGCCACTCCAGTAGGGATTTCAGGTTGCTTCTATTGCCCCTATACATTCTCTGATTTGCGCATATGCTCAACATGTTAGGAGTACATGTTGCTCATTTTCTACTTCTCCTGTGGGGCAGATTTTACATACTCTTTCCTCTCTTGGTACCCTGGGTCTTGCCCATCTTCCCCTCTTCACCTTGAGATCATGTGAGCTGGCTCTGATTTTGCAGATTAAATGTCTTTGAATATTGATATGTCTTCCCCGAGGTATTTCTACACTCCATAGCTGTCCATCGGATTGATTTCCTGCTTATAAAACTGCATTTTGCCCCTGGTTCTTGCCATAGCTTCTGTAGCATTCTCTGCATCACTAGCTCCCTGATTTCCCATGCATCTTCGGGGATATCAGCAGCGGTTATACCCCATAATTCCAACCATTTCAGCCCCTCTTTGTGCCATCCAGTGCTTCGTCTAGCTTCCATTGCTTTGTGTGGTATCCTATTGGCGTCCATCTTTCCAACTTTGCTGAGGTATGCCATGAATTGGCACAATGCCTCTCCTTTGAGAGGTATCATACCTGTCTCACCCAATAAGATGGGGTACGGTGTTTGTGCCTTCACCCCTAACTCCCCTATGAGAAATTGTTTATGCAAAGTCTCTATTCGGTTCCAGTAGGCCCTAGAAAGCCCAGGTGTCCAAGCTGGGCACCCATAAAGGATCATTGTTTGTACGAGCATGGTATACAAAAACTTTCTCATTTCCTAGTTCCATAAGTATGCCTTTCTGTACTTGTTTTGGAAGCTATATAAAGCTTTCAAGCCTCCCAGGATTCTTCTTTCCACACATGCATTCCACTTGTAAGTGTCTGCAAATTCCAGCCCCAAATATTTGTATGTAGCGACACCGTCGAGAGGCTCCCCCTCAAAAGTGAGATCAACCTGTTTATTCCGAGTCCCAATTACCATCACTTTTGTCTTGGATATGTTGACTTGCATTCCTGAGTGTGTGCAGAATTTTCCCAGTGTATCCAAATGTGTTTGCATCTCTTTCTTGCTTTTTGCGAAGAAGACTACATCATCTGCGTAAATAAGCAATAAGAGGGCATAGCCTGCAATCTGGACACCTTCGCCGTTGTGTGTTCTCATCCACTCTTCCAATTCATCGATGAATAGACCAAAGAGAGTTGGTGAGAGGGGGCAGCCTTCTTGACTCCTATATCATTGCTTATGATGACTTTTCCTTCAGAGTATGAACCATCTACTAGTGGTTGCGCTAATTCAGCTAATACTCTCTCATATAACCTGTATGTGGCTTCTTTGATCTCCTGTTCAAGCTTTTCCAGTCTTTCCCATATCTTTTTGCGTGGAATTGTGTCAAATGCTTTCTTAAAGTCTACAAAGCAACAATAGACTACTTCTTTCTTATTCTTGAGCCCCTCCGTTGTAGCCTGTATGGCAACCAAGTGGTCTATTGTCGAATGTTTAGGACGAAACCCTCCCTGGGATGGTGCCCTGGCTCCTTGCTCTTCCACCCATTTGCTGAGTTTTTGCTCAATTATTGTGCCATATAACTTGGCCATTAGGCTACTCACCATGATGGTGCGGTAGTTTTTGGCCACCTTGGTGTCCCCGCTCTTATGGATTGGTACGATCCTGCGAAGCTGCCATTCCTTGGGAAACCTTCTTCTAAGGCTCGATTCATGAGTGTAGTGAGCATTTTCTGTCTTCTCACCCCCCCATTTCAGCATTTCAGCCACTAGCCCTTGTGTGTCTGGAGCCTTTCCGTTTGCGCTCTTTTAGACCCTTTCCCACATCTTCCTCTGTTATGACATCATTTACAGCTTTGATGGAAAAGTTATTATTGACCTTCTCTTCTCCCTCTCTCTTAGAGGCCTTTGATGAAATCTATGATGTCTTCCCATGATGCTTTCCTCTCTTGGGGTATGCTGCCATGTAGCTTTTGGAAAAACTTTATGGGATTTTGCTTAAGCTCATCAAAGCTCTCAATTTGTTTGCTCTTGAGAAACTCTCTTTTTTTGTTTCTTACCAACTTTCTGTAGGCTCTAGCTTTGTCCTCCTTCTCGGTTGTGTCTGCTGTTGTCCATGCTTTTTTTGCTACTCTGCATTCCTGATCATACCAGTGGTTGCAGGGCATGCCTTTGCTCCTCCCCTTGCTTTTTGTAAAGCATTCATGAGCTGTTTTTTGCAGTTAAGTCTGTCATGCATTCACTCATTTCTTGGCATGTGGAAGGTGTCTGACAACGTGCTATTTCTTCTTCTAGTTTCTGTTCATATATGTGTGCCTTTTTATAATCCAATCTGAGCATGGGTTGCTCAGGAATTTCCTTTTTTTTTACTATATGCTTTGTCCCTACAATGCCCATAGATATTGCTCTGTGATTGGAATCAATAGACTCCACTTCAATCTTGAAGTGCTCAAGTATGTGTCTTTCATGCGGGTTCATGATCACATAATCAAGTACGCTCGACCCTTGAGGAGTTTTGCATGTGTATCCCTCCATTTCTTTGAAGTACGGGGTGCCATTGCAAATTTGCATTCCAAAGCATCCGCATAGGGTGAGGAGTTGCCTTCCCATTTGGGTGATTTCCCCATCATCTCTGGATTTCCTTTTCCAGCCTTTTCTTTATGCATTGTCCTTTTCCATTTCCTCCATCCAAATGGGATCTTTCCCTTCCAGTGTAACGATCCCTTGTAATGATCATGTCCTTGCGTTGAAGTCTCCGGCGAGGATAATTACATGCTCTTTAGAGAAATGAGCTATGTCTTCTCCCAAGTGCATAAGAGGGTCCTCTCGGGATAGATGGCTGTTTTGTTTGTATATGGGTGATCGCAGGGGTGCAAAACAGCACATTGCCAACCTTATATTTCCCTCTTTTGCTACTATCTCTAACCACATATATTGTTTATGTGGATCCTTCTTTATCACTCTCGCTGATTTCTGCCATGTCATGCTAATGTAACATGCAATCCCTCCAAAACCTCTTCCCCCCATGTGTGTTTTTGCATTCCACATTGATGTCTTCAAGAACCCCTTGATTTCTGGGGATTCATTTCCCTCGTGCTCCCATGTTTCCAACACTATGAGTATGTCTGCCTCCAACACTTCATCTTCTGATGCAATGACCTTGTCTAGATTCCATCCTTCCACATTCCATATTTTGATTCTGAGGGTCTTGTATTCCTATTTATCCTTTTGTTTCTCTCCCCTTTTGCTCTTTGCTGTAATTACTGCTTTCCCATCCTTCATATAGGCATTCTTTCCTTCCTTTTTTGCATTCCTAATGACTTCTAGCCTTTTGAGTTTTTGGGCATATTGATTTCTCGTGAGGTCTTCGTTTATCCATATGGAGTGCCCTTTGAGATGATGCTTGTGATTCAGTACTTTGAGGCAGGACTGTGCATCTTAAAATTTTACTATAATTTGTCTTGGTTTTTCACCCTTCCTTCCCACTCTGAATGTATCTTGCCATTTTGTGGCAGATATGTGCATGATCCTTTGAAAGACGTGTGTGAGGACCTGTTCAATGTCCTCGTTTTCACTCTCTTCCATCCCCACAATTCTGATGTTTAGAGCTTTTTCTTGCTGCTCTTTTTGCTCCCTCATTCTACTATTGACCAACTCGTCAATAGTGTTGATGATGTCTTCTTTTTTTGGCATATGTTGTGCAAGTTTCTGCTCTGTCTCTACCTGCCCTTTTTGCCAAGATATTTCCTTTTCTATTTTCAGTTCCATGCTGTGAACTTTGGCATATCCTTTTTCTAACTGGCTGTCTATTTTCTGTTCTATGCCCAGAACCTTTGCAAACCCCTTCTCTATCTTGCTGTCCATGATTAGCATTTTCTGGGCCATCTCATGTTTAGAGCTTTTTCTTGCTGCTCTTTTTGCTCCCTCATTCTACTATTGACCAACTCGTCAATAGTGTTGATGATGTCTTCTTTTTTTGGCATATGTTGTGCAAGTTTCTGCTCTGTCTCTACCTGCCCTTTTTGCCAAGATATTTCCTTTTCTATTTTCAGTTCCATGCTGTGAACTTTGGCATATCCTTTTTCTAACTGGCTGTCTATTTTCTGTTCTATGCCCAGAACCTTTGCAAACCCCTTCTCTATCTTGCTGTCCATGATTAGCATTTTCTGGGCCATCTCATTCATGTTGTTCTTTAACTGTTGAACCTCTTGGTTCAGCAAGGTAATTTCTTCCTTCATCTTGACCATAGTCTCGTACATTTGCCTTCTTGTAGTCTTGTAAAAACTGGAAAATGGGGGCATTAGGGGCCCAATCCTCAAAGGAGATCTTCTGGGAGTGAACATTTTTGATGTTGGGGTAAACATTGTGTGAACACCCCTCTGTGACAGTTTCCTCTGTTTTAGTGTCTCGCTTGTGATGCACCCTTCTGTGTAATATCTGTGTGCTTTGATCCGATACTAACTGAAAACTAACTGCTTGATCCCGATTATATTTGTGCTGGAGTCTATCTACGTGGGTTGGTCGTCCAACGTCAAGCGCCAAGTGCCAAGCTCTGCATGGAGACGCGTCGATAGCACTAAGCGATTGAAGATTACTTCATTAGCTTCTGCCCTTCCCACGCATCGTTCCAGTAAGTTCCAGCTCTTTCGTTAGCCCATTGCTTCTACCATTTCTTTCGTCGCTCCTCTCGTTAGATCGTTTTGGAAAAGCCCGTTTGGAAAAGCCTCCTTTGTATCCTCCCTTTCCAAGCAATGCTCTTTGAAATGGTGTTACGGGCCCTCTGAATTTGTGAAACCAGACAATTCGCTCCCTCAAGCAACCAAAAGACTCAAGCAGTCGTCATCGCAGCACCTTTTGTAACTAAGGCACGTAGACTCCAATGAGCCTCTGCAATCAACCAGGCCACAACGGACTGTATCTCGACCCGCCAAACACATCGAGAGAGAGAGAGAGAGAGAGAGAGAGAGAGAGAGAGAGAGAACATGATGGGGTCTGGGCACATGTGACAGCCTTTATGAAACAGGTGGTGCACTAAGGGCAGCTAGGACAGCTAGGATAGATGAGATTGTCATAAGAGTAAGTATGGCCACTCCATCCACCACTTGTCTTCCGTGCACCCAGCCATTGTAAGGTGGCAAATGTAGGTGTGCATGTCGGCATGTTGTGACACATGATGAAATTAATTTTTTGGGCTCCGAGTCTTGTGGTTTATTGATACAAGGCAATGGCCTTAGATATGTCATTCTCGGGAGATGCAATTCGGTTGAGATGTGGCTTGAACCCATTATCTTAGGGCAATTGGCCGCACCTCACTATGATGTTACCCTTTAGGTGAGGGCCTCAGATTTGGGTGGTAGGGCCTTATTGGAGCTTCCAAGCTCAAGGTTGGCTATATGTACTGAGACTATGGCTAGGAGGTGAGTCAGCTAACTCTCTCCTTTGTATGCCTTCTATCGGAGTCTATTTTATTGGAGTTGTCAGTCATGTGTAACTACTCCATGTTGTTTCTTCAACACAATTATCATATGCACCTAGCATCGGATGAAGGTATAGGTCTCAATTGCATGAGGGTACATCTGTTGATGATATGTGGCAGCATACGGCTTCTGAGTACGATATTGTGAGGCACAAAATTGCAGAGTTTGCAGTAGTGTACCACAAATTGTAAATGGGATCAGACTCAGGGTGAATAAGAGTTGTAGATGACGAGAGAGAGAAAGAGTTAGGTGATAACTATAAGAGACCCTAGTAGTCTAGGAGAAAAAAAGTACACCTTATGATGTATAAGAAAGGGATAGCCTACATGCTTTTATTGTATTGAAGTCTGCTTTGTGTTTAAATAAGTATTTGATGTTTTGTTCTCGTTGCTCTCTCTCTCTCTCTCTCACTCACACACACACTTTTTTTTTTTTGGGTGAAATCATTGATTGATTATATTATATGAGTAGTAACCTCAAAGAAAGGTTCTACAATTACATCAACTGAAAATTTTAGTATATGCCAAAAAGACCTCATGATCTATGCAGCGGGTCTGCAAGCAATCAAAGAAAGATTGCTGTAGAGAATCATCTGAATCGATCACATGTTTTTGTTTGTTGTTGGAAACCGACTTGTCTTTGTGAAAGGTTTTCTCATAGGAATAATCCGCCATTCGAGTTAAGGAAAAAACTTGGAAGCAGCAACGCTTTACAAGGAGGAAAGCACAGCAGGTACAAAACTGTACTGTGTTTTCCTGGCTGTACAGACGAAATCGTACGGATTTTGGACAGTACGAAAAAAAAATTCTGATAGGCAAACTATACGGACTTCCCCGACTCTACGGACAAATTGTACGGAATTTTATGACTGTACGGACAAAATCGTACAGATTTTCTAATTGTACGGATTTTCAAAAAAAAAATCTTTCTGGCAAGCAAACTGTACGAACTTCCCCGACTGTACAGACTATACGGACTTTTCTGACTGTACGGACGAAATCGTACGGATTTTTGACAGTAGGAAAAAAAAAATTTTCCCGAATTTTTTGACAGAGCGTACGAGACAGAAAACGGACGTCAAAAGGAGCTTAAGGGTGTCAAATTGAGGGAGAAACAAGCAGCTATAGCGTGGGAGCACGAGGGCTAGCACGGAATCTCTCTCTCACACGCTCTCACCCACATGCACACACACACACATACACACACTGCCACGCACACACACTCTCTCTCATTCACACACACACACACACACACACACTTTTTTTTTTGTAAAACTAGTAACTATATTATTAACATGAGATCAATGTACATGACATTAGACTCTGAGATAGAGCCTAATGAGAGAACTCAAAAACAGTCAGAAAACACTTCAAGGCTAGTAGCATCCAAGTCCCTCGCAGCATAACTATCATATAGAGATTGCTTGAGGGACATTCTGAAGAAAGCATATGCCTGAGGAAACTGTTGTCCCATCCTAGAATGCAATCTTTGTGTCCAAATGGTCCATAGTACCCAAAAGCGAGTCCAGTGAAAGAAAAAGAGGAATGGAGACATCTGAGATGAGAAGCATCCAAACATCCAGAAGAGTTTCCCGAGTCTGATGGAGGGAAATCGAAGCCGCAGCAAATGAGAGACATGAGTGATCAATATCCGGGAATGCGAGCAAGACCATAATAGATGAGGAACTGTCTCACGGTGATGAGAGCAACGGAGGCAGGAAGGGGAAGCAATGCGACGTGCTGCCAATTTCACCCCAATGGAAAAAGCTCCCACTATACATCTCCAGAAGAAAAGCCTCTGTTTCAATGGCAATTTGGCTTTCCAAATTTTCTTGAGTCGTGATTGCCACCAGGATAAAGGCCTATCCAAATTCCAAAGAGTGTTGGCATGCTTATCAATCCATGGCGATGGAAGAAGAAATCTGTAGACCATCGAGGAGGTCAAATTGTGCATTGAAAGCGAACAGATAGCAGGTGATGGAGAGATCAGATTCCAGTCCAATAATCTGTCCTATGCAAACAATGGAGGAACAGGAGTAAATGGCTGCAACATAGTTGTAAGTATTCTCCAAATGGATCTGTGATGTAGACCCAAAGGGAATGTCCTGCAAGCTTGTGGAAATGATAACATGTAACCTTGTTGATCCACTACATCTCCAACCGATCTTATGCCCAATTTCATTAGATTATATGCTTTAATAGGTGCCTGTAGAGCGAGGGGCGATTCAAACACCTTGCTCCAATGGATGCTTTCCAAGTGAAAGGAATTGCCATGATGAGAAGAAACACCTGTCCATTTAGCATAAGAGAGAATTCTCTTCCAATCATGAATGAAAGCAGTAGAAAGAGGACAACCAGGAATTTTCCCCCTGAAATGTGGTCATGACTGCTTCCCAGTGATCCGTAATCCAGTGCCCATATGTATGGGACGTCATGTTTCCACACATGGCTACTAACATTATGGCCCATGGCTGTTTTTGCTGAAAAAAATCAGCAATCATAGTACTCTTTCTTGCCAACATATGAAACTGAAGATTGAGAATATTCAGCCCCCCATGAGTCTTAGGTGAACAAACAGACTGCATTGGAAGTAGCTGCAAAGCCTTTTTGTGAGATTTGCTTTTCCAAAATATCTCCATGGCCTGGGACATATAGGAAGCCAAATGCTTATGAGACCAGGAAAGAAGAGGCAAATAAAATTGCACATATGCCATAATGATGGATTGGACTATCCGAAGTTGAACGTGTAGAGGCCAAGTGGATAGATGCCAGTATTCCAGCTTCTTGTTGATCTTTTGAAGCACCCATTTGAGCTGTTGTTGCGGGGTAATATTCCAGCCAATGGGATACCCTAAGTGCCTCTCAATAGTATGGGAAGAAATAATGTGACCGGGCCAGAGAAGTGCATGCCAATCAGCTTCTTTCAAAGCTAGAAGATTTGATTTCTGAAAGTTAATATGCAGTCCAGCAGCTATGCCAAAATTGTTCAAAGTATGCATCAAATAGATAGGTCACTTTGAGAATTCCTGGGCATGAAATATGAGTCATCAGCATATGCCTGTGCAAGAAATGGCTGTGCCCCTGGAATTTGCAAGCCATGAAGCTGCCTTG
Organism: Dipteris shenzhenensis; assembly: GCF_047967505.1. Lineage (NCBI taxonomy): Eukaryota > Viridiplantae > Streptophyta > Polypodiopsida > Gleicheniales > Dipteridaceae > Dipteris > Dipteris shenzhenensis. Next base: position 22,540,778 of record NC_141604.1, read on the forward strand.
TATCTGCAAGATGATCCATATGCAACAATAACGGGTGGGTAGCAATGGCATACAATAGCGAACTAAGGGGGCAACCCTGTCTCACTGAGCGGGTCATAGTCCAAGTTCTTGACAACCCACCAGCAAGCAAACATTGCGCAGTGGCATGAGAGTAGAGCCAGTAAATAATGTGAACCAGCCGAGGGCCAAATCCCAATTTATGCATAGTCTGAGAGATAAAATCCCAATGGACAGTATCAAATGCTTTCGCAATATCTACTTGCAGGATGAGAACATCTTGTTTGGAGTATTTAGCATACTCAATCGCAAGCAAAGCATTAGAGATATTGTCAGTAATCTGCCTTTTGGGAACAAACCCATACTGCCTGGGATGAAGTCCTGCATGCAAAATGAATCGAACCCTGAGGACAATCATTTTGGCAATAAGTTTGTAAATGACTGGCATAAGAGATATGGGCCGCCAATCAACCATTGTCTCAGATAACCTTTTTTTGGGGATCAATTTGACAAGGCCATGTTTCCAAGGAGGAAGAGATTGTTCTGCCCAAGCATGATTGATCATAAGAAGAAGTATGTGTTTGAGATCACCCCAAAATGCACGGAAGAATTCAACGGTCAATCCATCCCAACCAGGAGAGCTGCCTTTACGTAAATGACTCAAAGCATCATCCAGTTCAGTAAGCTTAAAGGGCTGCTCTAATGCATGAGCCTGTTCCCAAGACAATATGGGCTGAACATGCGTAAGGAATTGAAACCTGGCTGCATTCACTTGCACGGAATGATCAATCTGAGGAGAGAAGAGATGATGGAAGTGACTGGAGCATTGCAATTCCAATTCTGATTTGGAGGTAGTCCAAGTGCCATCATCTTTCCTGATCCTGCAAATATCCTCCTTTCGCCTATCTGCATGTAGGCTTTTAAAGAAAGCTTTGGAGGAGCAGCCCTTGTCCAAAAGAGGTTTCATGCGAGCTCGGATTTGCCACTTCTTTAATTTACGAAGATCATTTTGATGGATGATGTGAGCAGCATAAGCACAAGAATCTTGTTCAGAGGAGGTGAGCTGCCTATAAGAGCTGATTATATCCATTTGTTGCTTGTGAGATTGAGCCCATTTCAGCTTGAGCCTGAGGTCTCCCATGTAACTCCGTCCATAGTCTTGAATAACAGCCTGCAAGCGATGAGCAAGGCTGATCCAAGCAAAATCCATATCCTCCTGAGCATGTGAGAGGAGGGGGCAGACAGCCGCTTTCACCATGTTTTGAAATTGTTGATGAAGCAGATAAGCACTATTAACATGAAGTAGGCGACGACCAAAAAAAGGCATATCATCTGTCAAACTCGCCATAGATAAAGTCAAGCATACTGGGAAGTGATCAGATAGCAAGAGGGAATGATCGACCCATAATGCACATGTAAAACTGGCATACTGCTGAGCATGCAACAGATACCATCTGTCAAGTCGAGCCCAATAATGAGTAAGGGCATTGTGATGGTATGTATAACCCATATCTCTGTCCCTTGTTGAGAGCCATAGATCTTCTGCATGCAAGAAAGAAAGCATATCTTCCCAATGTTGAAGCTCAGTGCGGATCATATGAGAACGATGAGTGGTATTGTCTTGAGTGGCAGGCGAGTTGTTAAAGTCTCCACACAAAAAGGCATTGGACAGCCATGGATATTGTTTGAGGGAGGCCCACATTCGAGCTCTTGTCGCTGAAGTTTGAGAGGCATAGACAGATGCTATTTCATAGAGATCAGCATGACAAGTGCATTTGATCACCATCCATCGACCCTGGGGGTCATTGTAAGCAACCGTGGGCTGCATATCATGTTTCACCAACATGTAGACTCCCGAAAAGTGCATTGTACCAGCATAAAAAATGTCATACCCAGCATAGTGACCTTGCTGGCCAGCCAAGAAGTGTTGGTTGTGTTCCTATAAAGAAATTACATCAGGGTGCATTCTATGTACATAATGCCAGAAAAGTCTCCACTTATACACACACACACACACATGCACACATTGTTTTTTGGTGAAAACCATTTGTATTATATTACAAGAAACTGTGAAACTGTCCCCCAGAAAAGAGGGGAAAAGTAGTTACAACATCAAAAGACACACACACACACGCGCGTGCGCATGCACGCACACACACGTGTGTATGTGTGCACAATTACAAACTCGTGGATGTGCACATCCACTTACACTTTCTAATGCATAATATTCAGAGACTTGAATGCACATATGCTCACACAAGGTCCTGCACAAGTATGTATATGTGCACATGCATTTACGTCCATGAGCTAATGTGCACACACACAGCTTATGAGGGCGCGCACACACAAATGCACTCGCATTCAATACGCTCTCACATTCACTACAGTCTCACGTTGAGAAGATTTACTTCCTTTGGAAAAATGTTTGATAACTACTGACAAGGTTACGGTGCTGAGGCTTAATATTTCAATTTAGAGAACTCTGAAAGCTAAGAGTGCGCTCTGAGAGAGAGAGAGAGAGAGAGAGAGAGAGAGAGAGAGAGAGAATCTGACTTGCACTGCCAAAATGAAATCAGGAGCTCATCTTATTATGGAATCTCAGGCTGACAGCAACGTAGTGCACAATACTTTGCAGTCAGAAAATTTGGAGAGTATAAGTGGACACAGGAGTATTGGCAATGAAGTACAGAATCAGATGGTAAGTACTTACATATGACACGCTGACTCTCAGGGGTTGCATTAGAATTCCTGTGCCGCTTTAGGTCTAATTATATGTTTTAACCGAAGTAACCCTGCTGTCACAACATGTAATCAATCATGGGAAAAAAACTTCATAGAGATCAAGTATACATAGATATCTCAACTTCAATATCAGCCTGCATTTGAGACTCTCTCTTATATGGTTCTCTGTTTTATGTTTTAGGTCTAATTATATGTTTTAACCGAAGTAACCCTGCTGTCACAACATGTAATCAATCATGGGAAAAAAACTTCATAGAGATCAAGTATACATAGATATCTCAACTTCAATATCAGCCTGCATTTGAGACTCTCTCTTATATGGTTCTCTGTTTAGCTTTTGCATCTACAACCTATTGTTTTTATGGGTTAAGTGGCATAGGCTGATACATGTTTCCTAAAAGTAGCCAGATAACATAAGTTCTATTTTCATTTTCCACATATTTCCAACGTTCCTTTCAAACAACAATGCGGGTTCTGGCAGGAGTTGTGGGATGCTTGTGAGGAAGAACTACCCATACCCCATGAAGAAATGGTGAAATCATCTACGGATGCAGTGGACAGATTGCTACGGCAGAGAAAATCAAAGTCTTCTACTGTTTTGATCTCTGATGATCATGGTGAGGAGCAAGGCGTGGAAGATGATATTGAACCAGATTGGGAGATAATTTAGCACGTGCTCTGGGCTTCGTGCTGTACACCTCGTTCAATAATCTACCTCTTATACCACTGCATCATCATCCAGTATTCAAACTATTATGACGGTAAATATGGTGTATATGTTATATTATGGCACTAAAAAGTAAGTTAATTGAATGCTGCTAACAGCTCGTGATTCTACTATATACTAGTTGAAGTCTCTCTCTCTCTCTCTCTCTCTCTGTGTCTCTCTCGCTCTCATGCACACGTGCACACACACACACAATCTTTTTCTCTCTCATAGGGTTTGTTTTATAGATGAAACAAAGCTGCAACAACTTTGACAATGGAGCATTCCTATTTTGTGCCTTCTGTGTTTTTGTTTTGAGTTTCTCCTTTTGAAGTGGAGGTATAAAGGAAGAAAAGCACCAAGCACATGAGACTCGACATTGGTAGAGTAAGAGAGATGGGACTGAAGTAGGCTAAGGCTTCTAAGGAGACAGTTGAGGCCCCCATCCCCAGCCAGCCAGCTGTGTCTGAACGCAATGTAGGGTGAGTTTAAATTGTTTGAGAAATGGGGGATGGATATCAAGGACATTCCATGAGAGATAAATTAGAGATCTAGACGATGAGGGCAATATTGTCTCCCCCTGCGCCACCCTTCATTGCAGACGCTTAGTGCTGTTACGTAGTTGCCCCATGCTTAATGTGGCACCGTTTGTGGGTGTAGAATCTAGATAGCTTATACACAGCTTTTGGTGATTTAATGTTGAGCGAAGTGCATTAGCCAGTTGGTGGCTGCCAACAGTGCTTCATAGTCCTCTCTCTCTCTCTCTCTCTCTCTCTCTCTCCATACACACACATTTTTGTGGCTTTCCGTTTATTGTTATCATATGCATGATCAGATCGATACAAGTGTAGTGAATGGGGATTCTTCACAGTCACGTTGCTTCTGTTTATTTCCAAGTTGGACATTGGATGGACAAAATTATGAATTTGGGGACACTGTTTTGTAGTTCCTTTACAGGTGGTAGCACTCTATTTGCTTTATTATTTTTTGTATCATCCTAAGAATGTAGATATTCAACTTAAATTTATGTCAGCTTTTATCTGCAATTGGTTCGAAGAACTGTGAAATTGACCTTAGCCATAGCAGCGATGGTGATCTGTGTTCTTGTGGGAGTTGGCGATTCATTTTCTTTTTCTTTGAGGACACAGTTTTCTCTTTTTCTTGTATTCATGGGATGATAATTCATATGGTAGGTATTGTAAATAAGTTAGCATAGATCCATTTCATGCGACAAGCCCGCCTTGAATGATTTAGTAGCAACAAAACATAACTGTACGAGAAATGTGTTCTAAAAGCAACAATGATTCCTTGAAAACTTTTTGCAAACATTAATAATCCCATGATATTGCGTCACACGTATAGCTAATAGGCTCAATTGCATTGATTTCTTAAATTTTGAAGAAACATAGAAACATGCAATTAGGACATTTATTTGTATGATTAACAATCTTTTTGTATGAATGGATTGTTAGAACTCAATGCCAAGTATAGAAGCATATTTCATTTTTCATGTTTAAATGCAAATGTTCTAAAGCATTGAAAGTTCCATTTGAAATCATATTGTGTTAGTGAAACTCCTTTGCACACTACGGACAATCCAAAGGTATTGATTATAAACGGGTATGAATTTGCCCAATTTCATTTTTTGGCTCCTTAAGTTCATTTCTTGACCATTTTCGGATATCATATAACCAAAATATACCATTTATTACTTGCTGAAATCAATCTTCCCAAGCTAGCTACTATTTATTCCCCCTCAGATTGCTTTGCCTTCTCGACATCTCCAAAATGAAAAGTTTGCTAATAAGGCTTATTGTAAATTAGAATATTGTTCCAGTAAAGAATGCCAAACTCGCCAAAAATCAGGATTATTACTTGAGTATGATGTACCACCCCACCACCCACATGCGCTACTTCCAAATCTCCTATGAGGACAATTCTACAACCACATAATCTCCTGCAAGGTAACCCCTTGCAAGTATCTTAATCTCCGAGGTAGAATCTCATTCTTCTTCTCAAATACTCTTGCGAATCCAGCCCAATATAGATGGAATCATTATATTTTATAAGTCTACATTTTGATCTTGAAGCTAAGAATCATGTTGGGAGCCATGCCTCAGTCCTGGTCGCAATAATAATAACAAGCCCTACAAAACCAATATTCTTCTCTTCCTTGGTTTTGTAGTTACCTCATAGATCAAGATTAGTTTTGGACTACTTCAAGGAATATCTTTAGTACAATGACATAGCATACATTAAAAAAGCACCAAAACTCTCACATTTGAAGTTAAGACATGTTTGTCCAACCACTTAAATTGATTGACACAAATTTCAACAAGCTTGTGTGGCCTATTTTCACAAACCACACTCGAGTCATATGCAAGGATCTTTGCTAACTTGCACGTGAAAACTCAAAACTAGATGCTCAAGTAGTTTACACAATTGGAGGGCATCTTTTAAGAGGTCCTATGCTTTACTTCACCCAAAATATCTGTTTTATGTGAGATACTAATTTCTAAAAATAAGTAAAGTTATTTTGGTTATCAGATTACTTTTCCTTTTTCTTTTTGCATCTTTCTCAAGAAAATGTAAAAATATAATCATAATATAATTTCAATGCACTTAAAAAATAGCATAAATAACATAAATAAGGAACCACAATAGAGCTATTTTGGAGTTGCTTCACCTATAGAACTACTGTCAGGCTACCATCACCACATACTCTCTGCATATCCTATAAAATATGCTTGGGGTTGGCCTCCTACTTTTTTTACTAGCTCACGTTAAATACAACGTGCAATTAGATGTCCAAAAGAAACCCTAATTTATGAGGCAAGTTTTCAATATTTTGAATGCTCCCCAAACCTGTGTGTAATCTTTTATCTTTGCCTTGGCATCAATCGCTTCTCTTAGGCTTGATTCGAAAAATACTAAGTCTAGTTCTTTAAACACTTGTTGTGTTCTTTTAATCCTATTAATTCTTTTGTCTATCCTAAGTTTTCTCATGTAATATTTAATCATTTTTAGATCTTTATTTGTACACCCAAGCATCTCCTTTTATACATGTGACATTTGTTGGATCAAAAAGGTTTATGGACACACTTGAGCATAGATTGATTTTATTTGGTGACATCTTGATTGACAAATACAAAAAACTATGATAAGCACACTCCACCACTGGAAATTATTCTACCCAATTCCTTTTCCTTCCACAAATGTTTATCATTAACATATGTTCGACCACTCTATTACCCCTTCAATTTCTAAACATGAAGTCCGTAATCTTTCTTAGTTGAAAGGTTAATTTAAAGGCTTCTTGCCAAATGTAAGAGGTGAAAATTAAATGTAAATTTGAATTTTATATTCTTTGGCATCCCTTGTAATATGAAAATTTGCTTCACAAATGCCTTCTACTCTTCTATATCATAGACTCTCTTACACTAGTGTTATCTTGGCATGGGCTTGCATATTACCTTGACAAGGGATACATACAGCCTCCCATAAGATATAGCAGCATGTTAGCCTTATCTTCATGCCTCCTCTTGCTCATGGTTTGGGACTGTAGGAATAGGACGATCTTTGTTAAGGAAATTTCGCTTGGCTTCATGGAACCCATAGTGTCAACCTAGGTTAAATGCTACCTTAGGGAATTTTAATGGTTACTAAATGGCAAAGAACCGCTTATTAGTAAAAGCCTCCTTGAGATATGTGCATCCTTTCATTAGGTTGCATGACCACCCTATTGCTTGCAGTTTAGGCCTAGGGCAATATGCCCATTCTGTGGCCAACTTTTGTAAAAGGTCTTTTTTAGGGCAAACCACCCATCTTCATACACTCGACACTTCATTTATTTGTTTTTAAAAATGTGAAAAGGATAGCTTCAAATTTTCATGCAAAGAGGGGACTACTCATAGGGTCTTTTCACTAGGCTATTTGAAGATGTTGTGTGAAAGAACTGTAGTAAAAAGCTTTTTAAACTCTTAGCCTCATAAATAAGAGGGGAGGGAGCCCCTTACCTCATTAATAGAGGGATGTCCTTATTAAGGGGAGGACCACTTTTCGAGCGAAATCTTCTGAGCATCCGAGCAAAGGAAAAAAAAGAGCTTCCAACTATGTAAAAATATGGCGAAAATGGATCGGAAGAAAACATAGTTTCACTTAAAAATATGCAAAGTATTATAGCAATGCCTATTTTATACACAAATCTTTAAATGAATCTTTAGGAATGGTGAGTAACATAATGGGATGGCTTTTGAAGAAACCCACATGTAGAGTAGACTTCTCTATGAAAATTCCCTTATGATCCTTCTTACAACTTTTACTTTAATAGGGGGTAACATTGAAAACCCCTCTCAACCTATCTTCATGAAAAGGTTTCTCCAAAGAAACCTCATTAAATCAAGCTATCAAGGTAGTTTCGCTAGCGAAACCCCTTTGAAGAAGGTCTTCCAAGGTAGTTTCGTTGGCAAAACTACATTTAATTACTCAAATTGATTGGAATACCCAAGTAATTTCATATGACAAGATCTTTCTAGTGTTTTTATAGCTTAAATAACAAGATATTTATGGATATAGTATTGTTGCTTTATGCCATGCTCCTGCAGGAACCTTGCAAATGTGTTTAATAAATAATTATATATATATAATATTATTACACTGAGAGTGATAATGAGGGATGTTTCTTAAAGGAATTATTTTCAAACACTTTAAAGGTAATAACAGGGGTACAAAGGGATGTCTATGAATAAGAAAATTTATGTTATGTAAAAATGAATAATTGACTAGTCTGTATATTTTTATGATAAAGGGATCTAGTTCTAGTGAAAATCAAAGGGTAAAAACCATGTTTCCTAAAGAAATAAAATTTTTTAAATCTCTTGAAAAACATGCTCGGATAAACCTGCTTGCAAGTTTTTGCTCGTAAAATTGACGCAGCCATTAAGGGGAATCATTCTCCTCTTTACACCTTCCCATTTCTCCCCTCAGTCATTTTCCACTGATAAACACACTTTTAAATTGTTTTCAATTGGGGGAACCTATTTCTCTCTCCCCTCATAAATAAGAGAGGAGGGAGGACCTTCCATCCTAAATAGAGAGATATTTGTGCCAACCCTACCTCTAGGAATATTTTAGTACATGAGTGGGGATGAGGAGGCAAGAGCATCTTTGTACCAACCATCCATGGTATTATTTTATTTTAAAAGGCTAAAAGTCCAAGGAATTTCTTGATTCTTGTGGAAAGTGCAAGCCAAGGTTGTTGCATGCAACTGATAAATCTTAGCTCATGTGTTCATAAGGATGGTGAATACCTCATACTATGCATGTGGGAGGGACAATTTATTGAGGAGACTCTGTCCTATAAAAGAGGGCCACTCTTTTATGTTTAACATGCCTCTACATGAGACGTGTCTCCATGTAGATACTCTCCTCCTAAGCCCCTCTTTCTACATAGCTTCTTTGCTTGGGATGAAAATGATGATTCTTCTTATGCTTCCATAACTTTTCCTTTTCCCCCTTTCCTTTTCTCCCCTTTCTCTCCCTCCCATGTTCCCTTGCATTGTAAATATTCTCCTCTTGATGATTTGCCTTCCCTTCATGCATGGGGAATCTTGAATTGCAAGATCACATAAATTCCATCCTCTTTCCTTGTTGGGAAAAAAAACACTCCATGTTTCCCCTACTTTCCTCACCCCTCCTATATTCCCCTCTCTCTTTTCTCTCCCCCCAATCCTCTCTCTCTCCACCTTGCTCTCTCTCCTTCATCTCACTCTATTCGCCCCTGTCTATCCTGGGATTGTTGGCCACTGTCCTCTTGAATATCTTCTTCATGATTTTGTTGGTATTTTCAGCCTAACCATTGCCTTGAGTTAAGGTTGGTGAAATCTTCATCTACACCCTTCATGTCCGTATAGTGCCATGCAAAGACATCTTTGTATTCAACCACCAATTTGTTAAGTTGTCCTTTGAATGAACTCTTGAGGACAGTGCTTGTAAGCATTGTTTTAGGGTTTTCATAATCACCAAGATTCATTTCTTCTAGATCATCTTCTTTGACTCTAGCACTCCTTTTCATATGCTCTTCAAACTGTGCTTCTACTTCAATGATGGCTTGCATTCTTGTTTTGGAGTTCTCCTCTAATGTACCTTCCTCTCATTGTTTGCCTCTTTTGCTATGTTGGCATTTTTGTTATCTAATTGTGCATCCAACTTGTGTCCAATATTATCTAATTGTGTTTTGTCTACAGTTGGTTCAATAGCTTGTGATTTTTTCTCTGAATTAATGTTTTGTTTGACTATCTTGGCCACATCTACCTCAAATATAGGCATTACAGATGAGTTTCTTCTTAGGAAGCTTTCTTCCTCATCCTCCTCAAGTTCACCCACCATGTTTACACCTTCTACTTCCAATGGCTACATATGTTGAGGGCAACTTCTTTTAGATGTTAGGCAAATCTTAAACTTTTTCTTACCTTTTTTTATTGTGTGATTTTCTCAGCTCCCCAATCTTGTTTCACTCTTGTAGCTCTTAGCCAAGGTTTACCTAGTAACATGGAGTAGGAACTTCCTTTCTCTTCCATTCTGAGTACAAACAAATGTAACAGTGAAACTCAATCCCCAAATACTAATTTCTTGGCCTCTGAGGATACCAAGTGGTTGGATTCTTCTTTGATCATCCATTGTCACTTGGAATGGTACTAGAGCTAACTCATTGTAGCATAATTTCTTGAATAACTTCTCAAATAATATGTTAACATGCGATCCTCCATCAATAAGGACATCTGGTATTTGTTGCCTTTTGTATTTAAAATTAATTGTGGGAACTTTGTAATCTACCTCTTTTATTGTTGATGTATAGCTTTCTAGAGACTCATCTTCATCTTCTTTTATCATAGTCATAGGTGCCTTGGGTTGGTTGTCTCCTTCCAAACCTTGAAACAATTGTTCCTTGAATCTTTGTACAAGATTTAATAGTTGGTCCAATGTGATTTGCACCTTGGAGTGTAATAGCTCTTTGAAGAAATTATTAGCCTGCTCTTTGCCTTTTGCCTTTTGGATGGTCTTCTTCCTCTGAAGCATAGTGTCACTATGCACATTAGATATATCTTCTTCCTCATCATTATGGAGCTGCTCTTTGCTACTGAATTCTGGTTGTTGGATGGTATCTGATTGGAATTTTACTATCTTCTTGAGGAGGATATGTTGTCGTGGTCTAGGCTCTATCTTTCTTTTGGTGCATCAAATGTGTCTTTTACTCCTTTGCCATCCTTTTATGGTTCTATAATTCTTTGCCACATCTTTCTGCTTGTAGTCAGAATGCCACACATCTTTTTTCTTATAGTTAGAATTCCACACATCTTTCGGCTTGTAGTCGGAATGTTGTCTTGGTGTAGTTAGTGAAGGACAAATTGATGTAATGGGATCTAGAGTCCTAAGTCTAAGGTTGTGAGTGTGTGAACACATGGTGTGCCTGGATAGGTGTCAGTAGGTGTGATTGAGTGAATCTAGGTGTGTGGTGTGTGATTGAGAGAATCATGGAACTGATTGAGAGATTTGTGGATCTAGATGCTCTATTGAGCTCACATGTGATGTCACTACTGGATGTAACTAGAGCCTCACTTGCTCAATCCTTCTTACAACTCCAACATGTGGTATTAGAGCTTTGGTTCACTCTCCTTGAGACCTCCTTGAGTGCCATGTCATCATCTTCTTCACCATGAAGGTTTTGTAAGCTTTTCTTCTCCTTCTTCCAACGAAATTTCCAAGTGCTTGTTCTCCTTCATCTCTCCACCATTGCTCTAGCCATTTCAGGAGTAGATTCTCCTAGTTAGGTGCACTTCCACCCAAGAGGAATTGAAGGAATATTGCCTCTACAGCCCGTGTTGAGACCCTCTCCATCCCATGCTATTTCTATTGATATAGCATACTGGAGCCACCATTTCAAAAATGGTATGAGGTCCACTTAGGCGACCTTATGGGCTACCTGTTGGTGAATTTTGAGCACAAATGGTTAAGGGAATGAGGAGAAATTATAGAAAAACTAGTCAAGTTTTTTAAGAAGACATGGTTTTTTGGAGGTGGAGAAGATGTTGATGCCCTTCCTTGGAGGTGTGAAGCTTCATTTGGTTTGAGACTTGCACTGAGTCTTCTACTTCCAAGTACCATTAATTGTGCAAAAAATTCCCTCTGGTTGATGCTTTGTGGAGTGAGATAGCAATCCTCCAAGGTTCCTCTATTTTCTACAAGCATTTCTAGACTATTTTTGAAGTTTGATGCTACACTAAATGCTAAGGTGATGCTTGAGGAGTTGAAGTACAGATCAGAGATTCATAGATTTTTTTTTCAGTTCAAAGAATGTTTTTTTAAAGTTCAGTTGAATACATTTTTCACTTTTTATGTTTAGGATTGAGGTTATGATACTTTGAAGTGGATTTCAAGTCATACTATCTTGTTGACTAGTTGATTAGTTGTCTCTTGTGGATTGACCATGACAAGAGCTTACAAGAAGGAATAATATATCATGACTTGCATGATAATTTCCAATGGATATTATTGGAACAAAGGTTTCAACTACAACCATTATGATTCTTATTTTGAAGATGCCTTAGTTATGGTTTCAGTATCTTTCATGATGTATGAAATGTACTTGTATATGATTGACTATACCTTGCCATACAATCATGACCACCTCTTGTACAAGAGTAGACACTACCCTTGCATAACAAGTGGTAAGACCCTCTTCAGTCCATATAGTTCACAAAATGATCTTAAAGCTTGGACACTCAAAGAAGGTGAAGGACTACAAGGATCTTGTATTGTAGAATATGGACAAGATACATTAAAGATTGTGGAGAAGGACAAAGAGCAAAGGAGCTACAAGATTGGCTACACCAAGAACCTCTTCAATGACAATCAACCTCACATTATGGTAGCTTGTAAGAGAAGGAGGAAAAGGACAAGACATGCCATCAAAGGGGGGTATTTCCCCACATCTTCAATTTAGACTTTTTGTGTGTGTGGTCAATAAGAATTCTTTGCCTTGGGATATCCCACTCAAATGATTGTTAGTCTCATGTGTTACCTTGTTGAATCTAAGGGTATTCCCATGCATAGTCATTGTCTATCTCCCAATTGTAAACCAACAAACCAAAGTCAGAGTGAGATCATGTTGGGATGAAGATGCCCAAATGAGTCTATTGCTGCTGATTCAGCTAGAGTGAGTCCCAGGTTGTGGATCATATGTGTTGCCACTAGAGGTGGGCAAACCATGAAGTTTCCCATGGACTACTGCTAGGGTTGAGTTCATCAATTTGTGGGGGGGAATGAAGGACAGATTGATGTAATGGGATCTAGAATCCTAAGGTCTAAGGTTGTGAGTGTGTGAACACATGGTGTGCTTGGATAGGTGTCAGTAGGTGTGATTGAGATAATCATGGAACTGATTGAGATATTTGTGGATCTAGATGCTCTATTGAGCTCACATGTGATGTCACTATTGGATGTAACTAGAGCCTATATATTGGGCCTATCTCTCTTGAATAAACTCTCTCTTTTGCTTCACTTGCTGAATCCTTCTTGCAACTCCAACAGTTAAACTGATTTGGCCTTTGTGGGCGAGTGTAGCCCAAACATATTTAAGAACTATTTATCTTTAACAATGATATATGATGTATAAAAAAACCTTAATGGGAGTTAGTTGTGCAACCATTGATGAGGCGCGTCTGCAAGTTAGCAAGCAACTACCATATGTAGTTAATTAGTTGTTTGACTCATGGATCTGTCACGTAGTATTCCAAATGCAGATATGATGTTGTTGATCAGACTCTGGTTTGCCTAGTTCTATACCTACTTTATATGCTGTTGTTACAGAAGTATTTGCAATACAAGAAATATGTAGTTGTTCACTTCAATCGATCATCTCTATTGTACTCAATCTTGAGTGGATGTGTTCTCTTTCAGAAGTTTTGAATACATTCATGAAGATACCGTATGTTTACTAATGGGTAGATTTTGGGATCTAATCTCTCCCTATTACACTAGCGATCCTGCAATTAAATTGGAGATTTTGACCGCATATGGCAACAAACAACTATGAATGGTGGGAATTGTGAAGCACTTTAAGAGATTATCAACAATGCATAGGAATTAATCCATGATTGGTAGCAGAGGAGGCGAGAATTCTTGTCCAAAGAAATCATGGATGGAAATGTCAGGGAGCATTGAGGCGGGCACAGATAATTCCACCTGAAGACCGAAGGGAGAAAGAGTCAAGCAATCTTATAGAATGTTCATGGAGAGAGTGGTAACGGATGTCAGACACGGAGGAAATGGAGTCATCTCCTCGGTGTATCAGTCGTCTCTACTTTACAAGGGCGAGATCATCTCGATGCAAATGAGAAAGGACCTAGCAAGACGGTTGGAACACAGGGAGAGGTAGGAAAACCATTCGTAATCTTGCCAGAATTGGATGAAACCGCTCCAAGTTTGGAAGATGAAGACTGGGTTCCTAGTAATATAGCGTCCAATGAGGATCCCTCCACAAGTTCGGGAGGAAGTTCAGAATACCAAGATGCAGTTAATGCATAAAATCTCACATGGTCTCCATCAAAAACCTTCATTCGAGCAACTTTTGGGTACCACGCAGCAGTTGGGCTGTATGTAGGAGTGCAAAGGCAATTGCTTGATCCACTTTGGAGCAAACTGGAGAGCAAAACTAGTAGTTCCAATCAATCTAGTAGTCAATATGCAAAATCCCAGAGTCTACTCTGCTAAATTCAGTGGTAAGACAAAAGAAGACCCTGATAGTCACATTGGGCAATTTGAGACCTGATGGGTAGCAAGTGGTTTCGAAGGTCCGCTTGGCAATGCGGTCAAGAAGGAACAAGTGGCAGCAACCTTGGTAGGCAAGGCCATGAGTTGGTTCATTCAATATGGTATGAATCACTTTTTGGACTATGATGCTCTGAAACAAGCTTTTTTGTCAAGATTTCGACAAGAGAAAAACATAAGAAGCAATCCTCAAGAAACTTCAACAATTGAAACAGAAGGATCTGTTGGTAAAAGACTATGCCTAGAAGTTTCAAAATCTGAACCAGAGGCTAGCCATCGATTGAGGAACAATTAGGGGATTACTTCTACAAAGGGTTAAAAAAGGAATTAAGAAGTGCTGTGGTGGGAAGGGACACGTTTGTAGGAGCCGATGACTTCAACAACATGGTCGCAATGGCACAACATGCAGAACAGATATTTGGAATGACCAAAAGCAAATCAAAGAAGGGGAAAAGAAGGAGGCAAAGGATTCAGATTTGAACACAAATTTGGACAGTCTCTCACACCGAGAGTGAGGATATTGATGCAGAATCTGAGTCTGAGGAAGATGATTTAGATGCTTTGGATGATGACATGAAGTCCAAGAGAAAAAGGAAAAAGGAATCCAAGAAGGGAAAGTCGAAGTGGAGCTCCAAGTCAAAGAAAAAGGAAAAAGCTTCCTCAAGGGATGAAAAGCTAGAGAAAAAGATAAAAAAGCATTTGAAAAGTATGGGGCTATCAAAAGTCGATTCATCTGAGAAAGCTCAATGTGAGTTTTGCCTCAAACAGAATCATGACAGTGCCAATTGCTGGTACAATCTGAATTATAAGGGGCGGTTGCCTCCTCACATGCAAGTTACTATAGCAGTGGCACAACCACCTATACCCAATCAAGTAGGGGTAAATGAGAATGCTAACTAGATGAGAAGACCAGCATATCAAAATTGGGGAAACAATCCTCGACAAGACAATACAAGTAATGATGCATAGAATTGCACATATTGTGGAAAAGCTGGACACAGGCAAGGTCCAAGATGTGAACTCTGGTGTAAACATTACAATGAGAGGGACATCCCGATTGTTCAATACAAGACATATCACAAACGCAAAATCCACCTCGTCTACCACCAGCCTAGGCCAATGCTGTGATAATACAACTCAAGCAGAATGGGGTAGAGGAAGGATCAAGAAAATTAAAGTAGACAGAAGCACAAAAGAAGAAGGGTATGTAGCCATTATTGGTTGTTTTATGTGATTGCTTATGATGTTAGCAGGAAAGTGACATGTTGGAAGGACAAAATTATATGACAGCACTAGTTGTAACAAGGTCTAAAGGACCAATCCCAAAGGAGGAAAAAGTACCAATGGCAGATAAACACAAACACCCAATTGATTGGGATGAGCAAAAGAAATTTTAACATGAGGTTCTTAAAGCCTTGGATAAGGTCAATGCAAAGAAAAAGGTTAAGCGGGCATTGATGGACACCACACAACCTACACCTACCCAAGTGAAAATGGGTGAATCAGTACAACTAGCAAAGAACAAAAGACAACATCAATGTGAGGGGGATGTTAGAATCCAAGAGCATGTGCCTAGCGTGCCCCCCGCCAAGACCGCTAGCACCTCACGGAAGTGCACAACCTTCATGGCCACTACGGAGGCTCTGGCATGTGTGTATGGCAGGTCCCCACCCCTGCCATAAGGCACCCTTGCCTAGCCAGCCCTCCAACCTCCACAAAAGGCAAGCTTGGGGGAATTGAAGATAGGAGGGGCAACTTGGACTATTTATGTCCCTTCATCTTCCACACACCTTTGTATGTGGGATAATTCAACCCTTTCTCCTTCTTCTTATCCCCTTTGTCCATGAGAGATTTGCACCTCCAACACCCCCCTCCAATCGATCATGGAGAGAGGTGGCCGGGGATCAGACCCGGGCTCTGATACCATGTTAGAATCCAAGAGCATGTGCCTAGCGTGCCCCCCGCCAAGACCGCTAGCACCTCACGGAAGTGCACAACCTTCATGGCCACTACGGAGGCTCTGGCATGTGTGTATGGCAGGTCCCCACCCCTGCCATAAGGCACCCTTGCCTAGCCAGCCCTCCAACCTCCACAAAAGGCAAGCTTGGGGGAATTGAAGATAGGAGGGGCAACTTGGACTATTTATGTCCCTTCATCTTCCACACACCTTTGTATGTGGGATAATTCAACCCTTTCTCCTTCTTCTTATCCCCTTTGTCCATGAGAGATTTGCACCTCCAACAGGGGAACCAAAGGCTGACAGTAAAGGGAGCATAATACAACATGAGGTATCTGATAAGCAAGATGAAAGCCAAAAAGTAGACATTCTAAAAAATAAAGGGGCTTGCAAAGAGGCTCGAATCAAAAAAGGAGGTTACAGGGGAACAAGAAAAATTGTTTCACAGCCTGTTGTTCAAGGCAAAGACTAATATCACATAGGATCAGCTTCTTAATCTGGTACCAGAATTCAAAACGCAGTTGTTGGCTAAGTTGTCAGTTGACATGGGGAGCCTAACGGATAAGGCAAAAAAGGAAGAGGGAGAGTCTTTTGAAGTTGACCTAGCTGTGAATGTAGCATAGATAGAGGATGTAGATTATATTGTACCACTTATTCAGGTGGAATATAAGTCACAGATGATACCAGAAGTCCTACTAGATGGTGGTGAACATCTTGTCTAAAGACCTTTATAGGAAATTCTTCCTCAATGAATTAGAACCAATCCCTTTCTAGGTGAAGATGGTGGACCAAAGAAAGGTCCAACCTCTGGGAATTCTGTGGAATCAGCAGATTGGAGTTTGCAGATTGAAGTTTATGGTCAGTTTTGTGGTCCTAAGATTGGAGGGAGATGAGCAGTCTTATAAGATACTACTTGGCAGGCCATGGTTTTAGGTAGCCAAGATCAACCAGGATTGGGGGACTGATAGGGTGACTATCAAAAAAGGAAAGAAGAAATTTAAGATGGCAATGGTTCCAATAAGGAATGTACCAAAAAGGGTTCAGCCCTTGGCACCTGAAGGCATTAACATGATGGTTGAAGTGGAGGATGATGAGGAGGAATGGTTTCTGAAAAGAAATCCATATCTTGTGCCAATTTTTGAAGTGGATGTGCTGAGTATTCTTGATCAGTATAAGAGTCTTTCAAGGTGCAATCTTCCAGCAATGGAGATGTCCACAGTTCCCAGTCTTAGTCCGAAGGAAGCACAAGAAGAAGGCAAAGAAAAGAAGTCAAATGGAGTTTATGCAGACCAGTGGGATGTTGATGTGAGGAGAAGGAAGAAGTTTATGTTAAAACCAACATTCAAGCAATCATTGAAGCCAAAACAACATTTGAGGATCACTTAAGGAAGTGTGCTAGAGTCCAGGAGGATGATTTGTGTCTAAGCATGGTTAGGTGGCATGCTTTTTGTGCTTTATGAAAGCACATAGCACATTACTCATAACACAAATTATGTACCTTAATATATGAATTTTTTTAAATATCAATGGTCTTTAATGAACTTATAATATTGTAAGAGTCAAAAAGCACATTTTATCATTGCAATAAATTTTAAAGGTTTGAAATAGGTGTCCTATTCCACTAAAAGCAGTAAATGTCCCGAACAGTGCTTTTTGTGTCACCTTCCCAGGCTAAGACCCATTTAACTAAGATGAACCTTGGAACAGAACAAGATCCAAAGTTGGTACATGTTAGTGCTTTGTTAGATGCAACTTTTTCTGAAGCTTTGCATAAATTGTTATTGGAATTCAAGGATGTGTTTGCTTGGCATTACATGGATATGAAAGGAGTTGATCCATCTTTTTGCCAACATAGAATTAACTTGAAGAAAGATGTTGTCTGAGTGGTTCAACAAAGATATATAATGAATCCAAACTATGCTCAGAGAGTGAAGGAGGAAATTGATAAGCTACTCAAGGTGGGGTTAGTTTATCCAGTTGATAAGGTAACTTGGCTTTCACCTATAGTCATAGTACCTAAGAAGAATGGTAAGTTGGGAGTATGTGTTGATTACTAAAAATTAAATGCAGCAACAATAACTGACCCTTTTCCATTACCCTTTTGTGACACAATGCTTGATGCTATAGTTGGTCATGAAATGTATAGTTTCTTGGATGGTTTTAGTGGCCACAATTAGATAAGGATGGCTCCAGAGGATAGAGAGAAGATAGCATTCATCACAGAGTGGGGAGTTTTTGCCAGTAATGTTATGACTTTTGGTCTTAAGAATGCACCTCCCACATTTCAGAAATGGATCCAGGAAGTCTTTGCTCCTTACTTGACTACTTTCATCAGAGATTTTCTGGATGATTTTTCTGTATTCAAAAAAAAGAATGAACATTTGCAATATCTGAGACTATGTCTTGAGAGATGTAGAATTGCACAATTGAGTTTAAACCTGGAGAAATGTGCATTTGCTGTAAAAAGGGGTGTAAGTTGCTGGGACATATAATTTTAGAAGAAGGGATGACCATAGACCCACGAAAAGTGGAAGTCATTCAAAATGTCCCTACACCTAGGACCTTGAAGTAGTTATCATGCTTTGTTGGGCAAATCAAGTGACATACCAGATTTTTACAGTATCTATCTCATGTTTGTGTACCTCTGACAAAGCTTACCAAGAAGGGGGAATTGTTTACATGGGAAGAACCACAACAAAAGGCTTTTATTCTATTAAAGAGAATGTTAGTGGTAGCACCCATCCTTAAACCACCTAACTGGAAGTTGCCATTTCATATTTTTCTGGATGCTTCAGATGTGGCTATTAGAGCATTGTTGATGCAACAATTTGTTAAAGGTTGGTTTCAGCCCATTTACTATGGAAGCAGGAGAATGACAAAAGCAGAACAAAATTATAGTGTGACTCAGAGGGAAGCATTGGGGATGGTGTATGCTTGCCAAAAATTTTGACATTATTTGTTGGGAAATAAAGTGGTACTACATGTGGATCATCATGCACTTACTTATTTGGCAAATATACCACAATTGTCTGGCCGACTAGCTAGGTGGATACTATTGCTTCAAGAATATAATTATGACATTGTGCATACACCAGGAAAATAGCATGTTGTTACAAATTATTTAAGCAAATTGCTGAGTGGTGAAGAACCTATGGGGGTATAAGATGATTTACCTGATGCTCATTTATTTTCTATCAGTATGGAGGAGGGCATGATTGGTATGATCGAATGTTGCTATTTTTGATAGATGGGGTGGTAGCTCAGTCATTATCCCAAGATCAAAGGAAGAAACTTGTACTATAGAGTAAACAATTTCTAGTTATGACTGGGGTGTTGTATAGGAGAGGCATTGATTAGGTGATCCAGAGGTGTGTCCCAGATTATGAGAGAAAAGCTATGTTGATGGAAGCACATGCTGGAAGTTTGGGAGGGCACTATTCGGGTGACATCACTGGAAAAAAGATACTTCAGGCCGGTTTGTGGTGGCCCACATTCTTAAAGGATGCTCATGAATTTCCCAAGACTTGCTTACCTTGTTAGCAAGATGGAAGACCAACTGATGCAAACAGAATGCCACACCAAGCTGTGCTACCTCTTGGTCCTTTCTAAAAATGGGGGCTTGACTTTATGGGCCC
The DNA here is from genome assembly GCF_047967505.1 of Dipteris shenzhenensis. Lineage (NCBI taxonomy): Eukaryota > Viridiplantae > Streptophyta > Polypodiopsida > Gleicheniales > Dipteridaceae > Dipteris > Dipteris shenzhenensis. The sequence continues at coordinate 22,560,642 of NC_141604.1, forward strand.
TATCAAACCACCTGCCAAGTATACTAGGAACAAGTATATCCTGGTGGCTACAGATTACTGTACAAAGTGGGTGGAAGCAATTGCATTGAGGGATAATACAACTGCAAGCATAGCTAAGTTTCTATATTATAATATCATGACTAGATTTGGGTGTCCAAGTGAGATAGTTTTGGATCATGGAGTTTATTTTCTGAACAAAGTAATGAAAAAGCTAACCAGTTTACATATGATTGTGCATAAGAAGTCCACTACTTATTATCCACAAGCTAATGGTCAAGCTGAAAATTCAAATAAGACATTTAGAAAATCCTCAGGAGAACAGTTTCAGAGAACAGAACTGATTGGGACTAGAAGTTACACTCGGCATTATGGGCATTCTGGATAGTATACAAGGTGACTATTGGAATGACCGGTGTTTCATCTGGTATATGGGTGTGAAGTTGTGGTTCTAATGGATTCATTGTACCAAGTCTTTGAATAGTGGCTGAATGCAGGTTGTCTCCAGATGTGAGTCCGTTCATCATAGGATCCAGAAGTTGCTGAAGTTGGAAGAAGATCGAGTTGTTAGCTCATACATTTCAGATGTGATCTAGAAGTGGAGACAAGCATGGGTCAATAGGAATATCAAATTTAAGGTGTTTCAAAAGGGGGATCTAGTATTGATGTTTAATTCTAAATTGGGCCCTCATCCTAGGGTAAACTAAAGTTGAGATATAATGGTCTCTACAAGATTGTTGAGGTCTTAGGAGAGGGAACATTCAAATTGGAGGATATGTATGGGAATTCAATTCCAAAACTAGTCAATGGGTATCGGTTGAAACTATATCGTGCTCCAACACTTTCTGTGGAGGTTGTAGTAGAGGTTTTGGTGGTGCAGTGCATGGTGGCAAACTTGTGTTTAGTGGCTGCTTATAGGTTTGAAGATCCAAAATTCCAAAGCGATGCAAGATCCGAATGTGAAACTATGATTCAAGTTCCGAAGTTCTAAAGTTTTGAATGCATTAGTAGTACTATCCGTACTATTGGTGACTTCACACATGTCGATAATGATTATCTTCTTTCCTTTTGCTATCAAGCGACCATTATTTTCATATCCTCAACAAAGCATCCATGAGGATTAAATCTGACCTGCAAGCCCTGCTCAACCATTTGACCAACAGAAACTAGGTTCTTGGTGATATTCAAGACATCAAATACATCAAACAAGTATTTCTTTTTCCCATCCTGCATAGACAAAGGAATTTTACCAATCTGCACAATAGGATGTGCAGTATCATCACCAGTCTCCACAAATCCTGGTCTTTCCATTTTCCTTGTAGCCTACATCCATTCTGCATGGCCTGTCATGTGGTTTGATGCACCTGAGTCAACATACCACACATCATTGCTTTCTTTTGCACTTGTCACACAATTGGTCATGTGCTGCACCATAAATAAATGCTCATTTCTGTCATCACTCCATCTACTAGAGGATGCATAATTGCCTTGCTACAATTTTCCATTCACAATGTTGTTCTGCTTTTTGTAGTAGTCTTTAGCCATATGACCCATTTTACCACAATAGTAGCATTCAACATTGCTGTTTGCATTTTGGTCTCTTTGCCATCCACCATGACCTCTTTGGCTCCCCCTGCCTCTAGAGTTACCACGTCCTCCTCCATAGGACTAGTTTTCTTGAGTTTGCTGCATATTCTGATTTCTACCATAGCCTCTAGATCGGCCTCCTCTACATCTGCCTTTGCCTCTGCCTCTGCCTCTTCCAGCATTTGAGTAGAAGATAGCTTCTTTTGAAGTTTCTCCTGAAGAAGATGCACCACCATTTCTCTGCTCTTCAGAAATTAGAAGAGCAAACAACTCCTCAAAATCAGGAAATTTTTCACGGATGGCAATGGATATCCGAAACTATGCATAATCCTTTCCTAGACCATTCAAGGTCATAGAAACTAGATCATCATCTTCCACTGGCGACCCAATGGAAGCAAGTGCATCTGCAATTTTCTTCACCTTCATGTGGTAGTCATTGATGCTCATATTTTCTCTCTGCACATTGTGCAACTCCTGCTTGAGTTGCATTTTCCTAGCTTGCATGTTTGTGCTGTACATTTTTGCCAAAGTATCCCATGCCTCCTTTGGCGTACTTGCATCCTAAATATGCACAATCATAGAATCCGAAATACTGATAGACAGCCAGTACATAACTTTTCTGGCTCTCTCATGCCATCCTTTAAATGCCTGCATTTCCTATCGATTGGGAACATTAGGAAGAACTAGTTCTTCTTCATTTCCTATAATGAACTCCCAATAGCCTTTTCCCATAAGGAAATTCGTCATTCTAAACTTCCATGCTTGGAAGTTGTTCTTGTCAAGCTTTTTAGTGACAATATATGAAAGAGAATCAGACGCCATTACAAAACACTGCAAAATATTCTGTCACTACAAAAAACACAGCTTCTGCCTCACACGAGCAAATCTGCAAAACTGACGAAAGTGGTATTTGACCACATAGTCACTTCGTAGTGACGATTTTGCATCAACAGGCGATAAGGATGATTCTATAACTCCCACTATCTGTGCACACAGGCATACGATGCAATTTCTGTGGCAACTTTTCACTGACCTACAGAGCAGTGGTCGCATAGCAAAAACAGGGCCTTTTTTTGAGTGCCTGCGAAGAACTTCCACCTTTAAAAGGGGCCCTGAAATGGCCTCGAATCAAAAAAATAAAGTCACCGGGGGCTTCGCCTTCGCTCGCAGCATATATTACCCTCTCGCCACACCACGAAGGACATCTCAATCTGGGACAATGCACTCTTGCACTTTCCGATTGTGCTACGTGCAGAGATTTGCTCCCAAACTCGAAAGAGGAAAGTAACACTGGTCCTCTTACCAGGACACTACAAAATTGGTTTGCTTTCTTGAGCTTCTTACCACGAACCAGGCTCTGATACCATGTGAAGATAGTGGGAGAGAGGGAAGGAGTCTCACTTGCGGCTTTCTCACATACACAATGGGGGAATACACACAAAGGTGGAGGCTTAAAACAGTTTTCCTCTTCTTAGTTGTGAAAGCCAAAAGAACTCTAGTACAAAGAAAATAGAAGAACCCTATATGTGGGTCTCAAACCAAACTCAGCCAACTAGGGTGGCATACTAACTGAGCCACAAACTAGAGTACATAAGGATAGCTGTCATCCAATTATTATTCATGGGCGGTCTACCAACCGCATTTGCAACTAACAAGTCGATGACATAAATGCACAACGGTCACCCTGGCATATTACGAGTGGAGCTCGATATCTCAACAATACATTTTGTCAAAATCGGACCACTAAGCAAAAAGTTATGAGCAAAACCCTAACAAGGGGTCAAATAGTCATGAAAACCACACACTCTGATCTCTCTTACATTTGGACATGATATCCACTTTTTATATGACTCTCTTCCTATTTTCTAAAAACCCCTTAATATCCCATATACAAATAACTCTCACCCCATACTAAGGTATTTATCATCCATACACATGGTATTTACAATGATCCATTTCACTCATCCTCTTTATCCCATACAATATCTTAAAAAATAGAAATAAGTGAGAGCACTAGGCTATCACTTGATACTCACACTCTTATCAAACATAGAGAAAAGCAATACCAATGTCCAATAAAACATATCAATTTTTGGCATCACAACACACACAAACACACACACACACACACACCCCACACACACACACACACACACACATGCACACACATGACATATCAACCTCGGGTAGATTTGAGAAGCCATGATAGCATAGGGTGTTGAATTCAATGGCCAAGCTTGGCAAATTGTTCTTAGGCCAATTTAATGGTCTGTCATGTATACATAAATGGGATGTGCATAGTTTTCGAGCAAAAACCTACGAGCAGAAAAGTCCGAGCGATAATTTTTGACACCAACCATGCTTGTATATTTCTCAAAGGAATAAACAATTCTTTCTTAATTTCTCATTTATGGAACCATATACTTACTTATTTTTCATTATAACCCTCATTTTAGAGAACATTATCTATATATGAACAAACAATGAACACTTTAGAAACTCCTATAAATACCTCCCTACCATACTCTCTTTTGAGGATTATGGTAATTTAATCAATTTAAAAGAGTTTCCATAATCTTTAGCAATCCCATATTTGAAGCTCTCATATAACAATGTATACCATATTCCTTGGATGAGTAGGAAAAAGATATTGGAAACCTCATACTTGAAGCCATTATAATTGATCATAAATTAATCTCTAATACATTATCAAATATGGGAAGGCAAGGGAGGGATTTTCAAAATATTCCCAATTCTCCAAACCTAAGTACTTTTAAGGAAATATGGTCTCTATTAAACTCCTTCTTACCATAATATGAATTAGGGAGAAGTTGTAACTCTCATATACATCTTGAAATTTTAAAATTTTCTCTTTTATAACTATAAAAAGTGTAATTTTAAGCCTACCATTGCATAGATCATGAGATTTTGAACATTTTTCCCTTTTATAGCTCCTCAATCTGAGCTAAGGAGCAAAAGTTATGACCCCTTTTGCATAGGCTCTCTAAGGGTATTCCACCGGTGGAATAGGGTTGGGGCAAGCTCTTCAAACCATATTCCTCTGGCAAAATACGCTTAGAGGGTCTATTAAAAAGGTACTATATATTTTTCTTAGGTCATCTTGAGGAACTGTAAAGAGGATATTTGCTCAAAATTTCATGGTCCAACCAATGGTGAAAGGAAAAGAAAGGATTTTTGAAAGTCGTAAATAAGTCACCACTTAGACATTATATATGTATATTATATAAAGGTATATTTATATCTATATCTATTTATCAATATTTCATATTTACTTACATATTCCTTGAAATAATTTGGATTTTTTAACTCCCCAAAAATGACTTGAGCCTATATATTTGGACCCTCCCACCTTTTGTCCGCTCGTCGCTCGGGGGTTTTCGCTCGGAAAATGGAAACCCCCTACATAAATGTACTGAGAACATGTTTTCAGTTTTCAAATTGACCTTAGGTTGATTTTCAATTCATGGATGTTGGAGATCACTCACTCACATACCCACACACATTGCCAATAGAGCTTGGGTTGATTTGAGAAGTGATGCTAGAGCATGTTGAATGCAATGACCATGCTTTGCAAATTAACCTTAGGTCAATTTGATGCTCATTCACAAACACACACTTAGCACATGTTTTGGAGTTTCAAATCAAGGATTGATTTACACTTCATGGATGTTGATGAACACTCAAGAACACACACACCCATAGAGATTGCAAATCGACCTTAGCTCAATTTCAAGAGTGATGATAGCATAGGGTGTTGAATTAAATGGCCAAGATTTGCAAAAGGACCTTGGGTCTTTTTGATGATCATTCATACACAAACTCATTTAGAGCATGTTTTGAGTTTTCAAATAGACCTTTAGTCGATTTGCACTTCATGGATGTAGGTGATCACATACACACACACATGCACGCATATGCACACACGCACACACGCGCGCACACACACACACACACACACACACACACACACACACACAACAAATTGACCTTGGGTCAACTTGAGAACTAGAAAAAGCATATGGTGTTGAATACAATGGCCATGCTTAGCAAATCAACCTTACACTGATTTGACGATGATTCACATAGTGTTCAATGAATATAGCTTGTTCTTTTGATTTTCATATTCAAAAAAAGAATAAGATAAGGAAATGCAAATAGCTCTAAAAGCACATGATATATTCTTTTCTTTTCTTTTTATTTGGAAATAAGTTTCTAAGATTTGTACTACATTTATTAACATTTTTACTAAATAACATTATATTATAAGTTCCAAGATACTATCAATATAAAAGGCTCTCATTAAATAACATTAGATTAAAAATTGAGTAGTAGGACAAATAAAAATAGTTAAAAAAATTTAAAAACTTCCAAACCAAAAAAAATTAAATGAGAAAATACAAATTTAAAATAATAGACTTAATTTAAAAATTCTAAAGAAGTTTCAAGTCCAAAATTTGAAATTTGAATTGTAGACTTAGTATGTGTACTCGTATTCTTCTTCACACATACTCATATTCTTCTTCAACGTTCGTACTCACTGCATCATTGTCTTCTCTATCAAAGGCTTTGCTTACAGTGATGAACTTCTCACAATCAAGGAGGACATCTGGCTACACAAAGATGAAGCTCGTAGAAGACTTAGTAGAAGCTTCCCCTCTTCCTGCTTGATGATACTTGTCTCTCCTCCTTACCAAAAGTGTTGAGCTTACCTGAGCTTACTAGTTGGATTCTCTCAAATGACTTTCCTTCCTCCATAACTATTGACGGCCTGTTGGTGTTGAAGAAACCTGAGGTTTCATCTGAGTGCCACCCACAACTAAACCCAAAGAGCTAAGCACATGAAATCATTATCACGAAGAGCAAGATCCATTACCTTTGGTGACAAGAATGGGTTTTGCTATTGAGATAGAAGCTAACCAACAAAGGAAATATCCTCTTGTGCCTTTGAAATCACCTCACCTTTCAAAAGTTTGGAAACTTAGAAAAGCTAGGGCAAGGCCGCAAACAAGAGGGGATACTGCTCTTTTCTTCATTGATTTATTTGTCCTATCAATACAAGCACCTATGAAGCGAACAACAAAGTCCCTCTGTCCCTCTTTCCTCGAACCTCAAAGCATAAACTTGATCTATTCATTCATAGGGTGTCCTTAATCTTCTATTATCTCAAGGACCATGAGCAAATTGACAGGATACAAGGGGAAAAAAAAGGGTGAGCAAAAATGGAAGAAGGGGAAGAAAGGAACCTGCAAAGGAGGAGTGAAGCTTGAGTGTAGAGAAAAGAGGATGGAATCAAGGAGGAAGAGTTATGTCCAAAATCAAGTTTGTTGTTGCTATTCGTTGTTTGAGGGCCTCCTTTCATTGGCATGAAAGCTTGCGTAGATAGATATCTAACTTAGGGAATCCTCCCATTTTTAATGAGTTTAAGGTCTAACTAGAACAAGGGTTCTAAAGACTGCACGGAGGCTAAAGAATCAAGATGCATACCCGGAGGTACCAAGGCTCATTGGCATATCTACAAAAGAAACAAGAGAGGAGGGGTGCAATAGTAGAACGAGAGATGGAAGTGATGGGCGAAGAATGGAGAAAGATGGATCAATGCCTCTAAATTTGCTTTCACAAAGCATATCTTGAGCAAGGTTTTCACTGCATGGGAAATTGCTATGTGAACATGATCATTCATTACAGCACTCAAAAGTTTTACTTGAACATATGGATTCTCCAAAGATAGCACTCAAAATGGATGGATGGGATAGAGTTGGAGTTTGGAGAAGTCTTAAGCCACAAGCCTCAGGCTCAATAGCAATCTTGCAAGCCTATAGCATGCAGCTAGAGGAGGGTATCAAAGCAATCATGGGAGCCTCTTAGATCACTAGAGAAATAGTTATTGCTTCTTGAATCAATAGAGAAATTAGTATCGCGGTGCAATTCCAGAGCAAAAAAGAGACATATAGACACAGAGAGAGAGGACCTTGGACTCGACCTTCATTTGATTTCCCTTACTCTTCTCTGTTTCTTCTTTTTATTTGCCAATTGAGTCAAATTTCTCTTTCCAACATATGTGATTCATGCTTGCTCCAATAAAATAGGTGGTTCACAAATCTTTCCTATGTGAATTAGGTATTGGGACCACCATTTTTAATTCTAAAAGGGTCACATTTGAGCAGGTTGCTAAATCAACAATAAAGAAGGCAAATTCTTTAGAAGGAAGCTAGCCTTACTACTTCCATTTTCTTAAAAGGAAGCTAACTCCTACCTAGATGTTTATAGTAGCTAACATAGTAGTCTTAAACTGAGCACATAAATGGAAGGGGAATGTAGGAAGGATAAGCTCAAGCTAACAAAGTGTTTTCTTAGAGCACTTAGAGATGTGTGGCATCACAACTACAAGAGAGAGAGAGAGAGAGAGAGAGAGAGAGAGAGAGAGAGTAGAAAACTACAAAGAGTTCTAACCCTTTAATCGACCTTGTTTTGATTTAGAGGAAAAATAGAGAGTCATAAGACACCCCTTTTGATTGACCTTGGGTTGATTTAAAGGGATTTTGACCCCCTCTCTCCCATCCCCTTCTTCCTTGAGACCGTTTCTTGTAACTTCATTTCTTACCTCATCGCCTTAAAGCTAAACCAAAATTTGGAGTGTTAGCTACTAATTTTTCCATAAAGCTCAAGAGTTTACAAGCGTTGGTAGCAAAATATTTGTCGGCGATGTCATGACAATCTTTGAATTTAGCTACCGACCCCCAAGTCCATATAGCCTAGGATTTGTAGGGGATATCATGACAATCTTTGAATTTTTCCTACCTATGAATGATGTCAAATTTGTTGTAATGATTGCTACTATTATTTGCTCCATTTTGATGATAAAATTAGTCACTTTAGAGGTTCCATAGATGCTTGCAAATGGATCCCTTACTTTCTAATGTGAACTTCATAATGGGCTACCTCAAATTTGGAGATAGGTGTTTCATGCATATGGTTTGGGCCTTAGTCTATGCGACGATCCCTTTCCTTCTTTTTCTTTTCCTTGTCTTTCTTACTTTCATTTTCTTGTTCCTTCACTATCCTTATGTCTCCTTTCAAATATCCAATTATGAAATTCTTCACAAATTCTCCCCAATAGTCCCATAGTTCATGAAACATATATGCATGCAACGCTTTGCAATGAAGGACCTATTTGTGAAGATAGTGGGAGAGAAGGAAGGAGTCTGACTTGCAGCTTTCTCACATACACAATGGGGGAATACACACAAAGGTGGAGGCTGAAAATAGTTTTCCTCTTCTTAGTTGTGAAAGCCAAAAGAACTCTAGTACAAAGAAATAGAAGAACCCTATATGTGGGTCTCAAACCAAATTCAGCTAACTAAGGTGGCATACTAACTGAGCCATGAACTAGAGTACATAAGGATAGCTGTCATCCAGCTATTATTCATAGGTGGTGTACCAACTGCATCTGCAGCTAACAAGTCCGTGACATAAATGTACAACAGTCACCTTGGCATATCACGAGTGGAGCTCGATATCTCAACACTCCCCCTTGAGCTCAATCCCAATTCCTGCACACCAAGCAAGTCTCTGAACTTGCGCAGCTTCTCTGCGCCCAATGCCTTCGTGAATATGTCAGCTACTTGATCCTCTATGCTGACATAAACTAGATCAATAAGACCTAGTAAAACCTTCTCCCGCACATAGTGATAATGCACCTCAATGTGCTTTGTTCTAGCATGATAGACTGGGTTATTTTCCAAGTGTATACTACTCATGTTGTCACAATAAATGACAACTGGCCCATCTGTAGAGTGATGCACATCATAAAGTAGCTTATGCAACCAAGCTACCTCACATGCAGCCATTGCTGCACCCCTGTACTCAGCCTCTGTGCTCGACAAGGCAACTATAGGTTGTTTCTTACTACTCCAAGTGACTGTAGCACTCCCAAAAGAGAACACATATCCACTGGTAGATCGTCTATCATAAATACTACTAGCCCAATCAGCATCAGTGTATCCATGCAATTGTGTCTGAACCCTAGCCTGATAAAATAGTCCATACTGCAATGTGGACTTCACATACCTGAGTATGCGTCTAGCCGCATCCAAATGTGGTTTCCTTGGAGCCTGCATAAACTGACTTACCAATCCAATAGCATAGCTCAAATCTGGCCTGGTAATAGTCATATAAATAAAAACTTCCTACTATGCGTCTGTAAATAGTAGGGTCTTCCAGAACCTCACCTGCATCTGTGCTCAGCTTCACATTCTGCTCCAAAGGAACTGAAATAGGCTTACAGCCTGTCATCCCATATTTGGACAGCATGTCCAATCCATACTACCTCTTTAAGAGCCGTATCCCACTTGGTGATCTAATCACCTCAATGCCCAAGAAATAACGCAGCTCTCCCAAATCCTTCATCTCAAACTTCTGCTTCAATAGCATTTTCACATGAAGGATATCTTCATCACTATCACTTGTGATGATCAAATCATCAACATAAATCACAAGCAGCATAATACCTTTCTCTGTTTTTCTCACATAAAGTGAGAAATTTGCCTTGGAAATCTAAAAGCCAATAGTGACAAGATGTTGTCCTATCTTGTCAGACCATGCTCTAGGTGCTTGCTTCAAGCCATACAAGGCTTTCTTCAACCTGCAAACAAACTCAGGATGAATAGCATTAACATAACCTAGTGGCTGCTCCATAAAGACCTCTTCTTGCAAATCACCATGCAAGAAGGCATTCTTTACATCCATCTGATGTAAAGACCATCCCTTTGATGTAGCCATAGCAATGACTACTCTTACGATTGCCATCCTTGCAACCGGACTGAATGTTTCTTCATAATTAATGCCATATGTCTGTGCATACCCCTTCACAACTAATCTTGCCTTGTATTTGTTCACAAAACCATCTGCATTGTGCTTCACCTTATAAACCCACTTACAGCCAATTGCATTCTTGTCTTTAGGCAAAGGCACCAATTCCCATGTGGCATTTACTTCCAAGGCATCCATTTCTTCATCCATGGCTTTCTCCCATTTTTCTTTTCCCATGGCTTGCTCAAAGGAAGTGGGTTCTGGTTCCTGTATCACTTTGACCATATAGACATAGTTAATGGCTATAAATCCATCATATTCCAACCTATCCATAGAATACCTAGCTCTGGTAGACCTCTGCAAAATAGGCTCACTTCTAGGTGCTCTCAAAACATCCCTGGTCTTCCTTACTCCAGGTGTAACAATAGAAGGAATACCCAACTCATCATCAATGCTCTGTTCTGAGCCACTAGATTCACCATCCACATAAGAGTGACTTGCATTCACATAAACATGGGCTGATCTACCTTTTCTTTTCCTTTTCGTGATACCTGCATACCACTATTTGCATTGCTTTGAGGAGATTCTCCTGATCTTAATCTGCCTGTCCATGGCGAAGTATGTGAACCACTGGTAGAGGACACTGCAAGTCCACTAATATTTTGTGATTGTTGATGTGAATTCTATGTAGCATTACCATTTTGTGCATCTACATCATCAATCACATCTACTGGTTTATACCAGCTGCTCGTCTCATAAAAAATAACATCTCTGCTCACTGTAAACTTATGAGTAGAAGGGTTATAGCATCTATACCCTTTCTGTTGTAGAGAATAACCAATAAAGATGCACTTCTGAGCTTTTGGATCCAACTTGGACCTCAACTCATCTGGCACATGAACATAGGCAATGCAACCAAAAATTTTCAAATGAGAAATATCTAGGTTCCTACCAGTATACATCTCCTTTGGTGTCATGCCATGTATTGGTGCAGTGGGAGTCTTGTTCATTATGTAAACTACTGTAGCAACTGCTTCAGCCCAATAATAATCTGGTAGGTCTTTTTCATTTAGCATGGCCCGAGATACCTCTCCAATATGCCTGTTTTTTCCTTTTTGCAAGTCCATTTTGTAGTGGGGTATGACTGCATGAATATTGCTGCTTTATGCCATGCGCCTATAAGAACCTTGCAAACTCATTTGAGAGGTACTCTCCCCCTCCATCTGACCTTAGGCATTTTATTTACAGGCCTGTTTCTTTTTCAACCATAGCTTTAAAGACTTTGAAATGCCCAAACACTTCACTTTTCTTTTTCATAAAATGCACCCAAACTTCTGCTGTAGTCATCAATAAAAGTGACAAAGTAATGATAGCCTCCAATAGATGCAGCTTTAGTAGTCCACACATCAGAGTGGATTAATTCCAATGGCTTCTTACTCTCTTGAACATGTCTAGGAAATGGTTTCCTTGCGTGTTTTCCAAATTGACATGTTTCACATACCTTATGCATTTTTGCAACCTTGAATTTAGGCAATCCTGCAACAATGTTTTGGGCCTGCATTGATTTAAGTCGCTGTACATTAACATGAACAATGCGTTTATGCTAGATATCAATATCTGCAACTACACGATCCCATGTGCAAACATTGCTGCACTCAATTCAGGCATGTGCGCATCCAACGTAAACATCCTACCCTTCTTCTTTCCTTTTGCTACCAAGCGACCAATATTTTTCATATCCTCAACAAAGCATCCATGAGGATTAAATCTAACCTGTAAGCCCTGCTCAACCATTTGACCAATAGAAACCAGGTTCTTGGTGATATTGGGGACATGAAATACATCATACAGGTATTTCTTTTTCCCATCCTGCATAGACAAAGGAATTTTACCAATTTGCACAATAGGATGTGCAGTATCATCACTAGTCTCCACAAATCTTGGTCTAACCATTTTCCTTGCATCCTGCATCCATTCTGCATGACTTGTCATGTGGTTTGATGCACCTGAGTCAACATACCACACATCATTTCTTTCTTCTGTACTTGTCATAGAATTGGTCATGTGCTGCACCATAAATAGATGCTCATTTCTATCATCACCTTGTCTACTAGAAGATGCATAATTGCCTTGCTGCAATTTTCCATTCACAATGTCATTCTGCTTTTTGTAGCAGTCTTTAGCCATATGACCCATTTTACCATAGTAGTAGTATTCAACATTGCTGTTTGCATTTTGGCCTCTCTGCCATCCACCATGACCTCTTTGGCTCCCCTTGCCGCTAGAGTTACCACGTCCACCTCCATAGGACTGGTTTTCTTGAGTTTGCTGCATATTCTGATTTCTACCATGGCCTCTAGATCGGCCTACTCTACCTCTGCCTCTACCTCTTCCAGCATTTGAGTAGAAGACAGGTTCTTTTGAAGTTCCTCCTGAAGAAGATGCACCACCATTTCTCTACTCTTGAGAAATTAGAAGAGCAAACAACTCCGCAAAGTCAATAAATTTTTCACAGATAGCAATGAATGTCCGGAACTCTGCATAATCCTTTCCTAGACCATTCAAGGTCACTGAAACTAAATCATCATCTTCCACTGGGGAAGCAAGTGCATCTGCAATTTTCTTCACCTTCATGTGGTAGTCATTGATGCTTATATTTTCTCTCTGCACATTGTGCAACTCCTGCTTGAGCTGCATTTTCCTAGCTTGTGTATTTGTGCTATACATTTTTGCCAAAGTATCCCATGCCTCCCCATGCCTCCTTTGGCGTACTTGCATCCTGAATATGCACAATCATAGAATCTAAAATACTAATAGACAGCCAGTACATAACTTTTCTGGCTCTCTCATGCCATCCTTTAAATGCATGCATTTCCTATTGATTGGGAACATTAGGAAGAATTGGTTCTTCTTCATTTCCTATAATGAACTCCCAATAGCCTTTTCCCATAAGGAAATTTGTCATTCTAAACTTCCATGCTTGGAAGTTGTTCTTGTCAAGCTTTTTAGTGACAATTTGTGAAAGAGAATTAGATGCCATTACAGAACACTGTAAAATATTCTGTCACTACAAAAAACATAGCTTCTGCCTCACAAGGGCAAATTTGCAAAGCTGATGAAAGTGGTATTCGACCACACAGTTACTTCCTAGTGACGATTTTGCATCAATAGCTAGTAAAGATGATTCTGTAACTCCCAATATCTCTATGCACAAGCATATAATGCAAATTTTGTGACAACTTTTCACCGACCTACGGAGCAGTGGTCGCACAGCAAAAACAGTGCCTTTTTCTCATTGCTTGCGGAGAACTTCCACCTCCAAAATGGGCCCTGAAATGGCCTCAAATCAGAAAAATAAAGTCACCCAGGGCTTTGCCCTTGCCCACAGCATATATTGCCCTCTTGCCACACCACAAAGCACGTCTCAATCTGAGACAATGCACTCTTGCACTTTTCGGCTGTGCTACCTGTAGAGATTTGCTCCCAAACTCGAAAAAGGAAAGCAACATTGGTCCTCTTACCAGGACACCGTGAAATTGGTTTGCTTTCTTGAGCTCCTTACCATAAACCAGGCTCTAATACCATGTGAAGATAGTGGGAGCGAAGGAAGGAGTCTCACTTGTGGCTTTCTCACATACACAATGGGGGAATACACACAAAGATGGAGGCTGAAAACAGTTTTCCCCTTCTTAGTTGTGAAAGCCAAAAGAACTCTAGTACAAAGAAATAGAAGAACCCTATATGTGGGTCTCAAACCAAACTCAGCTAACTACGGTGGCATACTAACTGAGCCGCCACGAACTAGAGTACATAAGGATAGCTGTTATCCAGCTATTATTCATGGGCGGTGTACCAACCACATCTGTAGCTAACAAGTCGGTGACATAAATGCACAATGGTCACCTTGGCATATCACAAGTGGAGCTTAATATCTCAACACTATTATCCACACTTTGTATGTAAAGCATCTTAAATTCATCATCTCACAAGAGAATTTGCAAAAGAAACTAGCATCCACACTTTATATATAAAGAATCTTAAATTAATCATCATAAGAGAATGTGGAAAGGAAACTAGCATGAAAAACAAATCCACCATAACTCATTTGAAAGCACATACATTCCTAAGCTCAATCATGCTGGAAAAATGCTATACAAAGAAGAAAACCTACAAGACATCCCTAAGGTACAAGTGCAACATTGAGAATTTCAATCAAACTACATTGACCAAATGCATATAAAAGGAGCATTTCTCTGGTACTCATCCCACTTAGAGAGTCCCATAGTGGTGATATTTTCCCACTTTTCTTGATGGAGTGACAAACAATGGAGAGACAAACAATGACTCACCATAGTTTGGGGAGAGTTTTGATGACCTCTCTGACTGTTGGAAGAGGGGGATAACTTTGTAGTCATTGCCTCTAGGGAGAACGAGGAAGATGACACATACTTTGTGTTACAGTGCACAAAAACCTAAGCACAAGTTTGAGTAATTATTTAAGGATAATTCAGGAACACCTATGAGAAGTGGGATGTAGTAGTTGGAGCTTTTTGGTACAAAAAAATATCCAAGAGAGGCCACAATTACGAGCTGCTACATAAGAGTCCATAAACATTTGTGTACTTGCATCTGATAAAGCTATTAAGTTCCAATTGCAACCTGTGCCACAACAAAAGAAGGGCAAGAGTGTCTTCAAGTTGTATTTAGACATGCATGAGCACATCTTGGGGTGTCTTGGAGTGGTGGATGAGGACGACTAAGATAGTACTAAGAAAATCTAGTCTCATTGCAAGGAAACAATATTCCACTTACCTTGGAAAATGGAATATGTATTTGAGACTATGCTTCTTTTAGTAAATCCCAAACTAACCATCGTGCTTGTTTTTGTACATTCCAAACGATAAATCCCATGCTTGTTTATAGTGTTAAATTACACGGCGCAACGAAACAAAAATTGAACAAAGAATAGAGAGTACACAGCAAACTAGAGAGGAACAAACTTTTCCTTCAATACTGATGTAGTACAAATGATGGCTCCGTCCACCCGTGTGCTCCCACAGTGGAGCTTAGATGGCAATCTAGACAAATACTAGGTGAAGAGCTACTAGCTGGAAGATTTGATCTGATCTGAACTGATTTGATACAATGGACTGGGGAGGTTGCCTCTTTATAGCTATGAGGGCGGTAGTTGGATCAACGTAGTCGGTGGAGTCGACCAGTCAATCTAGTTGGTGGAGCCAACCAGTCAACCTAATCGGTGGAACCGACTAGTCATCCATGGAATATTCAAGGAATATTCCCTATACCATCGCCAGCAAGAATAAGGGACTCCCTCACAATCACCTTTCTACCATCAATAGTCTCATTGATAAAACTCATCTAACATGCAAGTCAGGATCCATTCAGTGTCCCGAGCTAACACATGGCTTCTCCTCATATGGGGGCCTTACAACTTGAGCACCTTGGACCACTAGTGATTACCAGGAGGGTGGGGCATTGAGCATATCTAACACCCCCCCTCAATGTCCACCCATAGGTGAACTACCTTCTTGGCTCAATGCCAAGTCTCTGAAGATGACTCTGAAGCTGATCCTTCCTGAGTGCCTTGGTGAAGATATCTACTCCATTTTGCTAGACTGTTGGATAATAGACCAATTCCACTATCCCAAATCATGCACATAGTGATATTGAATCTCTATATGTTTTGTGCGCGCATGAAACACTGGATTTTTAGAAATGGCCATGCAACTTTGATTGTCGCACCTCAGCACAGTTGCCTCATCCTCTTGCACTCCCATGTGCCATAAGATCTCCCTCAGCCACACTGCTTCACATGTAGCAAAACATGCTGCCTTGTACTCAGCCTCGGTAGAAGACAATGCCACTGTTGGTTGTTTCTTACTGATCCAAGAGAAGATACATGAACCTAAAGAGAAATAATATCCAGAAACTAATTTCCTAGAATCAACATCTCCAGCACAATCTGAGTCACAATGACCAACCAAGGAAGTGCCTGTACCATAGGTGATGCCATAATCAATAGTGCCCTTCACATACCCGAGCACCTGCATCCCTGCATTCCAATGATTCTCTCGGGGCTTATTGGAGAACCTGCTCAAAACGCCAATAGCAAAACTAATGTCCGGTCTGGTGTTGCACACATAGATGAGACTGCTGACCAACTTAATGTACCTCCTGATGTCTGCTAGTGGTGAGGCATCCTCCATAGACAACCTCACATTTACCTCCATAGGTGTAGCTATCTCCTTGCACTCAGACATACCAAATGCCTTCAAGGTCTCCCTTGCATATTTCTGCTGAGAGATGAAGATCTTGCCTGGCTCTTTTTAGACTTCAATCCCCAAACAGTAGTGCATCAAGCCTAAGTCTGCTGTCATCTCAAACTCTGTGCTCAATGCCTTTCTAGTATGCTGGATCATTTCTTCATAGTCACTTGTAATAAGGAGATCATGCACATATAGAACAATAATAGCAAAATTTCCACCTTTCTTGTACACATACAAGTTAGCATATGAGGCACATCTTTTGAAGTTTAATTTATGAAAGAATTTGTCTATCCATTGGTACCATGCTCTTGGGGCTTGTTTTAGCCTATATAGAGCCTTCTTCAGCTTACATACCTTGTTCTCAGAATGGGGGGCCTCAAACCCATGTGGCTGAGCCATGTATCAAGAATAGAGCAAACACTCCTCTAGAGTTGGTGCATGTTGACTTGTGCGGTAAGATGCCTACACAAGCCTTGGGGGGATCTTCCTATTTTTTATTGATTGTCGACAACTATAGTAGGAAGATGTGGGTGTACTTTCTTCGCCAAAAGGCTCAAGCTTTTGGTAAATTAAAAGAATGGCTACAACTTGTTGAAAATGAAACAGGGAGAAAAGTGAAGAAAATCAGATCGGATGGTGGTGGTGAGTTTGTTTCTACAGAGTTGAGATTTTTGCAAGAGCAAAGGGATCAAGCAACAAACGACAACACAACATATACTTCAGAAAAATTCAGTTGTTGAACACCGAATGCGGACCACGGTGGAGGTGGGGAGGTGTATGTTGAAAGGTGCTGGACTGCTGCCAAACCACTTTTGAGCTGAGGCTATCAATACTGCGGTTAACATCCTTAATCGCAGCTATACAAAGCCACTCAAAGGTAAAACACCACATGAGGCTTATAGCAGTAAGAAGCCATTTGTCTCCCACTTCGGAACGTTTGGGTGTGAATGCGATGCGCATGTACCAAAAAAAGAGAGAAACAAGCTACAACCAAAAAGCACCAAATGTATCTTCTTAGGCTATTGTGATGAGAAGAAAGCCTATAAGTTGTATGACCAAGGGGCAAAGAAGATCATAGCGAGCTGTGATGTGGTGTTCAAGAGTAGCCACATACAGTGGATGTAGAGAAGAGCTCTTCCACTTTATCATCAAGCAAAGAGGTAATTCACTATGGACCTGTCCCAAGAGCTATAAAGAGGAGGAAATATCAGATGATGAAGGTATAAGTCACCAACCTATTGTTACACCACCGAAAAAGCCATTGCTGCGATGGGTAAGGCAACTCTACGACCATGATAACCAGATGCCTATGTCTGTTGAGAAACTTGCAGATGGACCAAGGCGGTCTCAGATAATCGAGGAGCAAAGGAGGGCTTCTGCTCACATAGTCAATATGGCCTTGATGGCTGAGATTATTGTAGAAGTAAAGGAGCCTTCGAGTTTGGCGGAAGCACTTGCAGACCGAGATTGGAAAAATGCTTTGTAAGTAGAATATGATAGCGTCATGAAGAATGAAACTTGGGAGTTGGTAGATCGACCACCTAACAGAAAGGTTATTGGCACCAAGTGGGTTTGGAAGGTAAAGTACAAGGGCGATGGGACTTTGGAAAAGTATAAAGCCAGATTGGTTGCACAAGGATTTTTGCAGGTTGAAGGGTTTGATTTTCAAGAACCTTTTGCTCCGACTGCTAGAATGACCATTATTTGCACGATACTATCGGTGGCTGCTCATAAAAAGTGGCCAGTTTATCAAATGGATGTTAAATCAACATTCTTCAATGGTGACCTCAAGGAGGTGGGAATGCCTTTGTTTGTTGATTGCCCATCATGCAAGCTTCACATGGTTCTTTGATTTTTGTGACTATAGGTAAGTGAGCAACCATACCTTGCTTCTGCATCTCCTTCAGCACTGCAAATTCGATGTGGCCGAATCTTTCATGCCAAAGTCTGCTTGTGCCCACTCTAGCGGTGATTGTAAGAGCACTTAGATCATACAAGTTGTTCCTCCTTACTCTTGTGCCAACAAGATTGCTTGCACTATCTAGAATTTTTGCTCTTGTCTTGTTGAACCTCACCTCATGGTTAACGTCAGTTATGGAAGCAGCTGATAGTGAATTTCTCTTGATTTGTGGAACATATAGCACATTAGATAGTTTCTTAACATCTCCATTCACAAAAACAAATGAAACCGTACCTATACCCTCAACAGGGCATTTGTTGTTACCAACTGTCATAGTGATGGGTTCCTGTAGAGGCTGCATGGAACAATATAGACCCTTCTTGCAGGTCATGTGATGAGAGGCACCACTATCCAACACCCATGAATCAGTGGTTGAAGCTTCTTGAACTGAGGAGCACTCTTTTACAATGGCTAGAAATAGATCCACCAACTTTGCTTCTGTTGTGTTAGTTGTCTCTTTCCCCTTATCTGTCTTCTTCAGGCTACCATTCTTTACATCTGCTTTCTTGACCCGGCAAGTTGCAATCATATGGCCCTTCTTTTGGTAGTAGAGGCATTCTCCCTGAAACTTCTTCTTGCTGCCCTTCTTTTTGTCACCACTAGTAGAGGACTCACCTTTGGTGGAGGAAACACCTTTGTCTTTCGTAGTGGTAGAGAAAGCAGCATCCCCATTGCTGCCTCCATCTTGAGCTTTAAGCCTCAATTCCTCCTCCATAAGTAAAAAATAGGACTCCTCAAATGACAATGGTTGGGGTCTGACCTGAGTATTAAACACTGTTACCAGTCCATCAAGCCTTGGTGGACATATTCGGAGACACCACTGAGCTAGCTCTTCACTAGTCTTTTGTATCCCAACACCAGTCATCTGGTCACATAGATTTTTGATTCGGGTTATGAACACCTTTGTTGTCTCTCCTTCATCAAAATTCTCTCCTACGAGCTGATTCTCTAGGTTCTGGATCCTTGTCTGATTCCGCATCTCATACTGACTCTTCAATATGTTTAAGGCCACAGTTGCCTTAGATGTATGCTGAATCAAGGTCAAAACACTATCAATAGTACTTGTAACTAGGGCACACAGAGCATTGCATTCCTGCACATACTTCCCGGATTTGTTTTAAACTTCCACCGAGTGTAGTTTGTACCATCTAGGTTGGTGGGCGAATCCTCAATGCCTAGATTGTTGGTGTAGTAGCAGTTGCTAAACTGGAGCTGCTTCCTATCACTCTATATGCTGTTGAAGCCCCCGCCTCTCTTCTATTCTTTGATTTAATACCATGTTAAATTACACTGTGCAGCGGAACAGAAATTGAACAAAGAATAGATAGTACACAACAAACTGGAGAGGAACAAACTTTTCCTTCAATACTGATGTAGTACAGATGATGGCTCCGTCCACCCGTGCACTCCCACAGTGGAGCTTAGACGGTGATTTAGATAGATACTAGGTGAAGAGCTACTAGTTGGAAGATCTGATCTGATACAATGGACTGGGGAGGTCACCTCTTTCTAGCTATGAGGGCGGTAGTTGGATCAATGTAGTCGGTGGAGTCGACTAGTTGACCTAGTTGGTGGAGCCGACCAATCAACCTAATCGATGGAATCGACCAGTCGTCCATGGAATATTCAAGGAATATTCCCTATATTGTCACCTCAAGAACTCCTGCCCTCGAATCCCCACCAGGGGGGCTCTTGGCCCTTCTGGGACCCCCCAGCTGTGGCCCCCAGGCCCCAACAAGAATAAGGGGCTCCCACACAATCACCTTTCTATCATCAACAGTCTCATTGATAGACCTCATCTAACATGCAAGTCAGGATCCATCCAGTGTCTCGGGCTCACACATGGCTTCTCCTCATATGGGGGCCTTACAACTTGAGCACCTTGGACCACTGGTGGTTACCAGGAGGGTGGGGCATTGAGCATATCTAACATATAGTATATCCCAAACAACCACCGCTCTTGTTTTAGTAAATCCCATAACTAATCCACAAATACACAAATGCTAACTGAATGAATTGTATGCCATCCATTCACATAGTGATACTGAATCTCTATATATTTTGTGCACGCATGAAACACTAGATTTTTAGCAATGGCCATGCAACTTTGATTGTCACACCTTAGCACAGTTGCCTCATTCTCTTGCACTCCCATGTGACATAAGATCCTCCTCAACCACATTGCTTCACATGTAGCAAAATATGCTGCCTTGTACTTAGCCTCAGTAGAAGACAATGCCATTGTTGGTTGTTTCTTACTAATCCAAGAGAAGTTACCTGAACCTAAAGAGAAACAATATCTAGAAACTAATTTCCTGGAATCAACATCTCCAGCCCAATTTGAGTCACAATGGCCAGCCAAGGAAGTGCCTGTACCATAGGTGATGCCATAATCAAGAGTGCCCTTCACATACCTGAGCACCCGCATCCCTGCATTCCAATGATTCTCCCGGGGCTTATTGGAGAAGCTGCTCAAAATGCCAACAACAAAACTGATCTCCGGTCTGGTGTTGCACAGATAGATGAGATTGCCGACCAACTTCCTGTACCTCCCGATGTCTGCAAGTGGTGAGGCATCCTCCATAGACAACCTCGCATTTACCTCCATAGGTGTAGCTATCTCCTTGCACTCGGACATACCAAATGCCTTCAAGGTCTCCCTTGCATATTTTTGCTGAGAGATGAAGATCTTGCCTGGCTCTTTTTAGACTTTAATCCCCAAACAGTAGTGCATCAAGCCTAAGTCTATCATCTCAAACTCTGTGCTCAACGCCTTTCTAGTCTACTGGATCATGTCTTCAGAGTCACCTGCAATAAGGAGATCATGCACATATAGAACAATAATAGTAGTTTTTCCACCTTTCCTGTATACATACAAGTTAGCATTTGAGGCACATCTTTTGAAGTTTAATCTATGAAAGAATTTGTCTATCCATTGGTACCATGCTCTTGGGGCCTGTTTCAGCCCGTACAGAGCCTTCTCTAGCTTACATACCTTGTTCTCAGAATGGGGGGCCTCAAACCCATGTGGGTGAGCCACGTACACCTCCTCCTTGACCATTTAAGAATGCTGACTTAACATCCATTTGATAAACTGGCCACTTTTTATGAGTAGCCACCGATAGTACTATGCAAATAGTGGTCATTTTGGAAGTCGGAGTGAAAGATTCCTGAAAATCAAACCCTTCAACCTACGAAAATCCTTGTGCAACCAATCTAGCTTTGTACTTTGCCAAAGTGCCATTAGCCTTGTACATTACCTTCCAAACCCACTTGGTGCCAATAACCTTTCTGTTAGGTGGTCAATCTACTAGCTCCCAAGTTTCATTCTTCATGATGCTCTCATATTCTACTTGCATAGCATTTTTCCAATCTCGATCTGCAAGTGCTTCCTCCAAACTTGTAGGCTCCTTTACTTCTACAATAATCTCAGCCATTAAGGCCAAATTGACTATGTGAGCAAAAGCCCTCCTTTGCTCCTCGATTCTCTGAGACTGCCGCCTTGGTCCATCTGCATGCTACTCAACAGACATAGGCATTTGGTTATCATGGTCATAGAGCTACCTTACCCATCATGGCAATGGCTTTTTCGGTGGTGTAACAACAGGTTAGTGACTTATACCTTCATCATTTGATATTTCCTCCTCCTTTATAGCTCTTGGGATAGCTCCATCGTGAATTGCCTCTTCACTTGATGATAAAGTGGAAGAGCTCTTTTCTGCCTCCACTGCATGTGGCTGCTCCTGAACACCACATCATGGCTCACTATGATCTTCTTTGCATCTTGGTCATACAACTTATAGGCTTTCTTCTCATCATAATAGCCTAAGAAGATACATTTGGTGCTTTTTGGTTGTAGCTTGTTTCTCTTTTTTTCTGGTACATGCGCATAGCATTCACACCCAAATGTTTTGAAGTGGGAGATAGATGGCTTCTTATTGCTATAAGCCTCATGTGGTGTTTTACGTTTGAGTGGATTTGTATAGCTATGATTAAGGATGTAAACCACAGTATTAACAACCTCAACCCAAAAGTGGTTTGGCAGTCCAGCACCTTTCAACATACACCTCCCCATCTCCACTGTGGTCTGCATTTGGTGTTCAACAACTGAATTTTACTGAGGCATATGTGATGTTCTCGTTTGTTGCTTGATCCCTTTGCTCTTGCAAAAATCTCCAAACTCTGTAGAAACAAACTCACCACCACCATCCGATTTGGTTTTCTTCACTTTTCTCCCTATTTCATTTTCAACAAGCTGTAGCCATTCTTTAAATTTACCAAAAGCTTGAGCTTTTTCGTGAAGAAAGTACACCCACATCTTCCTACTATAGTCGTCAACAATCAATAAGAAATAGGAGAATCCCTCGAAGGCCCGTGTAGGCATCTTACCGCACAAGTCAATATGCACCAACTCTAGAGGAGCGTTTGCTCTATTCTTGCTTTCTTGTGGGAATGCCTTTCTCTGTTGCTTGCCCATCATGCAAGCTTCACACAGTTCTTTGATTTCTATGATTGCAGGTAAGTGAGAAACCATACCTTGCTTCTGCATCTCCTTTAGCACTACGAATCCGATGTGGCCGAATCTTTCATGCCAAAGTCTGCTTGTGCCCACTCTAGTGGTGACTGTAAGAGCACTTAGCGCATACAAGTTGTTCCTCTTTACTCCTGTGCCAACAAGATTGCTTGCACTATCTAAAATTTTTGCTCTTGTCTTGTTGAACCTCACCTCATGGTTAAGGTCAGTTATGGAAGCAACTGATAGTGAATTTCTCTTGATTTGTGGAACATATAGCACATTAGATAGTTTCTTAACATCTCCATTCACAAAAACAAATGAAACTGTACCTATACCCTCAACAGGGCATTTTACGTTATTACCAACTGTCACGGTGATGGGTTCCTGTAGAGGCTGCATGGAACAATATAGACCCTTCTTGCAGGTCATGTGACGAGAGGCACCACTATCCAACACCCATGAATCAGTGGTTGAAGCTTCTTAACTGAGGAGCACTCTTTTACAATGGCTAGAAATAGATCCACCAACTCTGCTTCTGCTGTGTTAGCTATCTCTTCCCCCTTATCTGTCTTCTTCAGGCTACCATTCTTTACATCTGCTTTCTTGACCCGACAATCTGCAATCATATGGCCCTTCTTTTTGTAGTAGAAGCATTCTCCCTGAAACTTCTTCTTGCCGCCCTTCTTCTTTTTGTCACCACTAGTAGAGGACTCACCTTTGGTGGAGGAACCACCTTTGCCTTTCGTAGTGGCAGAGAAAGCAACATTCCCATTGCTGCCTCCATCTCGAGCTTTAAGCCTCAATTCCTCCCCTATAAGTAAAGCACAGAACTCCTCAAATTACAATGGTTCGGGTCTGACTTGAGTGTAAGTGCTGTCACCAGTCCATCAAACCTTGGTGGACATATATAGAAACACTATCGAGCTAGCGAAGAGTCTTTTGTATCCCAGCACTAGCCATCTGGTCACATATATTTTTGATTCAGGTTATGAACACCTCTGCTGTCTCTCCTTCATTAAAATTCTTTGCTGCGAGCTGGTTCTCCAGGTTCTGCATCCTTGTCTGATTTCGCGTCTCATACTAACTCTTCAATATGTTCCAGGCCACAATTGCCTTAGATATATGCTGAATCGAGGTCAAAACAGTATCAGTAGTACTTGTAACTAGGGCACATAGAGCATCTGCATTCGTGCATTTCCAAGCTCATAGAAGGTCGGCATTAGGAGGTATCATACTCCCTGAATTTGCTCGGCAGGGGTTTCCTTGTGGTTCTGGGTCAGCAGTCCCTAGTAATGTCTCCAAAAGCTCATATGAATCCACAGATGATGGCTCCATCCACCCGTGCGCTCCCACAGTGGAGCTTAGATGGCGATCTAGACAGATACTAGGTGAAGAGCTACTAGCTAGAAGATCTGATCTGATCTGAACTGATCTAATACAATGGACTGGGGAGGTTGCCTCTTTATAGCTATGAGGGCGGTAGTTGGATCAACGTAGTCGGTGGAGTCGACCAGTCGACCTAGTTGGTAAAGCGGACCAGTCAACCTAGTCGATGGAACCAACTAGTTGTCCATGGAATTTTCAGGGAATATTTCCTATATCGTCACCTCAGGGGCCTCCGCCCCTGAATCCCCAGTAGGGGGCCGGTGGCCCCCCTTGGACCCCCTAGCTAGGGCCAGCCATGGGGGGTTCACTCATTGTAAAGAAGACATGTCACTTGCGTGCAAGGACTTCTAAAAAACCGTGAGGCTTAGGGACAGGCGCATATAATAAGATTTCTTTTTTTTATAATATAAATAAATATGTGGGCTTGTATTAAAAGGAGGGATGGTGAGTCCCAAAAGTAAGAAAAACCCCCTATTTATGAAGCTTGTGAAACTAATATATCCCCCTATTTAAGCTTATAAGACATATACATGTATGAATTTTTATGTATCCCCTTTCTTAAATGTAAGTCATTCATAGAACATATACTAACTTTCTTTTTAAAAGTTATAATTATCCTAATTAAAATTATCAAAATGGTCATATCACAAAGTGATTTATGTATTGGCACTAGAGAACACATAAATATTTAACCTTATAGTAAACTTGATGATTAAAGGTGTATTATATCTTAAAATAATATGAAAGCTAATCTTCTCTAATTAGATGACAAATATTAGAATTCACTTTCACATGAGGGAGGGAATACAATAACGAGATGTCTTAGTAATTAAATTCTTAAATGATACCCTTCAAATGACAAGTATTCTTTCAAAATAAAAGGGTTGTTTTTCTCAATAAAACTATCACAATATACTAGCAATATTCAAAGTGGTAGTCTTCTAAATTATCACAGTGATTAAGACAAAATCCAAGTATTATCTTAGAAAATGTAACTAATACATAAATTACAAAAAACTTTGTTCATGTATGCTATTAAAAAGACCACATTTCTTACTATCATGTACAAATTGAAAAGCATCTTCAATGATAACATAAAGACCATCCAAAATTAAAATAATCATGAATCTAGGCAATTTTTGATAGTATAGTAGATAGGAATCAAGCTTGGATGATGTGACCTCAAATAAGCTCATCTCCAACATTGCGATTCGCAATCTCTGACGTTGTCAATGGTGAGGGCCCCAAACTACAAGATCATAAAGAGCACCAACACCAAGATTATAAATCATACTACAAAGACTTACATTCACTTATTAACATTATATTAAAAAATCCATTGAATCAATTCAATTGCAACAACTAAACATTGGATAATTACCATGATGATATTTTGGATACCATCGAAGTATGTGTCGCAATGTTTTTGAGTGCCCGTGCCCCTTTACCACATGAGGAAAGAGAGTAGGGGAATCAAACCCCTTTACACTTAAAGTGGCTACATCAAGCGGACACCAAACTCTCTTTGGGAGAAGGGGAGTTGGATCTCTCTACCAAAACCATGGGAGAGAGCCGACTCCCCCCCTCCCACACTATGGTTGATACAAATCAAGAAAAAAAATTAAACAAAAAATAAAGATTTAATTTTTTACTCTAAAAAAAACTTGGGTTTAACCTCTTACCAAACACCTTGAAACTCATGATACTAAAATCTAGTTAGTAGTCACAAATTACAGTACACATGAATGAGTGAACTTAGCAAAGAGTAGCAACAACACAAGCATCACATGTATATGTTTAAAAGTGCTTCCCTTCATAGATATCCTTGAATGAAATACATGTTGAAGATACCTCCAAAACCGTAATGCTGCAATGTACTTTGCTTCATCACCATAAGATTATCAATACATATACTTTTCTTCACTATCAAAGGATTACCAATGCAGCCATATGCCTTTTCTATTGCATATTGGTGGGTGAGATGGACCCAAAACTGCTGGCTGTTCCAAGTGTGGTTGCAAGCTGCTTCATGCATGAGTGATGGAGAGAGTTTATGACTTGAAAACTCAAATTACACCCAAAATGGTAATAAATGTTCATGACTCTAAAACTCAAATTACACAATAACTAGATGACCACAAAAGTTCTTTGACATTTCTTGGTAGCATCCATGATGTATCCATAGCAGCTTTCAACTTGCAAAGAAAAACAAGATTATTAATTTAATACTAATGCATAAGGACAACACATTCAAACTATTATAGTTTTGGTATTTTACTCTATGTGATTCAAATTACCTTATGTATCTCTTACATAGTTGTTGAAGATCTTATAGTCATTGGCATCAAGTTGATATTTCTTTGATATTGGATCATAGCTCAAATTTGCCAAAGCAATTATAGATTCCAAGGACATTGATTGATTATCAACACGGTCATATGTGTAGCATCTACTTCCTTTGGCTTTTTGATACCATGCTAGATGAATCTCCACATTTGGAGGATGATCCAGAAGATCAAAAGGGCCCCTTGTCTCTTTCATACCATTTTCTAGCTTCATTCTCATACTCATTACTCTTCCTAGGTACCATATGCCTTTCTTGACCCCTTGACTAGTATTTGCAACCTTTCCTTTTCTTTTGAGCTTTGTATTATCTCTAAGTATAATATCTTCAAATAGAACCACACAATCAGATCCTATTCCAAGACAAGTACTTGTTTGAGGTTTTGACTTCATCTCAAATGAGAAATATACTCCACTTTTTACCCTTGTTAATCTATCCTTTGATAACATTGGATTTCCATTCAATTGGCTCACAAGTGTGCTCTTGCATAAAGTCTTCCCATCAACTTCCACAAAAGGTGATATTTGGCTCACCACATTCTCCTCATTGTCAACTATAGAATCCATGACATGGCAAAGCTCACTTTATGCAATTGTATCCTCTTCATCAACATCCAATACTGTATCCATGATTACATCTCCAACAAAATCATCCAATGAAACTTCTTCTTCTTCAAGATTGTCATGTGCATTGTTTTCAAGATGCTCTAAGATATCTTTTTCTTCCCATGAGGCACCCCATGAAGCTTCACCTTCCATATCAAGCTCATGACACATGACCTTTGCTTCTGCTAAACCCTCCTTTAATGCATATACAATCTGCTCATCAGTACTCACAACCGTGTAGTCATTTAAATTTGCCAAAGGAATGCCAGGCATATGATTCATATCAACCCATATATTTTCTTACTTTGAGTGAGTTGTTGGAAAACTTAGATTTGAACCTGCTTGAAACTCTGAAATTCTATTCAATGCTCCTGCACTACTCAACAACTCACAACCATCATAACACCTCTCATTGCTAACCATTCCACCTACTTTACTAAAGAAGTTCTCACAAGCATCAGATCCCGTAGAAGATAAGGGAACTGCCAAGTGACTATATCTATCTCTGAAGATCTTTATGAGAAGAACCACAAAGTGACATGACAATTGGATGTGCATGAAAGTTTCTCTACTAATGAAGTTATGCTTGAGTGTATATACATCATGCTTTGTGATCCACATGCACCAAATCCTAATAAAACATCATAAGTCACTAGTTTAATAAGACATAATGGAGCTACCATAGCAACAACATGAACATACAATATCAATTAATTATTTATATATGTTCAATAGATAACATGAATTCTGTACCTGAAAAAAAAGGATACTATTCCGACAGCTTTCACACGCTCATACAAGTTGAGCGTAGGAAATAGAAAAATATCAATGTATGCTGCCACCATTGAGAGATACACCTTTGTACCAAGTGTTCGCCCTTGACGATGATTGGATCCCATCTGCAAGAGCTCTAAACAATTTTGAACTTTATGCCCGGCTATCCTCTGTGCTGATCTCTAATTTTGTATATCTTTTCTCTCTATATCTCCTTCTTGCAAACCATGATCATCAACCTTGAAACTTTGATATACCAAGGCTACATGATTCAAGGTGACAAGAACATTACCAAGCACTAATCTTTTAGATGCATTATCTAGAGGATCAATCATCTTCTTTCCATTGTGTATATAATCTTGGTCATCTAATCCAATGATGCTTCCATCATCTTCCATAGAAGCTGTGAATGGCCAACTTTTCCAAGGGATTGAGTATTGAACACCTGCAAGAGAGCTATAATCTTCAACCATAAGCTTTCTTTGCCTTGAATCTCCATCAGAAGCATGACCAAGCATTGGTCCAATCACATCCTTCACATACATATTCCAATGCAAATTAACTTCTTTCCATTGCTCCTTGATGGACATAGAGTCAAACCTATTACAAGTTAGTTGTATAAGAAGAACTAACTTTGGCAAGCATTCAACAAGAGGATTTGTAATCAATACTCTTGCATAGTGGGCAATCACATTATGCTCAAATGCATGAACAATTCTATGATAACCATTCTCACCATCTCCAACAAGCACTATGAAATTTGAAATGCATGTGTGGTTTATCTTCTTCCTATTAAAACCAACAAGTTGGTCATCTCTTGCTATCCACCTCACCATCCTCTTGATCACAATCTCATCTTCAGCAACAATAACAGGTACACTTCCCATGCAAAGCCCATTTTTCAAAATATGATGCTTATATGTTTCTGCCACATGCTTGAATACATCCTCTCTCAATCTGGTCCTATAACAAAGAGCTTTTCTCATAGCTCGAGATGTAGTTGAAAGATGTGGACCTTGAAGATTCATGGAGAGAAAGTTACACAATCTTGTACCTCCCCAAATCTTAAAGCTTCACAGAGATTTTTTATATCACTTTCCCTGACCCACTCTTCCTATGTTTTGAGAGATGTCGATGAAAAAGTACCGCAAAGCTTTCTTCCCCTCAAATAAGCCAAGCTTATGTGCATTCACAATATCAGTGCAAAACGTCTTTACATCTCCCCGTACCAAGGCTTCAAAAACACTTTCTTGAAGACACCTCACCTTTACACTCAAAGTAGCAACCTTTGTCCTTGTGAACCATATTTCTTTTTTGAGTCGTCGAACCATTATGTTTTTAGTCCTAGCAATTCTCAATATCTCAGAATGAGTCAAGTAATCCAATTTTCTACCACCTCCATTGTCTCTTAATCCTCTTTCCCCTCTAGAGTGCATGTCTTGATACACATGCATGCAAAAGTCTCTCTCCTTGGGAATGGATGCACATGATGAGCACTGGAGATTGGAGAAGGAAACTCCCTCCAAACTTACCCGCTTGCAATCATTGTGACAAAATGTGCCATTGATCTCAACAAGCTCTATTCCCAATAAAATCATTGCCTTTGTGCTTGGCTCGCAAGTCCAATGCACACCTTCTCTACTATCATCCAAGAAACACTTTACATTGATCATGTGGTTTCTAAACTTATATGATCCTTACCAGAATCCCCAACAAAGAGTAGCAAGCAAACTCTCCTCTGCACAGTACATAAATTCTATTGTTCTCTTTATAGAATAATGATTATTAAAAGAAAGACGAAAACAAATCCATAATGCCAAAAAATACCAAGACTAGTTAAAGCTGTATACCTGAAGGTCTTTGTGGCAACTTTGAACCTGAGGCATTGGAAGCGTCTACATATCAAACATAGTGAAAACTATTAGCTACAATAAAAATTTCATTGTAAAAAAATACAAATGCCCTTTGCTTGAATTAAGTACCTCTGGATTAGATTGGTTTAAAAAAACCAATCAAATTTCTTTGATTCTTGTCCAAGACCATTGCTTTACTTGGGCGGCCTACTTTCTTAAGCTCATCACCATCTTCTTTCATAGCAGCTTTCACATGAAGCTTTGACTTCATGTGCTCTATCATGCACAATCTCAAAGAACCTGTCTTTGGGAACAATGGTAGCCACTTATCATCCAATGGACACCTTATGAAAACCTTTAACAAGGTAGTGTAGTCTCCGATAGTTTCAGGAACAAGTTGAAATTCTAGATCATTCTCACTTCCAAAAAGAAATCTCAAACATTGCTTCATCTATTTTTTATTTGTTTTGTGTCTTTATCTCCTCCAATGATGGTGTGACTCCAAGCATGTCATGCCTTTGCTTCCCTTTCTTATCCAAGCCAATAGCTTGTAAATGAGATAATGACTTGATATGCGAGTGTGTGAAATTGTATAGAGTATCATGCCCTCCTTGACCATAAGAGCATTCACACTCCTCACACTAAATTTGAAACAAAGCTTTCCCTTCCTTATCCTTAGACATAAGCTCAAACCTATCATGTTGACCCATGGATTTTAGCTTTTCTTGGCATTCTTGATATCCCTCTCCCACCTTTTTATCTCAGATGATATGGCAAGAAGACTTTTGAGTCTATTTTTTGGAACACCTTGGACAACACTCACGTCATCCCTTGTCACTCCATCCCATTGCTAGATACATGAAGATCACTAGCTCTAGCTTCCATGGATGGCTCTGGCTCAATGCTAGCCCCCTCTGAATTCACTCTTTGATGCTTGCACGGTGACTCACTCTCCTCTCTCAATTGAGTAGTGACCTCTTCTACATCAATTGTCCATCTCTCCTCTTGCTTTGCTCCAAGAGGAAGCATTCTAGAACCTCCCAAAAAGACAAAATCATTTGAGATGAGACTGTCAAGGACAAGCTTCTCTCGTAGATCTTTATAGGTTCCTCCTTCTTTGAGAAAGACAAATCCCAAAACATGGCTTTGATTTGTACCCTCATTTAAACGAATCAATATTTCCTTTCTTGCCATACTTATCCAAGATCAGCAAACCATAGAGCAAGAGATTCCAAAGTAGCCCACTTTGAATGCTACATAATCAATGTAGACAAACCAAGAAAGCAGCTGTCCACTCAGGATACAACATTGGCACACTGCTAGGGGTTGTTCTTGCCCATAATAAGCTCAAAACGTTAGCATAGAAGCTGAAAACACCTACCCAACAAAAAAAGGGCTGGTGACTCAAAATCATAAATTTCTAAAGTGGAGACAAGTGAGTACCTATGGGGTAGATGTGTTAGTGGTTTTTGTTGGAGTTCCCATCTCCCATGTGCCCGTGTTTGACATGAAACTCAAGAGCCACTGGTTCGAAAGCTCCCTGCCCAACCACTACAGAAGAGGCCTGTAGAAGCTTGCTAGATTTTGTGTCATAACTGGAACATAATTAGAACATAATCAGAAATATTGGAATATAATTAGAAGTATTGGAACATAATCACAAATATTGGAACATAACCACAAATATTGGAACATATTAGAAATCTTTAAACTCTTTATCTATAGTACTCAGCCTTCTTTGCTGCTCTGATCCCCCTAGATGAAGGCCTAAGTCTGGCTAAAATGCTGCTCCGATCTGCTCCTGAAATGGATCTCCCCTGAAGGGATGCTTTTAGAGGCCCCAAGGGCCCCAAAACCAGCCGACTATGGTCAAGTTTAAATTGGCCGACCCAATCAGCCGGTCTGTGTACCCAACTGGTACGGTAGCTTCTTTGTTGCCTCGTAGGTCCCACCATCCTACAAACCTATCACCATGCAGCTCCAGTCATCTTTCCTATTTCCTTCACATGCACCTGCCCTAGATCCATTGCTCCAGCTCCATACAGCCACCTGTATTGATCCATACAGTAGGTGCCACTTGTCCTAGCTACTTCTGTGAAGACTTTCCAAGCTCCATCTACTCCAAACAGTCCATGTAGCTTGCGAGAACCATCCCAGTTCTATTCCAGTCCTTTGTGCTAGGTCGTACACATGCTAAGCACTCTCAAGAATCTGCAAAGTGTCAAGTGCCCATGCACCATGGCTGCTCCAACTCTTCTCCAAGCTCTTCCATGCAAGTAGATACTTTTCTGTACATTGCCCATATGGTAGCCTATATACTACCCATTTTGGTAGCCCCATGCCTTGTCTCTTATATGTTGTATGCTGCCCATAAGCCAATGTGCTGTGTGGTAGTTCTATCGTATTCTGGTCCACCTCCCCCATGCTCACCTCATATAAGGGTTTACAAATGGAGAGGTGACCATGTAACTCCAATATATGTGTAGTAGTAGGTCAGAGCAGAGGTAGGTTGATAGCAGTATAGAAGGTACTAGTCTGCAGGAGAGTAGGTAATGGTCGACAAGTATAGCACAAACTGGGTAGAAGGTATAGCAAGGATGATGTCTGGTACAAGGCAAATGGGCTTGGCAAATAGCCAACAAAAAGCTTGCATGAAGGGCCTTATATAGGCCCATGAGTTGGAGCACTAGGTCGGCTGACCTGGCTACTAGCTGGCTACCTACAGACTGGGTCGACCCCAACCCTGGTCTATGAGGCCGATAGACTAGGCAATCAGCTAGGTTTTTTGGGGGCATACAGTCCTATAAATAGCCTTGTGGGGGCCAATTTACTACACTAAATACACGAGTAGAACTCTAGGAAATCCAGAGTACACCTAGGTGCATACCTACACCTGTATCAGAGCATAAGAAGGTGAACAAGAGCGAGCTCTATCAGCAGTGAAATCAGGACCAAAACTTTGCAAGAGAGTTGTACCTTTGAGTAGCTACTGAACCCTACCACACAAGCACGTGGTGTTAATTCCCCATTCATTATCACAAAGATGTCAAGTTGACTAATTCTGCAACTTGAGATGGTAGAAATCTGGTGATTCCCATGACAAGAAGGGCCTGCAAATCCCAAAAAAAGGTCATTCAGCCAACAATAATGTTTATGTACTGTAATAAGGAGGAGATGAAACCTGAGTAATGCAATTCAAACTATTCTTGACATTCAATAATGGGCATTGCAACCTAATAAGCATCTGCTTGGTATGGAGATATGGCAACGCTTGAACCATGAGAAGCTATAGTAGCTTGAACCTGAGCATATAGAGCCAGCTTAGTTGAACTATGAGAGTACAAAGTTGGTGCAATAGCTTAGAACTTGATGCAGGCACACAGAGCTAGCTTAACTAGAACTTTGGGGAAAGCCCTAGAGAAGAAGCCAAGCTTATATAGGTAAAATGCAAGTCTTATAACCTCTTATAATAGTGCTTGCATTAATCAACTTACTGTGCCCACTAACCTATAAGTTTGACAAAGTATTTAAATCACTTCAAAGAGAGCCCATGCGGATATATCTCTCAGATTATTGGAAACTTTTGGAAATTGATCTAAAATCCAAGAGAGGGCAAACTAGATTTCACAATGTTGATCCCAGTGGAACTCCAAGGGATCCCCAGCAATCTGACAAAACAGATAAAAGAGTGCAACGAGTGATAATGAAAACAATGTGCAAAAAAGCATCCACAATAGATCACATCTATAACTCAGAACTACTTGTGACAATAGTGTAAGAGCTTTTCAATTGGGATGATGAGTGTCGCTTACAGTTGGCCCGTTAGTGGGAAGAGGAATCACAGGTGGTATTGTTTGCATCCTGTGATGCATTTCATCATTAGTAGCACGTCCATAGCTCATATGCCCTTGCTATACTCTTTGTGATAATCAAATTCAATTTTTCAATCATCTTAGCATAAAAAATCTCTCTTATGAAGGGAGTGACATTATATGAAGTTTGAAGACAAGATTAATTAGCCTTCGAACGCTACATACTAGACTCTATCTTTGAAGAAGTTTTGAAAATATCAACTTTGTGCACATAACACCAATGTGAAAGCTAGATCTATCGTGTTAGAAAAATTTAGCAAGTGAAAAGGGGGAAGAAACCCTCTGAGCCATTTGTATCTTGTCTTACACTCTGATTCCCCTATTTACATCCATACTATGACAGGACCGGCAAACAGGCAAGAAGCATTTGTTGCAGGCAATGAAAAGTTCAACGTACAATATGAGCCAGACATCGTTACTGCAAATTTGATAGACCTTGATGAATGCAAAAGTCATCACAAGAGAGAGAGCTCGAGAAAGCAAGGGTATACTGAGAACATGCCTCTCTCCAATCCTTATCTCCCAGAGTGCCAATCTGTGAAAAGGATGAAGAATAGCAAGCAATGGTTCAGTCTGAGTCAAGGGTCTTTTCCTGTGATGTCTTCACCAACGATTGAAGCTTCACTATAGAAATTTGTCGTAGAATGCCTGTAGAAACAAAGGAGCGAAGAGGGTGATATCTTGCATGCGAGAGAGCTAGGATGAGAGTCATCGACAGTTTCCTATTTGAGCTGAGGCCCAAGTCTACAAGTGACCTCGATGGTGGTGTCGAGGATGATGGAGGTGCCAAGGAGACTGAACAAGAAGTTCATTGGGAAGATGTTTCTGCCAGAGGGCAACAAGCTCATGATGGTTCTGAGCAAGGTGCACTGTTTCACAATTACATTGTGCCCATTGAGAAAGATTCAAACTTTAGGTCTTTTTTGCAATAAGGTTAAGTTGAATATGTGGGAAAGTATAATGTCTATTGGCAAGATCAATGAAGGTGAAAATCCATTGATTGTCACGAGATGAATTGACAATTCTTAGATGCATGGAGTTGTTAAGGTCTCTTACACGCCATGGAGAAACCAATCTATGGAGAGTGGTGATCAAATGGATCCCCCCCCCTCTTTTTTTCCCTCTACCCCCTCCTTAAATTTAAGTTCAATATAGGAAATTAAGAGGGGTCTACCTCTAATGTATATGCTTAAGTGTCCCCTTCCGAAAACCCCCTTCCCTTACACTCACGTGATACCATACAACATCTATAGTGAACCCCCCGGGGGGCCAGTTAGCCCCTAGGTCCCAGCAAGAATAAGGGGCTCCCACACAATCACGTTTCTACCATCAACAATCTCATTGATAGACCTTATCTAACATGCAAGTCAGGATCCATCTAGTGTCCCGGGCTCACACATGGCTTCTCCTTATATGGGGGCCTTACAACTTGAGCACCTTGGACCACTGGTGGTTACTAGGAGGGTGGGGCATTGAGCATATCTAACAGTGTATGTGGTCAATGTGTACCATACTTTGCACAAATTTCAATGTGATCTAGATTCATGTGCTTGCAAAGTATGGTGTGATTTGGATTTCATTTGTGGGGAAAGACATGCATATTTTAGTGTTTTGTAATCATGCAACAATGCATAAGTGCTCCAATGAATAATCTCAGGGGGTGCACCACTAAGAAATTCTTGGTATCACATGTGTTCAAGGGGTATTAAAAACACCCCTCAACTAAATTGTTTTTCCCAATAAAACCACAACTCTTTACTTATGAACTAACGGATTTTTTCCTAAACTTGAGCGCTTACCTCCTAATATGGCAATGTATAAAATATTGACCATCTTTTCTACCCATTCAACAACCCTGGATCTTCTTTAGGCCTCCTATTACCTTCCAATAGCCACTTCTTCCTTATCTGTGCAAAATTCCTTTATTTCTCTGACACTAGGATATATAGGATGCTCTCTATATTCAGTGGAGCCATTGAATGCAATTCTTAAACTTATGAATCTATGGTCCATTGGAAGAAAGTGCCTATGGCCTATATATTCCATCTTCTTAAGGCATGATGAGTATCTTCCTCGAAATGTAGGACCACATATAGGACAAGCATCGTATCCCTTTGTGTAGCAGCCCATAAGCTGGAAAGTTATGGATGGTCCATAGCAAGATTCCCCTCAAAGTGAATATTGTTCTTCTTATATCAGATTCACTTGCATCATGTGCATTTACTCCAGTCCATAAGACTTGAAGCTCATCAATGAGAACCTAGAACATAAAACCTAAAATATTATTTTTCATGCACTTTCACAACTAAAGCAAAATACTACATACATCTATCCCACTTGTGAAATTTTTTGATGTTGACATGCATAAAGATCGCATTATCTGCAAGTACACATCAACATTTTCTGAAGGAACTTGCTTTGGACCTGGTATTAAAAGTGAGAGCTTTAGAAAGAACTTCTTGGTTGCCAACCATGGTGGTAGATTGTAGTTCACAATCAACACAGGCCATGTGCTCCACACACTACGTAGATCTGAAAATGGATTCACACCATCAATTGTAAGAGCTCATTGTACATTTCTTATCTCTCTTGCAAATTCTGACCATGTACTATCCACATGCTTCCATGCTAATGAATCCACTGGATGCCTACATAAACTATCTTGACTTCTTCCAGGAAGATGCCATTTCATGTTTTTGGCAATAAGAGGACATCTATTAAAAATTTTTGACATTAGAGCATAGAAATGCATGTCAACATGTAATAGCATAAGGTCAAATATAAGATCCACAATTTACATACCTGTATTGTCTAAGAAGTTGTGGAATCAAAGGAAAGTGTCGTAATATTTTTTGAGGAACCTTTGACTTGCCAGTTAACTTCCATCGACTTTCATTGCACTTGGGACAAACTTCCAAACTTGCATAATCCCCACGATATAAAATGCAATCGTTGACACAAGCATGGATATTATCATACTGTAAGCCCAACTCATGAATTTTACTCTTGGCCTCATATGATGATGAAGGAAGATAATTATTCCGTGGAAGAATCTTATGTTTTAGAAGATGCAGTCGCTCACTAAAGCTAGTTTGTGAACATCCTTGCACCACCTTTAAATTGTAGAGTAAAAGAGTAGTTGACAATGAGCTCACTTCACATCCATCAAAAAGTGGTTTCTTTGCCTCACTCATTAAATCTTCAAATTTGGATATGTTATCAACCTCTTTCTCCAAATCATCATCACCATAGCATGTATCCATTCTTTCTAAGTGCATGGATGCCTCCTCACAAACTTCAAATGTATCTCGAAGCATGTCCTTGATTGGAGCAGGGGGTACTCTGTCATGGGAGGCCCAATTTGTAAGTATCAATCTCAAATTATATTGTGTTTATGTGGTTTATTAGGAGATTGTTAGTTTGTGCTAACCCCACTGTAGATTGTGTCATCTTGTAGTTTGATATCGTGGGTAGATATCCTACTCCTACCGAGATAGCCTACCATCATGGACATCACAGGCGACATACTTTGAGGCACTTCTATGAGAAGGGGTTGATTATTGAGGAGCAGTATATCTGGGTTGCTGGAGTGCCCTTGCAGGTATCTAAAAGTACTTAAAAAATGTCAATGTTGTAAATAAACATTTGATTTTTCATACATTGATACATGTTGTCCCTCATTTACAAGCTTCTGGGGATATTGAGGATGAAGAAGGTGACGAAGAAGGCTCTGATGACTGGAGTGAGGATGAGTTACTCATAGAAGTAGTGCTAGCTATTATTTTTTATACTTGAAGCCATAGGTGGCTTGGCTTCATGCTATATGTATATACAAGCACTTTTTGGAATATACACTCCTCTTATTTTTTATACTTGAAGCCACAGGTGGCTTGGCTTCATGCTATATGGACATATAAACACTTTTTGGCCTATGAATTAATATACACTCCTCTTATTTTTTGGCGTTCAATTTCCTTGTGCAATGTTTTATCAATGAATGTTTTGTGATGTAAATGTTTGGGAGTTGTAATGTTTTATCCGGAATTGTAATCGTCGGCTTATATATATGATCATTTAATAATATATGCACTTCTTCCAGCACTTCATCCCTTAACTCATTTAATAATATATAATGAGTTACCAATAGCTATAGACATGTGTGGAATCATGCAAATTAAAATGTTGTTGGCTATAAGAATTGCATTGCACACTGTAGAAATGGGATTCTTACAACCACATAGCATTCTATTCAACCACACAGCCTGGTATTTTTTTATATGTTTTTTAAAAGAAAAGAACGTGTTTTTTGAATTAAAAATGCTTGTGGACATTCAAAATGCAAAAAATGCATTTTTAATACTTCGTCAATGTACACCAATTGACCGGCTATATACCACTCGGTGTATCCCAACACCAACTGATATTTTCTTGAAAATACTGGATGGTGTTGGGATAAACCGAGCGGTGAGAAAAACACCGTTCGGTGAATCATTAGACCAATTGGTATCCAATACACCGATCGGTGAAACCCAACACCGGTCAGTGTATTGGGATCACACCGATCAATGTAGTGCTACACTAGTTGGTGTGCATTGATAGAACACATGGCATGCATGCATTGGCCACAAACACTGATTGGTGTGGAGACATACCGGCCAGTATGTGGAGTTGGGATCTATAAAAGGGCACCTTTGCATCATTTTTTTTGCCTTTCACCAAAATTTACCGTAGATTTCCATTTTCCCCTGCATCCTGGCTATTTTCCACTGCTTGCTGCCTTCTCCTTTAGGATTTTGGTGAGCTTCTAGCTCACTATTGTTTTCAGTTAGGGCCGAGTGATGGCTCACTTCGGCCGGTTGGATTCACCTTGCCTCAGCTGAGAGAAAAGAGAGAGAAATATGTCATATTTTTGTGCTTGCTTGCTTCTGTGTGTATGCTTGCATGATGTGTTTCACTTGGGGCTGAATGATGACTCGCTTTAGTAGGTTGGATTCATCTCACCTCGAGTGACATTCTAGCAGTATCATGATTAAGGCTAGGTGATGGCTCGCTTCGGCCGACTGGATTCACCTCGCCCCAATTGAGAGAGGAAAAGAGAGAGAGAGCAAGAGAGAGACGAATATGTGTGATGCTTATTTATGCTTGCTTATATGTGTTTGCATGTATGATGTCAATCACTTGGGGCCTATCCTCCTTTGATAGCCTGATGGGGTTTCTTGGAGTAATTTGTATGAGGTGCGCTATTACTTGTATGGTCCATATTATAATTATCTATTAGAAATTCATGTTAGCATGTGCATAGATCTCAATTTCATTTCTTGATTTTTTTGCTTTTGTTTTTGTAATGATTGTTGAGTGTTAACATAATGCATTATGATTGGGACTAGATGTCTGAATTACTTAATTTCTATGCATTGGTTTTTGTATGTACACGTTGTCATGGTAGCAAAACCTCATGAGTGCTTACGTAATGATTGTTGTGTGAATTAGATCTATACCTCTGCCTTCCTCATGGCAGCCACACCTTCAAAGAGAGAGAGAGAGAGACACTTGGAGAATCGAGTTGCAACACCTTGTCTGTAGGGTGTGCGTTCTACATATTATTACATTGAGTGAGGAGCAAATAAGAGAGATTCCGAATACCAAGTCTAAGTTGGATGAAATGCATCAACGCATACTTGCTCAATTTGACTGTAGTTGGACGAGGCATGGAGAGGTGCAACAGACATAGGAGAAAGAGGTTGTACTAAATTTGCTACCTAGAGTACTAGGTGATATAGTTGTACAATGGGAAATGGTAAAGCAGCTAGAGCCCTTTACAAATGTAGCAAGGTCGAAGTTGGATAGGTGGATCATAGAATGGAAAGAATCCTGCGCTGCCATTCATAGGAAAAATCAAAAGGAAAAAGGTGCAGTCGGTAGACTATCAAATGTCACCATGCATTGATGTTATACCCAAGTGGCTAGTGTCTCCTTAGAAAGTCAAGATAGCAAGGCACAAATAGACCTATGCACGAAGTTTGCCGACATGTGCTCTACAACAATACACTTCCCACTAGTTGCAATGACAATTCTAGAGGAATTAGGTGAGGGAGTGGAAGGAAAAGTGTACCGGATTAAGATAGAGGGTGTGTCAGGTTTCAAGCCAACCAGGGTATCTTATGTTGGCAAGAAGTTGAGGCACGATACTAGACATGCACATAAATCGTTGAAGACAAAGCTGGCAATGACTGTAATGCATAGGGCTGTGTGTTGCGCAATTGGTTACACACATGTTAGCGATCTTTGGTTAATCGGTCCATACTTCAATGGAGGTAGTATTCATCACATGTGAGCCTACCTTCCATGTATCATGTGTATCATGGTTATCCAAACTGGGCAAGGCGAGGCAACCCCTGCGAGCAACCTCGCAATGCATGGAATGATACATGGAGTCAGATGCGAGCACGCCTGTTATGTAAGAATGCTCTTGCCATTTGCACAGTTATTGCTAGTGCAATGAAAGTAGTGCATGAGAGGAGGTCCATACACATTGATTTGAATGCCAGAAACTATGTGTTGGATTTCACACTAGATGGGAAATCTGTGCGGGTGAGCATTATTGATTGGGGAAGGTGTCTCCATAGAATTGAGAGCAAGCCCTGAGGAGGTTCAGGCACTTCTCCAAAGTCAAGATTTCCTAAGTTTGCACCAGAGCTTTACGCAAGAAATGATGTTGTACCTCAATCAAATGGTGCATGGTCAGAGATGTCAGATTGCTATGCTGTCGGTTGGTTACTTGCCGAAATAGCCAACTTCCTTGTGGGGTGCAGGTCCGCACTGTCAAGTGATGAACTATACTTAGGGCATGTAATGAAGCTGTTGTGGGATTGTAAACTCCACTTGTGCTAGAATGAACCTCGGGAATGAATGACAATGGAATCGCTGCTAACTAAACTTCACGCACACCGTGTTGATGAAAATGATGCAATGCATCCAATGGACGATATGAAAACTTATCTATAAAATTGCAATTTTGACATATCATCATATTTCCATTTGCAAGTCCTGTACTTTTTAAATATTCCTAAATTATATTTTGCACTATTTTGAAATGGATGTTGGATAACATCATTGGTTGTTTAGGGTTTATGTTTTGATATTTTAAGAAAACAATCTTCTACTGTAATAGGATGAGAAGCAAATGTGTTTGAATGTATGTATGTATCATATCTTTGTTATTATGTTTAGGGTTTAGCATTTCACCAAAATAATGGCATCATCATTGAGAACACCCTCTCAACCATCCACACAGGCTGAGTACCAAGCCCACGATTGGACGCACACATTGTAGTCAATCGATGAAGTTCATGATGGATGTGGCTGACGCCACCATGCAACTGTCACTAAAAGACCAAACAAAGGAAATTGCCACGGCTAGTATTTTCCACAACCCTAATGGCATGAAGTATTGGGCTATAAAGATCCTCGTTTTGGATGATGATTTAGAGGCTATATGGGATTGTAGCAAAAATGCCTGAGGACACAGGCGATGGCCCATTTCATGGTGTTATAATGAAGGCATGAATGAGAATGCAGCTTGCATCTGGGAGATGATTTTTGCTAAGAAATTTTGCTCTGAAATTCCCAAATACTTTGCAAAGTTGCTATATGCAAAGTTTGTGCTTGGTCGGTGAATGGACTTTGCCTCAGTCACTCGAGTACGCGAAGAGCCACATACGCCAAGTGCCAGACCCGTGGTAGTCAAACCTCCACAAAGCATTGGCATCAGTCCAGTGTCAAGTGAATATAATATTTAAATATGTCGAGTATGTACTTTCAGGTTTTTTTGAAGAATTCCAACCCAACATCAATTGATAAGTTTGTATGTGACCTTATTGGACGTGTAGTCTCTATCACAACTGAATACCTCTATATGAATATCGAAGAGGGAGTTAGATAGGTAGCACATGTTGAGTGAGATGTCACATTTACAACTGCAACTATACGAGATGCAACTATGGAGCATCGACAAGTGCTGCAAGAACTTGAGCAGGCAAAAAGTGACAATGAAAGATTGCATGCATTATTATTCGAAACCAGCCAGTGGCTTGATATGCGCAATGCATACATGGAGATGTGCATAATAGCAACCAATTATTCTCAACAAGTGCGTGATGCACAAGCTGCCTTGCAACATATCAAAGAAGGGGGCGTAGTCTCAATAATCAGTCGCGATTTTGTTGGCCTCGTCGTGTGCAAACCATCCATGATACCTGCAACATTACACTACATCGTGGATGGGCCATGTTGTCCAATATTCCAAGATCGTTTTGACAGGGCCACATGATACTATGCCCTCCCTTGTGATCATTGCTTTCACCTTGTCTGTCTTGTGAATACTTTAAAGGTGAGAAGTGCATGTGTGGCATGCAACGCTCTTGTGACATGTGAGTTGTATGACATGCTCAACATTGGCGCAACCTACTCTCCTGATCCGAGGCTACGTACAATTTAAATGATAAGGAGAGGAAGAATTTTGTATACAAACATATTTGGACATGTATAATCTATTTGCAATAATTGTTTTGAAGGTTTATTACAAAGGTGTATTGAATTAATATTCCTATTATTTTCAATTATGGAGGAATTTGTTTATGATGATAATGGAAATGGATTAGTAATTGATCATCATCATGGCAATTCTCCTTGCTATCCTCATGATCATCGCCAGCACCCTGCTCGGTGTAACCATTGTTTGCGGCTGCTTCGTGGTACTATATCGCCATGGGCTACACATTTTACTAGGGGCCCAGGGCACCTGCCAACCACTCGTTGTCGCATGAGCCGGCTAGAGAACAATTCTACTTAATTTATTTTAATCCTCATCTTATTATAAATAATTTTACTACTACTGTCTAAGCTAGGAGAAATTGCTTTACTACTACTTTCTAAGCTAGGAGAAAATGTTAACCTAATACCCTCAATCCTCAATATTATTTTTTTCTATGTATATATGTACTATGGAGTTTGAGTTCTAATAAAGGCTACAAATTAAAATGTATGAAATATATTCATATCTAATTTGTTTCACCTAATAATCTATAAAACATAAGGATAGTGAACCTATGTATACCACTATCTCTCCACACATACGTGACATAATTTTGCGAGTTACTATGAGCCGGAAATTGCGAGCTCCACAACTGGCTAGACTTCAAGTGAGATGCAAACGGTCGGCATAAGCAAGCCTACAACTAGCTCAAAGTCAAATATTTTCTCATCACTCTTAAATACTAGTTTGTAGAGTTTCAATAATATATAGTATGAATTTTAACCACATACGAGATGTTCCAGGTCGGCATAAGCGAACCTCCATCTGGCACATGGTATAATTAACACATAATTATACTGACCGATTTAGGGTGTTCCAAGTCGGTATTATGTAATACCGATCGGTGTTGTGTCAAAATACCGGCCACTGTATTGATACACTAGCCGGGAATCAACAGGAGCCGGTCTTGATAAACATCGCTACTAGGGCATTTTAAAACGCCCCAGGGCTACTTTAAAAATGTATAAAACGTTTTAATACAGCATTTAAAACTAACGTTTTAATACCACCACAAATCCCTGCACACAACATTCTTTTTTTATATAAATAATAATATGCAGAGCATCTAATAGCACGTCTATAGGTGTGTCTCTATTATATAGACTCGCCTTTAGATGCGGGTCTGTAGACGCGCTAATAGACATGCCTATCACTTTTTTTTTAAATTTGGTAAACGCGTCTATGGATGCATTGTGTAAGAGAAGAGGAGCTTAAAACCAAAATAGAAGAGAGACTATTGTGAATGAAATGGGAGAGGGAATGGAAGAGCGACAAAACAAGATTATGAGCGTAGAAAGGAAATTTCATAGATGAAAATCATCTTATGTACATCCCAAAATAGGAGAAGAAAGGTAGGAAGATGAGGTGAGTGATTCTTATCATTTATATCAGAGAACCCAAAAACAAATGTACCATAAATGCCATCCCATCACACCACAAAAAAAATACCTGAAAGAATTTTGAAAAAGGAAAATGCTGATTTCACTTCTTTAAGGGCTAGTGCACACATTCAAAAGAATGTGCAATGTGTTTGCAGTTGGTGCTACATAAATAATTAGTCGTGTGAACCAAAATAAACAATCTGACAAGGCTTGCTTGCCATTCAAGGGCTTCACAGTGGAGCTCTATGTGGACCCCTCAAAATTCGTACGCGCTCCATCAAACCTGAGTTGGCATATACAGATTGGGTCTTGTGAGTCTGTGTCAGGTCTTTAAAGTTTTGGGAGCTAGCAGAGGAGATTGCAAAGAGCTCTGATTGGCTGAGGCCTAGAGTGGTCCATTGGTGCTCAAGCCTCAAAATAACAGCTTCAAAAATTAAGGAGTGCGAGTATGGAGGCGGTGGCGTATGATTCAATTATTTCGTGTGGACAGAAAAATTCGCCACCAGCCAGCCACACATTTGATTTCCTGTGTGAAATGGTCCTAAAACCCAAATCTCCAATGAGACCTGTCCGAAGGGCAAGGACAACAAGAACTAAAAAGCTACTAGGCTGTATGCGACTTTTCGATTCTGCAATTTGGATGTGGGCAGT
This sequence comes from Dipteris shenzhenensis, assembly GCF_047967505.1. NCBI lineage: Eukaryota > Viridiplantae > Streptophyta > Polypodiopsida > Gleicheniales > Dipteridaceae > Dipteris > Dipteris shenzhenensis. Next base: position 22,605,278 of record NC_141604.1, read on the forward strand.
TTTGGATCCGCAATACTTGCTATCGGAGTCCGTACGCACGTTCTCCATCTCCCATGTAGATATGGGAACTCCCTGCTGGAGGACATGTCAAGTTGACGTTGCAGACAAAACTTCATCTTCATCACCAGTGACCGCTCTACTACATATAAGTCTCGATACACTGCATCAATAAGCACATTCAAGGTGAAGCCTTTACTAAGATTCGTCTCGCTACACTGCATGAACAGAGAGCAGTCCGCCGCCCGCTCCGATGCACGTTTCCAAACTTGCTCGGAGAAATTTGTTACCAGTGTACCATCCAAGTCTCCTCCACTTTTTACCAGAATGATATGCGCGCACGATATTGCATATGCATTGTGCATGTACTTGCAAGCTGTAATGCGAGTTACAACCTACAGGCACAGCACAGTGAGTCGCTGGTTGATTGGACCGGCTTTGGGAGAAGTTGCGACTTGAAGATATTTCATCTCATCTTTGCCAAAAGTTAAAGATCATCAGCGTTGAACCTGAAGCGTGTTCTTCCAACACGATAGTGGGAGCTGATCACGTCTGCAGTACGAGACTAAAGCAGGTTTGGATTTTATTCCTTAATAAAATAAGTCCTTGTAGTTATCTACAAAGCTCTCAGACACACCGAACAAGAGTACTTGAGTTGGATGTGTTGTTTGTCAGTCCTCACAGACGTAAAAACAGGGAGTTCGACCATCTTTTCTTGAGAGGAATGACACAATTGGATGGGAAGGCATGGAAACTGTGGCAAATTTCCAAGGATCGTTGTTGTGAAATCTGAGATTGTGTTGCTAGAAATCTGGGAGAGGCAATTACAGGTATCATTCGTGATTGAAGTATACTTTTATTTCTTTTTCTGTAAGTTCCTTTCCGTCATGTCATATATTTTCACTAGTTCTATTAAATACTTGCTTCACCAAATTTTCAAACTGCAATTCACATCAACACAACCGTTTATTAGCATGCAAAGCCCAAGCTCGCTAGAAGATTCTTTGAGTTGAATGGTCAGACAACTTTATGAAGGTCGAAAGAGCCTTCGTTACTTGACCTTTCTATAAAAAATCTTTTTCAAAGATCGTGTTTTATCATATGAGCGCTACAGCGTAGACCCATCTTTCAACATCAATGGTTTTGCTACATCTTTTATTTGAAACTTGAAGCAAAACATCGTAGGTGCATAGCTCAATCTGGAAACCAACTACTCCCGTTAATATCGACGATGTGACTACCTCTACTCAAGAGGAGTGATGCACGTTTCAATCCAAAGAATAATCCTATCTAAATTCTTGTGAGCTACCAAAAGAACATACATGTTTCCAAGGGATTGTTTGAAACCAACTCCTCCCATACATGTACAAGTCCCATTGATGAAGACTATGGGCCTTATGTCATGGAGGGGAAAAGGAGGGGAAATTGCTATTTTTATTATGTTGTGCAAATGCACCATGGGAAATAGAGGAAAAATTTACAAGGGAAATAGGGGGGACCATGGGAAATAGCACTCCATGCTCTAGGAAATAGGGGGACCATGGGAAATAGCTCACACAATCTTTCCTCCCCCTCTGCAACACAGTGCGAGAGCCTCTCCTCCCCTGATCTTGACTCCCCTGATCTTGAAATTGTGACATATTGGAGCTCCTCTCTCGCTCTTCAAAAGCCCAATTTGGATGTTCTCAAGAACTTCACTAGGTTGGTATAGGAGGTGAACGTGAAGGAGGAGGAACTAGTCTGTCAAGATCAGAAGATTACCATCATTGAAAGCGTGATTCAAAATGCTCCAGGAGTTTATGGAAGCAATTTGCAAGCACACTTCTTCGAGAAGCAGTGGAAGAGATAGGATATTTTAGATGTACACCCCAACGCTCAGATTAGTAAAGATGGTGGAGTCAAGCTTTCTAGCTTACGAACATACCTCCAAGATGTGCTGAAGAAGATCATTCACTTCTTTCCTGATATGAGAGGAACCGTGAAGTTCTAGCAAGTTCAAGCAGCAGTAGAGCAACTGAAAGGACGTGATGTCTCTTTCTCAAGGGCGATTTGCAAGAGCATGTTAACCAACCTGAAGAATTGTGTGGATGGTAAATCCCAATTGCCATCTCAGTCCGCTAGAGTTGCAATGCACTTGATGGCATCTACCCTCAAAGGGATTTTTGAGCAATACAGTAAGAAGATGTCTCCGAAGGTGACTTTTCTATAAGAGAAAGCCATTGATGCAGCAAAGGCAATGCAACTTGAGAAAATTCTCAAGGAAGGTGCAGAAGCCAAGGTAGAGGAGGCACAAGCTTTTGCACCATGGGGATTTTCCTTTTCAGCCATTCCCAATGCAGTAGAAAAGCATGCTACACAAATAAGATGTCATGTTCCCCTCATGTTCCCTATCATCTGAACTAAAGAAATGGTATATGCATTGCACTGACCTAGACTCCTTTGAGTCAGTAAGCAGATTGGCATCAGGCATGGAAGAATCAAGCAAATGATTGTACGTGATATGCACAAGAATTGTTATCTGCTTATTGTACTAGTGAGCACTTTGTATCTCATCTTGTTCTTGAAATGAATAATTTTCAGCAAAATCTATGACAAAGACAATCGTGTCATAGGGAAAATTGGCAAGGCACTTCCTAAACTGCTTATCCTGCCAGCTGGCTGTGAAATTTTGAAGCACATCCGTGGAAAAAGGGGGCCAGCAGCAACCAAATTCTAAGCCGCAAATAGAGACTGAGATTGCCTTTCTACACTCGAGGCCCATAGCCTTCACAAGGCATCCTGACTTGGGATGCATCGAAGACAAAGATCCGTGGATGAGGGACTTCGCAAGATGAGACTTTAGTCGAGGAAATGAACAAGCCTCTCAAGGGGGATATTCTTATGAACTTTCAACTTTCTAGGTGCCCCCAACATACGTCAGTTGTATAGCTCCACAAGTTCCACCTTAATGCCCAATGCAAGGATAGATGCCCAGTGACTTGCTCCCTCCTGGAGTTCGCCGACAGTTCACTCCTGTAGTAGCTACTGCTCCAATGTATGGGGAGGTAGGGGTTTTAGCCCCAATGCCAGCACTAGCAACTTAGTGGATCCCAGGGCCATGCTTGAGGCCACCGGCATGACATGTTAGGCCCACAACTGCGCTGCCTCCACCAGCTTTCCAAACGATGCTATCTGATGAGGCGATGCATACCCTTGTGAATTCACTACGAAGGGGGCCGCACCACCCCCGGTTGCACCATATTTCTAATCCCTCAAGGAGTCTACCCATAGCCATCTCCAAGTTGATGACTGAATTCCTTGGGAAAGGAGATCCGATCTCCAATGTGGAGTGATTCGAGCAAATATGTGAAGCCTTTGGTGCTCCTGGAGATCTAGAAATGGTTAATGTGATTGGCCTCACTTTGGATGGCAAGATAGGCCAATGGTATAGGGCCCTCAACCAGGAAGAAAATATTAGCTACTGGGAGATGCTGCGGAAAGCCGTCATTGTGGGGTTCGCCCCCAGTGGACATAAGTGGGTTATATGAGGTGAAGTAGAATGACAAGGAATCCCTCCAGGATTACATAGCCAGGATCAAACACCTCAATTGCCATTGAGAACCATATGAGCGGATGAGCAATGAATGATTGTTGCCCTACTTCCTCATTGGATTGGCAGACCCGAAGCTACATGACCACTTAATGGTTATGAATCCTAATTCCTTCAAACTTTGCAGCAGGGTGGCTATTCATATAAGTGATAATATGATGGACAAGGTTGCCCAGGACAAAACCACGACCCCATCAGAGGTATAACCATCGGTAAGGTCTTCATTAAGGGAGAATTGGGGTCTCAAAAGGGCCTCATAAGGAATGGATTAAGAAATGGGTTAAGTTAAGATCAAGTGAACCCACTATGGTAACCCATGGGCTAAGCATCCCATAGCATTTAGTCAACTGGCATGGGTACCTGTATTTTGAACTTGATCAACCTTGGCCCTTGGATGGAGGTGGATGGTGGATGAATCAAAGTCCTAGAATGCTCAAATTGGTGGTAGGCACCTTTGGTAGGCTCCAAACTTGTAAAGGTTGACAAAATAGAGGTGTAATAAAGAGGGAGAGGTCGCCATTTGTTATGGACCATTAGATCTTGGATAGATCTAATAGTGGAGATCAAAGGATAAAATGAAGGGCCTAGATTGAGGCCCATTCTAGAGGGTGTAGTTGGAGGCATTGAGATCAATGGTTGAGATTCAAGCGTATAATGGATTGTGTAGATTTGAGCCCCTTTTTCTTGCATCTCCACCCTTGGATCTCCTTGAGATCAATGGCCCAGATTCCAGTGCCTTTTCCTTGCATCTCCACCCTTATATCTATTTCTAGATGGATGGCTTCAAATGAGGCCCCTTCTCTTTTGATCTCATCCATTAGATCCTTGACATTTTCAAGAGTTTAGATTTGATCGTTCTTTCCTTTGATGGTATAAATTGGATCTATACATTGATCTAATGGCTTGGAGGGTTCTACCACACATTTGAATGTATCCCTTGGATTGTAGATGAGACCAATGGCTAGGAGTGAAGATCATAGGTCTAAACCATGGGTGAGAGGTCTCCCACCTATAAATGCTCAACATGTCTTTTTGTACACCTTAATGTACCATTGCTCCCCACACAAAGGAGCACTCTCATTGGTACACTCAAATCCCTCTCCAATCTCTTTAAATTAGGAAACACTAATTGGAGGCCCTTTTGAGACCCCAAATCTCCTCTAATGCCAGTGTGGAGCCTACAAAGAAGGAGAACAACCAGCCCAAGGGCTTGGATATGAGCGAGTTGGCCTCAAATCTATTGAATTAGCTGGGCTAGCAATGGAAGTCAAGGACCTCCAAGGAGGTGTTAGAGAGACAACGTGTGGTGCAGGATATCCAACGGTAGCCATCCCTTCAATGAGTGCCCCCACCTTAGGGAAAGGCAAGCCCTCTATTACGCACATTGCTATAGATGGGGAAACCATGACACCTCCTAATGCAGATTCCTGAGGGTCCAACCAATGTACCAAGCAAGACCCCCACTAGCCCTGACAGCTCCACTGAATCCTATGAATGCATAAGGTGCCCCTTTAGCTAACTCAAGACAATATAGGACACGAAAAGATCCCTTACCACCACCTATACTGGGCCCCCAACCTCCCCCACCCCGTATAACCCCTGTCAATCAAGTATTGGTAGAGGAACTTCCCAATGATTAGGAGGAACCAAAATAGGACCAGGTTCACCCTAACTATTACCCTTATGAGAGGAAGGAAGTGACACCCTAAGTAACTACCTCCTACATAAGGATCATAGGTCCCAGTGTTCCAGACAGCTCCCATGACCGCGAGGGCAAGAGACATGAACTCTGTGACATGAAGGCCCTCAATCCATTGTTATACTTGCCAAGGTATAGGGCAAGTGAGTGCTCGTATAAGGGTTTCGAAAACCCTTTGGTGTCATGCTTTAAGTGCCAATTAAAGGATTGCCCTTATAGGGATCTTATCTCGGTATTTCAACCCACAACAAGCCCTACACCCTTGTAACTGGTTGCAGAGTAGAGCATTTATCCAAGGATTGCCCCTTAAGAAGACTAGCGACTCCGGCCACCACATCTAAGAGCACCATCATTAACTTGCTCAGTATTCAATAGGGTCAAGTAGAAGTAGTACCCTTGAAGGTCATCACAAGGATGCAAGCCAGAGCCATAGGCAGGGAAGAGGCCTAGAACTTGGTATGATAATGCCAAGAGAAGTTCGAGCATAGGCTCAAGGCTAGTAGAGGTTCGGTTACCATCCATCCAGACCACCTAAGAACTCACAAACGAGCAAAGGCACTTAGGGTGCCAGAAAGGGTGGAAGAAGAGGACCGTTCTAGCTCCGGTAAATTAGAGGCTCTAGACTTGATGTAGCAAATGTTCGAAGAGGACCCGATATTGTAGAACTTATGAGAAGAAGGAGACATTTATGGTTTCTAGGATTTGTTACTATGGGTAGGTTGAGAGACCTCTCAAGAACCATGAGATAGCATTGGCAGGTTGGCAACCTTCCTCTTACTGAGGTGAAGATGCCAATTGCCTCCTGTTAAGAGGGAATCCTACCCTCTAATGGGACCCCTCAAAACTAGCTGAATGGATGATTCCTACCCCAAGGACCTACCAGTCCCAAGGTTGATCAACTGCACGAGGAAGTTCAGAACTTACCCAAGGTCCCCATTAATTAGTGTTGATACTAATGTGGCTAGTATCCCCATAACCTACTAGAACTGAAAGGTGGATGCCATCCTAGATGGGGGTGTGGGTGTGAGTTCTTGTACTAAGGAATGCTGGGAGAGGTGGGGAAAACTTACTCTCAAGAAAATCCACCTGGTGGTGAAGCTAGATGATGGCAGAACTATTGAACCCTTGGGAGTCCTCACCGGTATGAACACTAAGGTGTTTGGCTTCATGTACCCCGTTAGATTCGTAGTCATGGAATTTATGCAATAGCCAAGATATGAAGCCATCATAGGTAGGCCCTTCTTGGAAATGTCCGGACTGCATTGACAACACCTATTTGTGGCATGAGGAACAAATTATGTCACTAGACTTGCACACCTATAAGACCCACCCACTGGCAGGACAACTACTTAGCATAGAATCTGACACAACCGACTGAACTGCATACCTAAAACTATTCCAAACCTATGGGAAGGAAGAGGATGAGTGGGAGGGCAGATGAATTTTGGTATGCCCCTCTTCCCGAGCCGGAGTTGAGCCAGAGTTTTCTCAGAACTGGATGCACATTCTAGTAAGTATTGATGTCCCAGAGAGAATAGGGTACCAATTGACAATGCCCAAACACAAAGGATTGAACCCAGTGGTGGATGATGCTCAAACCCTGCGAGGTGAGTAAGGGAATAGTAAGGGTCAAATCAAACCTCCACTGGCTAATGTATGTTAATGCCAATACCGCTCACCATGAGTTCTCCTCCAATTAGGGAGCACAGGTGAGCAAGGTTACCTCTCCAGTCAGTTCCATAAGTGCCATGAAGGAGCCCCCCTCAAGTCTGAAGCTCTCAACATCCAAAATCCCAAAGGCTTCCATTAGGGCTAAGAGGAATGCTCTCCAAGGTGGAGTGGAAGAAGAGGGTGAGAGGAACGAGGATCTACTATAGGTACCTGCCCATTACAAGGCCTACATGATCGAGGATCACAAGATCTTATACCAATAGGCCAAGAGAACTCAAGAGGAAGGGTGCTTCCAAGGTTATGATGGCCCAACCAAGGTTAAGGAGGTAAACTTGGCGCCGGAAGTTAGGATCCCCAACCAGTATTCATCGCAAACGATCTCACCCCCAATGAGGAGAATGCTTTAATAGACCTCCTTTGAGAGTATAAGGACTGCATGGCTAGAAATACATAGACATCAAGGGTGTGATCTAAAAAAAGTCACTGCTTCCTAGATGGATTCTCTGGATATAATCAGGTGTCCATCACTCCATAGGATCAACACAAAACAGCCTTCGCAATTGAGTGGGGTGTGTATATAGCCAGAGTAATGATATTTGGGCTTCCAACCATTGATGATCACTATCCTCCAAGGAGTACCTAAGGGACTTTATGGAAGCCTTTCTGGATGACATATGTGTGAGCTCGACATGGGATGATCACCTGAGATACCTAAAACTGGTCCTAGAAAGGTGCCGGTGGTACCGTATATCCATGAATCACCTCAAGTGCCAATTTTGGGTCAAGCACAGTGTGCTTCTTGGTCACGTAGTGTCCAAGATTGGTATCTCCATGGACTACAGCAAGATCAAGCTCATTCTAGAATTACTACCCCCTACAAATGGCAAGGGCGTGCAACAATTTACCAGCCACACGGGCTAGTATCGAAGGTTCATTCTAGTCTATACAGACATAGCCCATCCACTATACAAATTTTTAGTAGTCTTTGAGTGGACCGAGGAATTTTAGAGATCCTTCAAAACCCTCAAGCTAGCTTTGGCCACTGCACCAGTATTACGGCTAGAATCTAATATTCCACGTTCACATTGATGCCTCCAATTTTGCTATTGAGTGTGTGTTAGCCCAATCAAGAGAGTATAACCTAGACTACCCAATATACTTTGCTATCCGGCAATTGAACAATGCCGAGGTCAATTACAAAACAACAGAGAGAGAGGTCCTGGTCATGGTCTATGTAGTCAAAAAGTTTAGGCATTACTTGCTAGCCGACAAATTTGTCATTTTTGTGGACCAACAACACTACTGTATTTCATTAACAAGCCCTACATGATGGGACACATCACCAGGTGGATGCTAATCCTCTTGGAGTTTGAGTTCACAGTCACAATGTGTAAAGAAAAGAACCATGTCAGAGTCGACCACCTCTCCGACCGTCACCTTACCGTTAATCGCCGACCATGGCCATAGCTCCCATCCTATCACCTATTGCCACAAATCCTATCCCCATGCCCCACCATCTTATGCCATCCCCCGGCCATAGGGATACTAAAATCTATAAAAAGACCTCTTATCCCCTCGGGTCATTGCGATAGCAAAAATAGTGAAACTCTGCCAAAATTCTGCTAGAATTCCCCCAGCTCCCTCCCCTCTTCTAGCCAACATTTCAGCCCCCAATTAATGTCCTTAGCCTCCTCCTCTTCCACCAATTCACTTATTACTCAATTGCCCTCTTTATTCCCCATGGATCCAAAAAATGAGTTCTTTGAGTTTTAAATAGATCTCAATCTCCACCCCCCATTCCACAAGCCACTGGTCCCTCCGAGTTGTAGAGCACACCTTGAGGGACCATCCATATGCCATCCGACATCCCAACTGAGGACTTACAGACGGAGGAAGAGATTTCAACCTAGTAGGCCACTCAAGATGTGCCTACAGCAACTAGCACTACACCCTCCAGGTCATCAAGAAAGCGCACCCCCATCCCCATACAAGGGGAATACAAAATTGTGTGATCTAAACGCACTCACCACTTGGAAAGGTGTGGCTCCAGCAGCTTAACAGATGTGCCATCCAATCCCGTTGCACATACGAGGGCCATGTGGGGGTTATAGGCCACTATACCTTATCCCCAGTTATGTAAAATACTCAAACACATATACATATGGATGACATAGAAGATTAGGGTATTTTGCACCCAAAAAAACTTGTGTGGCTCTCTCTTCTAGCTCTCCCTCTCTCTCACCTTCTTCCATTCCACCTCCGTTGTTGAGATCTCTAAACCGGTATCAAAGTGTGGGTGTTCTAGCTAAGCCAGAGTGTGCACCTGGAGCCCAAAGTCTGCTACCATTACAGCTCCGTACTAGGAAGAAAAATCATCATTGGGTGACTTTACTTGCATCCTGGTGTACAAAGACCTTGTAGAAACCTTTGGAAACTTCTCTAAGTGGTTTTGGAGAGAAAAATACATTTTTTAATAATATCCCTATTCCTTTCAACAAGAATGAGAGTCTACAATGACCTGTGGAGGCAACCATTGCTTGCTTTTGGTGTCCATTACACTTCGTGAGTTCAAAAACCCCTTCATTCTTGAATTTGGGATCATTTCATGGGATTTGTGGCTCACTCTCTTTGCTTAAACGTTTTTGTGCCAATGTGTTGGAACTCAAGTTTGAAGCAACCATTCACAGATCTGTCAGTGCACGGTGGACTTAGAAGGTCTTAAAACTTATGTGCTACTCATCATTCACACTCCGATGGTGTTTACACTCAGGTCTATTTGCAAACAAAAAATTTTGGTCTATGTGTTGGACCCAATGATTGGGACCACAGTTTCTAAAATTATCTATTCCATTGCATTTTGAAGGCCCAAAACCCCTAGCTGTCAGCTCTTGCACGATTCTGTAGAGATTTGGAGAAGTTCCTTCTCTTTGAGGCACCGAATCGTATGTTTCTTAGTTAAGAATCCATTCACAGGTTCAAACCTTTGATTTATGGATTATAGGTCAATTACAAGGGTTGACTCCCCATTTTACATTTATCAGTTGGGATTTTTAGGTCCAATAGAAGAGAAATATTTGCAAATTGTTTTGTTGAGTTTGATTATGCAGTGACACCCATGCTTTAAGGCATCTTGGGTTCTATTTTCACTAGCAGTCATTGTCATGGGTCCGTGATTTCTTGGATATAAATTATGTAGATCACTTTGGTTGCAGTTTGAGCTATGTGCGCTCATTTGTGGTTTCCATTGGGTTGCACTAGATGCTTTACAGTCCATGTAGATGCATTGCAATCCTTGTTGGATGCACTAATAGGCCCAGATTGCCTTGTGGGATGCTTTATTGATGGACGTTTAGCACACAAATGCTATTTTATGATGCAGGAAAGCTTCGACACATTGTAGTTGATACACTCATAGTGCTATGCTCTTTTGGATGAGACATTATTGATGCTTATGTCCATGGAATGGTGTTTATACTTGAGGCATTTGGCTCTCATTGGCATTGGATGCCATTGTTTTGTCATTGTAGAGGTTCACATTTTCTTTTGGGCTAGATTAGGTCATATGGATGCATATTATATGCAAATGATTCAGATGCATTTTGATTCTTTGAGCCTTGAGTTTTGGTGATGCTATCATTCCGAAGAAGGAATTGGGGCTTGCTTGCTACACATTCCTTCCAAATCCCTTTTATTCTTCTCATCCAACGTTTCTTGCCTCTTCGAAGCATCCATTTTTGGTTGAGTGAGGGGATCACGGAGCTCTCTTGACTAAGGTGCTGATACATTGTTTTCGCTAAGATTTTCTAAAGGTTTTATTTTCTTGATCACCCATTGGTTGACTCGCCATGACTCTGAGGGATAGGTATTGGTTGCACAACAAGACAAAGCACCCATAGACGTGCGCACAGACGCGTTTACTGAACTAAATAAAAAACTTACAGGCGCGTCTATTTGCGCATTTATTTTTGCGTCTGGAGACTCGCGTCTAATTGCATGTCTATATATCAGACACACGCGTGTATAGACATGCACTTAGACGCATAAATAGATGTGCTTATAAACGCGTTTATCGATGCAAATATAGATGCAAATCGAACAGACAGATGCGTGTATAAACGCATTTTTAAACGCACTGATAGACGTGCTTTATTTTATTTTATTTTTAATTTTACAGAATGCTGTGTATGTTGTGTATGCTATATAGTTACAAGAATCCCATATCCACATTGTGTAATTCAATTCTTATAGCCAACCAAATTTTAATTACAATTCCAAATAAAACATTACAACTCCAAAACACAATAAAATTGAAAGCTCAAAAAGTGCTTGTATATACATATAGCATGAAGCTAAGCCATGTCATGTGGCTTCAAGTACAAAAAATAAGAGGAGTGTATATACAAGAGGCACAAAGCCAAGCCAGTGGCTTTAAGTACAAAAAAGAGTAGCTAGCACTACTTGTATGACTAATCTATGTTCTCCAGGTCCTCGCTCCCTTCCACGCTCCCTTCTGCGCTCCCTTCTGCGCCTCCTTCCTCCTCTTCCTCATCGTCTTGTGCACGGGCCTATAAACAAGGGACAACATATATCAATGTATGAAAAATCAAATCTTTACTTATAATTTTGGCATTATTTAATTACTTTCAAATACCTGGGGGGCCGCTCCAGTAGCCTGGGTATACTGCTCCTCAGTAATCAACCCGTCATCATAGAAGTGCCTCCATGTATCTCCTCTGCGATGGTAACAGTGGTAGGCTGTCCCCACAAGAGTAGGGTATCTACCCACGATCTCAAGCTGCATGACGACACACTTTGCGGAGGGATTAGTACAAAGAAACAACCTCCTAATAAACTACATAAGCAATATAATTTGAGATCGATACTTACAAATTGGGCCTCCCATGATTCAACACCCCCTGCTCCAAAATGCGCGCTTCCATATACCTCCATCTGGATCCTCCGTGCCTCCACGTGCTATAGACTGGGGTCCTCCCTCGCTAACTTCATTGCCTTCTTCCACTCACGCTTGTGAGCGGTGTGGGGTGGGCCCCTTGGTGGTTGACCTGCCTCAAGCCTGGCAAGCTCCACTAGTGCTTGCCTCTTAAGCGAAGATCTTTTATTGCCAAGTATCGTAACAATCTTTGACTTGGCCCATTTATCTGTGAACTGGCGATTGGGGGGGTTAGGATACCTAGAGCGAACAGTAGCGAGGGTCTCATCAGCCAACCTCTTTGGGTGGTCTTTGTAGTGGATAAAGCAATCTCTGTTAGCAATTACAGAGTGCATGAAGGCCATGATGTCCTTCCCCCGCGCATCCATCAAGATGCCTCCTGTCTGAGTGATGTCATAATAAATCATACCATCACCCAGAGGCATGTCTAAATCCTCGGGGGGGTCACTATGTATAAACCCTCTATATCACGTGCGTTCAAGGCCTATTTCTAAAATCCCTTATCTGTAAATTTTTCATTTAATAAAATGTACCCCTTTTCTATACAAATCTGTAAATTTTTTCCAAAACTATTTTAAATAGTCCCTTATGTATATTTATTTTTGTAAATTTTAGAAATAAAAAATATCCTTCTGTTGAACTCACGTGATAGGATTACATATGATGAGTGACCGCCCTGAGTCTAAATCATCTGGATCATCATCCTCCCCACTGCCACATGGCCCAAAGCACTGTGCCATGCATCCCCCACTGCTCTCCCTGCTACTACACCTGCTACCCTGTCGTGTCGAGCTCGTACACTGGCCACTCGTAGCTGGAGACTGAACGGGACTACGCTGACCACTCGTAGCTGGAGAACCGAGTCTTGACGGCACAGGAGTACGTCGATGGCTCTGTGAGACAGAAGGACCTCCTGACAACATGGGGGAAGGGGCATAAGATGGGATGGGAGAAGGGACATAAGACGGCATGGGGGAAGGGGCATAAGACGGTATGGGGGAAGGGGCATAAGAAGGGGCATAAGACGGCTATGCTGACTCCACTGGGGTGATCTCAGGCGGTGTGGGGTGGCTTGGAGTCTGTAGTGCCGACTCCTGGGGAGTGTTTAGAGTACCCGTCATATACCCGTATAACTCCGCAGGACTAGGAGGGTGCCCTAAAAGGTTATATAAGTCCTTCCAAATAGATCCCCGGGGATCAGGTGAGCTGGAAGCACTTCCTGGCCACATGTTGAACTGGAAAAAAGAAAAAAAATCTAGTACTAATGAGCTGAGAAGAAAGGGGAAGGGAAGAGAGGCTTACTGTCAGAGCGTGTCTATAGACGCGTCTGATTTGCGTGTCTATAGATGCGTCTAACAGAGCGTCTAACAAAGCATCTAATAGAGCGTCTAACAGAGTGTTTAATAGAGCATCAAACACGTGTTTAGACGTGCCTATAGATGCGCTTTTAGACGTGCTCTGAGACGCACCTATAGACGCGCTCTGACAGACGAGATTCCTAAAATGTAGAAAAGGATATTACGCCCGACACACAAACGTGACACTGATACCCAGATCATGCGCTTCTTGGATATGAGAAAGTACAAATCTAAAGAGAGCAAACTTCCAAACAAGATCAACTGCAAAAAGACTTACTTGGATAGAGGTATGGAAGGTTCTTCTTTCTTTTTCAAAGTTGCTTCTCCTCCTTGTTCGTCCTCCTCTCCTTTAAGCTTAGAAGTAAGTGTGGGTGCCTTCCTCTTAAGTGTAAGCTTGGAAGTAAGTATGGGAGCCTTCCTCTTAAGTGTCGAAACTATGGATCTGCTAATAAGGAAGGAAGCAAGCCACACGAAGTATAAGTAATGTGAAGAAAAGCAAAGCGAGTGGCGCACTAAAAAGCAGGTTTAAAAGCCGCATCTATAATCGCATCTAATAGCGCGTCTATAATTACAGAGCTCATGTCATGGCATTCCTCCCATCGATCAACCGATGGCAAGTGGAGAACTCCCGTGGACTCTCCTGCGTGGAAGCATATTGAAGACACATGGCCAAGCTTCAAGGAAGAACCTAGGAGCTTGAGACTTGGATTGGGTATGGACGGTGTGAACCCATTTGGTCTCAAAAGCACGTCTTACAGTGTATGGCCAGTGGTATTGGTGAATTACAATCTTCCACCCTCTATGGCTATTAAGAAAGGACATGTTATGCTGTCCCTTCTTATTCCAAGGAAACATAAAGTCAAAAACCCTGATGTTTATTTGGAGCCTTTGATTGATGTGCTAGAGATACTTTGGAGAGGTATCGAGGTGCATGATGTGAGCAGGCCTCCCTCATCACGAGACTTCAACTGCAAAGTAATCTTGATGTGGACGATGCATGACTTCCCAGGCTATGGTGAGTGTTCAGGATGCAACAAAGTAATAGACACGGAGTTGCATAATAGTATCAACCTCTTTTGCATGCTTAATAGTGATGTGATGAAAAGATGGGTGACAAGATACGAGGATGCAAAGGCAAGAAGACAAGAAGAAAGGGCCCTCTTTTGTACACACCACGGATCTCGTGTGCCATACCCTCAGTATCTAAGAGCACTTCCAAAGGATATTCATGTGGATTGGCTACTTGATGAAATGGAGAAAGTAGAGAAAGACGAGGGGATGCATATCACAATGGATGAATGGGAGTATGCTAGGGGATGCATGAGCAAGGTCAGTATATAGAATGTTATGCATAAGTTAGGAGCTTTCAATAATTTAGATTGCTTATTTAATTGATTTTTTCTTGGTGTAGTGCACTATGTTCAATGCTATATGGTGTGAGGGCAAGCATTTTTGAACACAACGGATTGATGATAAGAGAAACACACAAGATTTGCAGCGTCATTGCTAGCTTTGAGGGAGCCAATGGAGCCATGGATGATTATTGTGGCATAATCCAAGATATTATTATGCTTGACTTTCGATGCTTCTTTGTGTATGTTTTGGATGTAAAGTGGTTTAAGGACGTGGTGGAAAGAGGCCCTAATGCAACAATCAAACAGCATGCAAGTGGCTTTGTAACTATTGACTCCACAAAGTTTTGGCAAAGTAGGAAGGACACACTAATACTACCGCAACAATGTGAATAGGTACTGTGCACACATATAAAAATACTCGCTTTTAAATATTTGATGCAAGAAAAGTAACATGATTGTATTTGTGTTTTAATTAGGTTGTCTATCAACCAATGGTGGATAATAATAGATGGTGGCATGTCATACCTATTATGCCACGTTCCAAAGTGATGTATAGTACATTTACTAATATGGAGCGTATGGAGGATGATCATGGCCATGGACGTGATGATGACCATGATACGAGAGAGGAGGATGATCATGAGATAGGAGATATAGATATTGAGGCCATTACCCGTGAGGACGAGCCTACCATTTGAGATGCTGATTTCGATGAGCACATGAGTGGCACAAGTAGTAGTGGGTTGAATGTATTTGTAGATCTAAACACTTGTTTGGATTTTGAAGTAGATAGTTTAGCAAGGGTTGATCTCATTGAGGATGAGATTGAACCGTAGCCCCATAATTGATATTGGCAAAACTATTTTACATATTGTCTCTTTCTCCTCATCTCACTTAATTCTTGTATATGTAGGCTTGCAAAAAATTATGTGCTTTGGTAATCATGGTCAATGTTTGGAAAGCAATGATGTACACCAAAATCTCACTTTCTGTCTCAGGGGGGTCACTCATCATATGTAACCCTATCACGTGAGTTCAACAAAAGGATATTTTTTATTTCTAAAATTTACAGAAATAAATATACGTAAGGGACTATTTAAAATAGTTTTGGGAAAAATTTACAGATTTGTATCGAAAAGGGGTACATTTTATTAATGAAAAATTTACAGATAAGGGATTTTAAAAAGAGGCCTTGAACGCACGTAATATAGAGGGTTTATACATAGTGACCCCCCCTAGCTTTCTGTATTCTCTGGTTTGCATCTATCTATGCGTCTAAATGCGTGTCTGATTCTCAGTGTAAACGCGCAAATAAACGCGCTAATACACGCGCAAATAGACGCGATGTTAGACGGGCCCGTATTTTCTCAGGTTAGACGTGCACGTAGACGCGGTAATTTACGCACAAATAGACGAGCTTTTAGACGTGCCCATAATTCCTCTACTAAAGCAATGCCTATAGACGCGCTCGCTATTTTGTGTGTCTACCAAGCGCATCTATAGTTGCTTTGTGTTGTTGTGTTGGCCATGTTGTTGGGATGCTATCCATCACTACTCTAATAAAGTCCACCTCCCCTTGGCTAAGCTTGAAGCGTTCATAGACTTGATCGACTATGCTAGTCCCACACATCTAGCAAAACCTAAATCCTTTTCCTTGAGAAACTTATTTCCCTTGGCAAGTGGATTGTTACAAAGGCCTTGGGGATGAAAAACATCCTTGTAGGTAAGGGCATAAAAGACCCCAAATTTATAGGTAAGGGGATTTTGAGCTTGTCATGGAACGGAAAAGGGAGTTGCAACCCAAAAAATGTGGAATTCTTTTTAAAAAAATAAGGAGAATTGACAAAAAAATTTGAAGTAGAGGGATATCTATGTGCGAGAAACTAATCTTTTACAGTGAAGAGAGAAGGGGCCAAAATTTTCAAGGCTTTGATATGATATAGCATCAACATAAAATTGCACAATTTTTTTTTAAAAAAGGGCATAACATTTGTAGTTATCAATGTATCAAGGAAAACCTTTGAAATCTGAAGTATTTTGAAAAAAAATATCTAATGTTAGGCTCAAGGGTTGCATTGCTTAGAAGTCCTAGATATGACGTGATTTAAAGGGCTCGTTTAGAAACCCCTTACCTATAACTTTTGCATGGATTAAAAGATTCCTTTTCTATACAAACTTACAATATTTTAAAATTTTTAATTAACAAACCCCATATATGAATACATTTTTGTAAATTTACGTTAAATTGTTAAAATTAAAAGACCCCTTCATTTGAACTAATGTGGTATGCTTGCACATTTCTAGGTGAAGACCTTGTAAGTCTAGGCAAAAATATGGATATAACAAAGAATATATCACTTAATATTTCATTTCATTACATGGCATATATCATATACTATAAGTATGTATTTATATCATATGGTATAAGAATATCATGTTATGCTCGGCACTAACTAGTCCACCAATCAAAAGTCTTTGATTGGGCAGTCTTTAGCCCTTGTTTATTCTAAAAACAATTAATCAGGCTATATCAATCAAAGTTTGAATCCCTTGAAAATCTTTCTTGGATCTTTCGAATTTGTTTATTGTAGAGAAAAGGGGTTTGCAATCATTATGACTATAGCATCTATCCATATCTATGCTAATAAGTTACAATAAAATAATTTCAAATTCTTTAGACACGTTACAACAACCTTCTCAAATAGTGGGCAACAAGGGCGCATGGATCCACTATCAAAATGATTAAAAGATATGAAGGTAAAGAATCTCCCTTGGTACTTGGCAACTCTTTTTTGGCTTGTTGGCTTTATGAAAACACTCTCAAAGCTTCATTGGAAAAAAAATAATCTAATTCTGTTAGCCATGCCCCACATTTTTAATCCCACACTATAATTACCCTTGTATTCTGACATGCCCGCCACCCTTTGACTTGGTAGGTGTTACTTCTTACATGGTATAGAGTAATTTATACAGAAATTCTGAAACATATAGTCTTACTTGACATATTGAAATGTTTGAGAAAGTGATTTTGATCATGTGCATTCCTTGCATGGTTTTCACCACTTAATTAGAAAAATGAAAAATTATGAGTTTCAAAAAAAATGTTGTATTAAAATAATTGAAAGAAGTGTTTTTGGGGGAAATTTTCAAAGATGTGGAAAAAAGTATGAGTCCATTTAAGTCCTAGGAATGTTCTCATTGTTTAGTCTTGTAATTTGAGCTTCTTGTTTTGAAAGGAGTGCTCATATTCCATTTTTGGGGGCTTGCAAGCAAGTAGTTGCTAGATAAATAGGAAAATGCCACAAAAGCCCATACCAGTGAGCGACATTATGTCACATGTAACTTTCATATAGAATAGCCATGGGGGTTTCAACCTAAGTCATGGGATTAATTATGTAATTACAACCAAGGGATAAATTAACAGTTGCTTTATCTATATATTATTTTTACCCTCGCCCTTTAAAAACATGAACATCTTCCTTCAATTTGAAAACCCTTCTTATGAATGCATGTGCTATCTTGCACACGCCTCATTGACTCCACACCCCATCACTTAGGCACATGTAAGCACACAAATGTGCTTTGTTTTTTGGGCATATGATCAATAATTGGTTAGACTTAGGGAACATAGCCTTTGAAAGTAGGACAAGGCTTTCTTGCGTAGCCAATGGTGAGTGCCAGAAATCAAGAGCCTCTTCATATGGACTACTTGACGTCAAGGTCAATGGAGGTCTATTGTTGAGAGCAAGATAATTTACTTAAGGATGATGAATAAATGGTAAGTCATAGTAATGAGAGTGATGAAATTGAATACCCAAGGAGTTGAACAATTGAGGAGCAAATGATGACTACAATCAAATGTGTGCAATGTCATATACTATCTTGAAATGTTAGTAAGTACTATTATAGCTTTAATGGTAAGCACAATGTTGGTGATACTGGAAGACCTAGTATTGAAATAGGCTTGGAAACTAGTTTCTCATCTTGGCCATATGTAGCTACGAGTTGTGAAAGGAAAGAAGCTCTAGAAAATGTAAGGATGTGCATTTAAATGGCAATTGGAAAATGGATTTGCAATTTATCCTTTTGTGATAGTGAGCATGTCCCCATATCTTAAAGCTGGAAATATGTTGGATGGATAAGTTGTCGTCATTGTTTCTTGAACTTGGCTATACTTTTATTTTGCAAACTCGTTTAAAGCCGCATCCTAGTTCTAGATATGAAGCATTAGAAAGGGATGGCATTGAGGAGTCAACTTGATATTACCCGAAGCCCTGATGAAAGGATTTATTTTGATGTAATTGGAAGGAATGAGATGTTGTTGAGGGCTAGAAAACTTGGTCTATATCTGAAGCTCTAACGAAAGGAGAAAACGAAAGGTTTTTTTTTTTTTTCAATCAAGTAGATTCTATCTTTACTATTAGAAAAAAGGGGGGGTTAGGCCCACCTAGACCCTTACAAAAAACTGGCCAACAAGAGGGGTGGTAACCCTAGGCTTGTGCTATGTCAGCGATAAAACACAACTCCAACTAGAGGAGATACCCTATACCCTTGAGATTCTGGCTAGCCAATGGGTGGGAAACTTCGACCTCATCGTGGTGGTGTCTAGAATGAAGGTTTTGGCAACCTTCCATAATATATGTTCTTTGTTACTTGGGCTGGAGTTATCCCAAAAGACTACCTGATTCTTGACTAACTAGATAGCGTAGCATGCCACTCCTCTCAAAAAAGGCCAGCATTCTTCGAAGTTGATGAGTGACCATAAGAGTCTCCTAATATTGCAAGCTTCCAATTAGCGACAATCTGAAATTGAGACATTAGTCCTGCTTTCCTAATAGCCACCTCGATCCTTAGCCACAGTTCTCTTGAAATAGGACAATGCCAAAACAAGTGAAGTATGTGTTCCTCTGCTCTTCCCCATAGCGTGCATAGTGGCTTCACCTGGAATTTCCTCGCTAATCTGGCTCTGATAGGCAGCCACTTGTTCAACAATTTCTAGAGCGTAAAATTGAATTTTCTTGGCATTCCCTTTTCCTAGATCTCTTTGAGTCTTCCTCGCCACTAGCCCAGAGCTTGTCGGATTCCCCATTTCTTATTAAGATCCACTGTTTCCACTTTCCCCGCCATCAGTTTCTTGTAAGTAGCCTTAGTGGATAATTTTTTGAGTTGAGCCTTCCCTATATACCAGTGGTGAAGTCTCCTTCCTTCGGCTTCTATGCAGTTGGTAGGCCAATTCTCTCCGGCTCGACTTAGGATTGCCCTGCAGAATGCAATTTCTTGCATAGTCAAAGAGAATGTACAACAGATCTCTCCTAGCGACCACCACTTTCCTCTCTTTGGGTCCCATATTTGTTTCCAATAGATCAGGCCTTTCCTACAAATGCTTCGAGCCAAGGCTAGATTTAAATAGGCCAGTGATTGGGTATTACACTGGAGTGCCCTACTCCACCATATACATTCATTCAAGCTAGCATCTCCTTTGAGACCTCCCATCCCTTCCCAAGAGGAGCTTTTTAATACCATTTTCCAAGCATCCACCAGGTCGGTAACAAGGTCCGAGACACTAACCCTTAATGGAAAATCAAAGAATATGCGCTCATACCATTTGAGGTTTTTGCATGATTCAGCTTTGTAGCTGCGTCCCTTTTCCACAAACCACCATGTTAACTCAATCCAAGGGGCTGAACCTTGGATCAGTTTGGGTAACCACTTGCTAACTAACGAAGCATTCTTGACTGCCAAATCCGGGATTCCAAGACCTCCTTCCTGCTTGGGAGCTTTTAACACACCCCATGGGATGTAATGCATCCTCCTTTTACCACGATCTTCTGCCCATAGGAATGCCCTGAATAATTTCTCGATTTGTTGCCATTGTGTCACCTTAACCCTCCAAACTGAAGCTATGTATGTAGGAATTGCTGAAAGAACATGACGCAAAACAAGGCATGTGGCATTCCAGCAAGGAAAGGTTATTTTGATGTAATTGAAAGGTTATTTTGACGTAATTGGAAAACAGAGGGAGGAATGAGATGTTGTTGAGGGCTGGAAAAAGCTGACGAAACTTGGGAAAGGACGGCAAAAGAATGCATGCAACACGAGGAAAAACAGGGGCGAGCCGAGGCAGGCACACTCTCTCTGCCCGGCCTCGAGGCGATCAGCCCAGCACGCGCAGCCTGAGAGAAGTTCACATGTGTGCGACAGGACTCTCAACTCACCGTCATCACCACCACTCACGCTCCCAGCATCATCACCGGGCAATTTTTGCTGACGAACGGCACAGAAAGCAAGATTATAATTTTGACTCTATGGACTGATATCAGAAATTCTCTTGCTTTGAAAGAGATCTGAATGTGACTAATATGGCGGAGTTCAAGAACATACTCCGGGATATTCGTTTTTCTTGTAATAACTTGGATCCCTTGCTAGTCTAGATGATCTGTGTAGTCTCCTGTAATAACTTGGATCGCCTGATAGGTTGTAGTCTCAGACTGGGTGATCTGTGTAGATTGTGATTTTGACTGAGCTACGAAATATGTGTTGAAGGAGGGAGGTGGGAAGCGGGGAGAGGCCAAGTGAGGAGTGGACTCTCAGTGGAGGTGTGTGCCTTGATCATGGCAGCCATGGCCTCCCATATGTGCGTGTGTCGACTGTTATCTCCAGCTGGTTCGCAGATGAAAAGTGACGGAAAGCTGGCAGCCGGACTGAAACTATCTCCTCACGTACGTTATAGGTTGACTACCATACGTGTGCTTCACCATCTTACTGCTGAACAGTGCTGATTCTTGCAGACTCTAGAGCGCGAGAGATTAGTACTCATGAGCAGAATGATCGAATATTGCAGCTTTGCGTGAAGATTCGTCGAAGATAATTAAAGAAACGATCTGCAATTCGTAGAAGACTCAATTGATAGCTTAGAAACGATCGACTGATGAAACTAAAGCTTAGGAGAGATTAATGGAATCTTGCATGCGGCGCCTGCATGCCTATATAAGCAGCACCTTGCTGTTGGGTTTCTCAGCTTGCTTTGAGCTCTCTCTCCTTTGACAAGTCTTAAGTTTTTGGCTTCGCCTGGGCAGCAGCCATGACGCTCCGTCTCTTGAGAGCATGCAGCTCCATCCTTCCTCTCCTCCTTTCCCTCCTCCTTGCCTCCATAGCCCCTCGTCTCTCAGCTCACGACGGTGTTGATCACTACTCGCCTCCATATTCTCCTCCTTACTCTCCTCCTTACCATAAGCCACCTCCTATTGTTCTCCCTCCTCCTTACCACAAGCCACCTCCTGTATACACTCCCCCTGCTTCTCCTCCTTACCATAAGCCTCCTCCTGTATACTTTCCTCCCTCTCCTCCTCTTTACCACAAGCCTCCACCCATTTACAACACTCCTCCTCCTCCTCCTTACCATAAGCCCCCGCCTGTTTACGCTCCTCCTTACCACAAACCACCACCACCTGTCTACACTCCTCCCTACTCCCCTCCTTACCACAAACCACCACCTGTCTACACTCCTCCTTACTCCCCTCCTTACCACAAGCCTCCCCCTTTGTACCCACCTCCCTCTTCTCCTCCTTACCATAAGCCCCCCCCGATTTATACACCTCCTTCGTCTCCTCCTTACCATAAATCGCCACCTGAACATGAGCCACACCACCTGCACCATCACCATCACCACAAGCCTTCCCCTGAACATAAGCCACCTCCCCATCCGTTCCCAGCTCCCGAACACAAGCCATCTCCTTATGAGAAGCCGCCTTCCCATCCTCTCCCTCCACCTGAACACAAGTCACCTCCCTATGAGAAGCCTCCACCATACAGTAAGCCTCCAAAGTCCTATCCACCACCTCCTTATTAACGAAGTGATCAAGGCCGAGTCGGACCTCACTAGCAGTTATGGTAAGGCATTGCATCTTTTCAGTTCGAAACTTTGAAATTTATTTTCTTTTTTCGTACTTCTAGCCGTATATAAGTCACGGTGCTTACGGTGCAAGTTTTGCAGATGTCGAGCTAAAATTCCGTAGGACAATGCTCGCAACAATGCTGTCGAAGCAGTGCAAGGAATGCCTGTAATTAAGTGAACTTGACTACTACTGGAACGCCAATAATAGAAGTTAACGAACTCTCTGCTGCTTGTTTAGCGAGGAGCCATCTACGCTGAGGATGTACCAGAAGTTGTTATCTCGTCTTTTACTGTTTATCCGCATTGTCATTCGTATGTATATTAAGTTCTGGGAATTCCAAGCCTGTTCTTACTAAGGAAGTTAATAAAATGCTGACTACATAGTTTCTCTACTGGCGTCTCGTTTTTATCTCGATATTGTGTTTGTGGCAATTTTATAGTGACATGCGTGTGACCAAAGGATGATTAACGCATCATCACATAGGAACAAGCCGTGATGTAAGTCCGCGAATACTTGGCCTTCAAGAGAAACAGTTCTCTACTTCTGCTACTTCTGATTGCTCAACTTTCGTCAAACGTGCATCAGATCATTCTATGTTGTAGATATTAGAATAAGCGCAAACGTGTAATACGGGATTAGATTCCGCTGCGAAAACGTATGAGGCCACACATTGCTGCGTAAATCTGGTTCGAAGTACATCGAAATATAAGTTGAAGATGCAATGAGTGGGAAGCTGCTTTTAGTTGCAAATGCTCGTCGAAGTTGCGGAGACTCGAGAACTGTATCTGAATTTTAGTGAAGGATATCGTACAAAAATCTAAGCACGTCTGAGCAAGACAATTGGGCGCGGTACTTCACGAAAGCCGGTCTCTTAGGAGGAGATCGCCGTTACATGTTTTATCTGTTCCACCTTTAAAATTCACCCAAAAGTGCTTACTTTTATCCTACCCACCCACATTGGGGACCACCTCGAGAAAACATAAGAATTAACGTGGGTTCACACCATTGGTTCCCAATGAAGAAGAAATAGACTTGGAAGATGGTCGTTGGTTACACCAGTTGGTGATCATCACGCTCTACTATTTTATGTCACTAACATGTGATTAGTGTATCGGGCTAACCATCTAGCACAGGCAAAAGTTTGCCATGGAGTCGGTGGTCTTCACGGATCGGACAAATCTTCTCAGCATTGGGCTAACTAGGACGGCAACCCTTTACACCACATTTTGAAAGATGTCCATTGGGTGGTGTGAACCTAGCCATAGTTTCCCCAAATAGCATGCAAGGTCCGAGATTATCTTGAAAACAACTCCCACCGTAGGATCATCTACTCTTCTTCCATAGAAGATTAATTTGCATGCAATAGTAGTCAATGTTACTTTTCTTAGGAAAATACCCTTGAAGGACAAACCTCCGATCTCGCACACTAAAGATCACCCTTCTGTCGCCCTCATTAATGTCAGGTGCCTCTGACTTCAATGTTCAAGAAATGCCCACGAGAGGCATTTCCCCAATAGTTAAAAAGGCTCTCATGGTTGTGGAATTTCGATGCTTAGGAATTGTCTCTTGTGGGCATTTCCCTCATGTGTTACCTCAATGAGTGTAGGCCGCCCAAAACCGCACAAGGTTCTCATATACGAGACCCCAAAAGGCAACCATAGGCACTCTTTACAACACCTTCTGGCATGTTTGAGTAAGCGAGAGCGCAATGACAGTTGCCTTTAAGACTACAACTTCTTTTAATGTTCTAACATCTTTGGGAAATCTTGCATGTGTGATTGATATGCTACTCTTTTGTGCTAGAGAAATCCATTTTTTAAAGTGTTAAATAGGCTCTTTGTTATGGTCTTTATGGTGTGAGAAAAACCCATTTTTCAAAGTGTTAATTGCTTGAATAAGTTCTGTGTAGTTGGTTTCTACAGTTGAAAATACAATAAAAGGGTCGATCATTCATGCTCTCATACACACACAAAGAACAAGGCAATTGACTTTATACTTGCATGTAACTAGCTCCTCCAGCAAATAAATGCAATAAAATGATCAATTTCCATGAGTAATGATGCCTCCCAAAATCGGGTCACACACACACACGAAACCAAGACAATGGGCTGAATTTATTCAATGTGTTAAATACCATAAACAAAGGAGCTATATTAAAAAATAACAATTGTGACACTTACAAGTAAGCAACATTTTGTCACATGGATAATAGACAAATACTACCACAAAGTGGCACAAAATCACCTACCAACCTCTAAAAATGTGGCCATCCCTATCCTCCAACACCCAAATCACATCTCCCCCTCCTCTCCTCCTTCTCCCTTTAAGAAAGAAGTGTTGTGTGCATATAAAGAATAGATTCATTTTGAAGGCTTCATTCTTGAGACATGATTATATGTATGTGTCTAATTTGAATCCCTTAACAAGTTCTAAGTGTTTCCCTAGATATTCATTATAAACATATAAGGAAAAACCCAATGTAGGATCAACCCAATACTTTGATTTGTCCTAAATCATGAGAAGTAGAGTAGAATCTTGCCTCCCATTTTAAATTTTTACTAAACATAAAGATTCTCATACCTCTTCTTCAAGCGTCTTCGTGGGATGAACTTATTTTGCATCAATTTCATGTCATAAGATTGTGAGGCATATTCTCAAGATTATTTAGCCAAGAAATAACATCATAGCCTTTTGGATTCTCAATTAGTCTATGAGTCTCCAAAGTTGTTGGGCACTACTACACACGGGCCTTATTCTGACAGTTAAGCACCAACGTTTAGCATGCATGGGATGCTAACCGTCAATAAGCAAAGTGGGTTTAAAAAAGTGTCGCTATATAGCGACTTTTATAAAACGTCGCTATATAGTGACCTTTATAAAACGTTGCTATATAGCGACGATTGCCAGACTTGTAAAAAGTCATTATATAGCAACTCTGAGACACTTTCCTATAGCAACGTTTTATAGAGAGTGTTTTTTCCCATACCGACCTTTAAAGATAATTTTTCCCAATGACGAAAAAAAATTCTTTTCATACATGTTTGATCCTTTGAAAGAATAAAAGTACAAGAGCATGTACATCAAGCTTGAAGCTCATATATTCATGTCCAAGTTTGAGATGAAAAAAATTAATGAAGAGCATTTACATCAACGGCTTCATCCTGCTAGTGTGTCAAACAAATCTATCTCCAACTCAATACCGAGTTCATCTCCTATATCATCATTGTACTCTAGCATCATACGTTCAC
Organism: Dipteris shenzhenensis; assembly: GCF_047967505.1. Lineage (NCBI taxonomy): Eukaryota > Viridiplantae > Streptophyta > Polypodiopsida > Gleicheniales > Dipteridaceae > Dipteris > Dipteris shenzhenensis. The sequence goes on from NC_141604.1 coordinate 22,631,041, forward strand.
CTAAGACTTGATCATCTTCTTCAATAAAGTTGGGTGATTCTTGATGATCGTCATCTTCTTCCTTAATATCATGATCTCCATCTTCCTCTCATACGATGTCATTATGTGCATCTTCCTCTTGGCTCATATTGACAATGTGATCTTCATCTTCTTTGCAACTTCTTCTTCGTGGTGCAACTTGGATCATGTACCACCATCTTGGATTAGAACGATCCAGATGATAAACCACCTATAATGAAGATGGGTGCCCAATGACATCAATTATATGATATGATGCTTAAGTACATGTACCAATTGATCTTAAAAAATGAAAGCTTCAATTAATTAAATCATTAGTATGCACCTGCTCACAATGCTCGAGAAGAACAAAAGTATCACTTTCATTGGTCCAAATTTTGGTGGAGTCTATTGGAAAGAAACCACTACTGTCATTCCTCATTGTCGCATGGGGACTGTTGTAAATAGTTCTAAACCATTTTACATCAAGAACGAAAATACTAAATCGTCTGAAATCAATTTCATAGATTTTGCATATGGTCCCACAATAATCCAATTGCGAGGAGAGAAGATTGGTATCCAAAGCACTTGCTCAGCTATCTTGTGTGAGGTTAGCCATGACTCCACAATCATATGTGAGTCTCTTTGAATTGATGTGTTCCCTGTGAAAATGTCATCCATATGACCATAATGCAATGTACTTTTTGTACTGCAAAAGAGCATCAATAAAACAATGAGGATGCATCTATTTTATAGCGTATATTGCCACAAATAATTACTTAATTATGTCGATAGGTAAGAAAGTTACATGCATTATACATCCATATGATAACTCTCGTTCGCACACATTTATTATCTCTCCATCACATTCAGCTTTACATAGAACCCGTTTTAGCCAATCAAGTGACATGTGAGTGGGGAGAAGGGTGAGATCTTGTGGATATAGTTGCGGTCGCCTGTACATTACTCTGAATCTCCTCCTTGCATTTATTCTTTCTGCTTTGGCTGCTTCATATCTCTCAATCCGCTTCTGCATCTCCTTGCTATTGAGGATATAAAACTTATTGAATTTCTCCATTTGCTCTTAGCTCATCTTTCTTTCAATCCCTTTTCCTTGGGGAGCCTCGCCAATGATGAGATCATCATCCCTGTTATGCCAAGCCTACGGCATATCGGGATCCATGGATGTAAGAAACTCCGTGATATATACTAATGACTCTTGCACAAGCCATCCCTCTGCCATGCTTGCTTCCGGTCTTGCTCTCTGCCTTATAAATCCCTTTAAAGTTTTCATAAACTGCTCGAGAAAAAACATCCACCGACTATGAACAATACCTGCAATGGCCACCTAATCAACTATGTGCACAAGCGAGTGCACTTGAGTTGTCATAATGCTCGAGGGAAAGTGCTTCTCAAGCAAGCATATGGCTTTGATGGAGTCCATCCTAGCCTTCTCGATGCTCGATATGGAGATGATCTCTTTTTTATATTTCCACCTATTTCATGTGCCCATGTAAGATATATTCATAATCAGTCTATAGATTATTCAACTTAAATTGAAGAAAATGCAATCAATGCGAGTTGATAGTAAGCATACCTCATAATACCACTGATCTTGAGTATAGCATTTTTAACATCTTCTTGTAAGCCTCCTTTCACTTTAATTGGCAGGATAAACTGTCCAAAAAACAAAGAAGTCATGTCAATAATATAACATAATCATAATTACACTAACGCATCATGATTATCGATACACTAATCCTATGGCTTACAATACTTGACTGCTACCTCCTCTCTCTTGGAGAGGATCCATGTTGCTTATGGGAGGACAACTTTATGAACACGCACTTGGGCCACAAACGAGGCATGCTATTCATAGCGCGCAAGTCTTCTCACACTTCTCCCGAGTCTTTGGAACCAACCAAGTGTGCCCAAATAGTAGCCCCGACATTCTTGAAGATATGCATGGGATCCAAGAGATGATTGATTTGTAATTGACCCCAATGAGGAAGCTCATGAAAGATGGATAGCCTCTTCATACCACGAGGAGGATCCTCTCCATTCGCCCTCCAAGCCTGAATCCAGTCACTTGCCTTCAAATATGGTTGTGGTGGATCAAGCTGGCCTCCATGCATGAGATGGTCCAATGGAAGGTATCGAGCATGACCTTCATAAACATTTCAAACCCAGCCCACAAAAAAGACAAGCATGGTACCCACTTGTAACAAGTCCTGCATGCATGTATGAATATGTTAGTATAAGACATGCATGCAAAAGAGTCATAAAATCATAATCATATATTATACATGTAAAGACACAATCACATACCTATGCACTCTCCATATCCTGGGTAGTCATGCATGGTCCACATCAAGATTCCCTTGACCAAAATGTCACTAGTATGTCTAGGAGCTCTAGAAATATCAAAGACCCGGACTCCTCTCCATAAGATCTATAACTCCTCTATCAAAGGTGCCATGTACACGTCCATATTTTTTGCCTTGTACTTCCCTCGCACAAGTAGTGCAAGCATACAAGCATCAGGTGTCCCTTCTTTATTGTTAGCCATAGTGGGATATTGTAATTCACCAAGACTATGGGCCATGTCGACCAAGATGTCGAGCGTAATTTGAAAGGGTTCACATCGTCCATGGCAAGCCCAAGATGTAAGTTGCATCGCTCCTTCACAAAGTTTGTCTATGTGCTTTCAAGTTGCAGAATCTACAAGAATCCTCAATGCGTTATCAGTGGATCGATGTGCAATGATGGGAAAGTGCCGACCAAGATGTCGAGCGTAATCTGAAAGGGTTCACACCGTCCATGGTGAGCCCAAGATATAAGTTGCATGGCTCCTTCACAAAGTTTGTCTATGTGCTTTCAAGTTGTAGAATCTACGGGAATCCTCAATGTGTTATCAGTGGATCGATGTGCAATGATGGGAAAGTGTCTCAAGACCTTTATCGGGATCTGCTCACCTTGTAAGTCATCTCTATATTGTTGTTCCCTACACTCCGAATAACTAGCCAAATCTCCATGCTCACGATGAAAGAGAATACAATCATTATGGCAAGCATGGATGGTATTGTGACAACAAAAAATGATATTTTCTTTTGAAACTTGTGGGAGGATTTCTGGGACCTGCAAGGTGACAAAAGCTAGCCATGGAGACAAAGAACCAAGAAGCGTGACAGAGAAGTTGGTGGCAGGAGACGACTCTTTGTGGGCTACTCTTGTTGCGGCTTGTTAATCTTTTGATGTTGACTACTTTATTTCATGTAATCATTAATGTGGGTTTGACACTAATTAGAATAATTAGTGAAAATTATTGCAAATGTGATTATGAGTGGAGTGCATCATTGTAAATACCACGGGTATGAATTATAAATACCTTGGTATAGGGATAGAATGGTTTGAGAGATATATTTTTTGCTTTGTAATGGGGGAAATAGAAATGAGTAATGTATTTTGAGTGGGCCAGATGACTGCATGGCCTCCATAATGTACTAAAATAATATGGAGAGCAGATGCCAAGCATATGGAGGGCATGTGGAGGAGTGTGGAAGAGTGTAAAGTCAAGAGAAATCCTTCTAGAATTCGAAGGTGGTATATGGAGGATGTTGACATATGGAAAAGAGAGGGTCCCTATGGGCTCCAAGGGGAAAGACTCTTGACTTTCTGTTAGTTGTGCATTTTCCCTTCGCATTCATAGCATCCACATGCGAATCTGGGCATTATTACTTCCAATTGGCACATCTAACATCCTATGCACCTAGAACTTTGTGAATGGTGGGACATTTTTCCTTCACATATGTAGCATCCATTTGTGAATATGGGCATTCTTGTTTCCCGATAGCACATTCGGCATTTGATCTACCTGAGACTTTGCAAGGAAATAAAAACTAATCATTTTAATACTTCTAAAAAATTTAGTGTTGATCTGATGGTGGGACATATGGATGTCCTTGTCCGATGTGCATTTTTCCTTGACATACGTATGATTTGCATTTGGATTGGAACAAACTATCTCCTTGGCATCACATAAAATACCAGATGCACCTGGTACTTTTTAGGACATTATAACACTTGTTTTAAGATCTTGGGGGATGCACTACTAAGAAACCCTATGTATCACATGCATTCAAAGGGTATTAAAAAAACCCCTCAACTAAAATTTCTCCCGCAATAGAAACAGTCCTCTTTACTTATGAACTAAGTGATTTTTTTTCAAAAATTGAATTAAAAAACCCCTCCTATTATTGTAATTCTGTTATATTTTTCCAAAAAGTTTGATTAAAATAACCCTCCTTTTGAATGCACATGGTACACTAAATATTTTTAGGTGAATGCCCCTGAGTTTAAGACCCCTATAAAGTTTGGTTCCAATTCGATACTAGGATATATGGATGTCCTTGTCCCAAGTGGATCATACGTATGTCAAGGAAAAATACACCTCTTGATGGGGACAAATTGCCTTCCCGATAGCACATACATTACCAGATGCACCTGACCATCTGCAAGGACATTAAAACCAGTTGTTTTAAGATGATTGCAAATTTTGGTGATCATACGAGGTGGGATATATAGATTCTTTTGTGTGTTGTGCATTTTTCTTTCACATAAGTAGCATCCACATGCAAATATGGGCATTCTTGTTTCCCAATGGCACATTCAACATTTGATTAACTTGAGGCTCTGTAGGGTAATCAAAACCAGTTACTCTAACACTTGTGCAAATTTTAGTGGTGGTCCGATGGTGGGACATCCGGATGTCCTTGTGTGATGTCTATTTTTCCTTGACATACAAATGATCCACATGTGGATAGGGACAAATAGCCTTTGAGGTAGCACATACACCACTAGATACCATGGACATTAAAAACACTTGTTTTAGTATTTGTGCAAAGGTTGGTGCTGATCTTGACTGCGGGACGTCGGTGTCTGTTGCACATTTTTCCTTCACATACGCAATGTCCACATGCAAACAAGGGCATTCTTGTTTCCAATTCATACATCTGACATCCAATGCACTTGAGAGTTTGCAATGACATAAAAAACAATTAGCGTAAGACTTGTCCATGTGTGGAATGGGGCAAACTGCATTCCTTGGAGCACAAATAGTATAAGATGCAATTAACCCTTTGCAAGGACATTTAAACCACTTCTCTTATGACTTGTGCCAATTCTGGTGCCAATTCAATGGTGGGATATACGGATGTCGGTGTTCGTTTTACAAAATTTTTCCTTTATATCACCTAGCATCCACATGTAAATATTGACATTCTTGTTTTGATGTGGCAAATCTGGCATCCAATGCACTTGAGAGCTTGCAAGGACATTAATTTTGAGACTTGTGGAAATTTTAGTGCCGATCCAATGGTGGGACATATGGATGTCCTTGTCCGATGTGTATTTTTCCTTGACATATGTATGATCCGCATGTGGATGGGGACAAATTGCCTCCTAAACCCTAGACCCTAAATCCTAAAGCCCAAATGCTAAATGCTAAACCCTAAGCACTAAACCCTAAACCCTAAATCCTAAAAGCTAAACCCTAAACCCTAAACTCTAAATTCTAAACCCTAAACCCCAAACCCAAAAGCCTAAGTACTAAGCCCTAAACCCTAAACCCAAAACCCTAAACTCTACATTCAAAACCCAAAACCCTCACACACCTTCTCCTTTGTAAGGACATTAAAACCACTTGTTTCAAGACCATTGAAAAGTTTGGTGCTGATCTGCGGGTGGGATATATGGATACAGGTGTCTGCTGCACATGTTTCCTTCATATCGCGTAGCATCCACGTGCGAATATGGGCATTCTTCTTCCCCGGTGACACATCTGACATCCGATGCATCTCAGACTTTGCAAAGAACAATTAGTTTAAGACTTGTGCAAAGTGTAGGGCCAATCCGATGGTGGGACATATGGATGTCCTTGTCTGATGTGTATTTTTCCTTTACATATGTATGATCCACATGTGGAATGGGGCAAATGGCCTTCCATTAAGCACAAATGGTACCAGATGCAACTGGCCCTTTGCAAGGACATTAAAACCACTTGTTTTAAGATGTGTGCAAGTTTTGGTGCCGATTTGAGGGTGGGGTATACGGATGTCGATGTCCGTTGCACATTTTTCCCTCATATACATAGCATCCACATGCAAATATGAGCATTCTTGTTCCCCGATGTCACATCCGGCATCCGATTCACCTTACACTTTGCGAGGACATTAAAACAACTTGTTTTAAGACCCTTGCAAAGTTTGGTGTTGATCCAATGGTGTGATATATGGATGTCGGTGTGCATTGCACATTTTTCCTTCATATCGTGTAGCATCCACATGTGAATATGGGCATTCTTGTTCCCCAATGGCATATCCGACATCTAATGCACTTGAGATTTTGCAAGGACATAAAAAACATTTAGTTTGAAACTTGTGCAAATTTCAATGCCGATCTGATGGTGGCTGATGTGTATTTTCCCTTGACATATGTATGATCTGCATGTGGATGGGGACAAACTCCCTTTCTAGCAACACATACAGTACCACATGCACCTAATCTTTTGCAAGACATAAAATCCACTTGTTTTAAGACCCTTGCAAAGTTTGGTGCTGATCGACGAGGGGATATATGGATGCTAATGTCTGTTGCGCATTTATTCTTCACATACATAGCGTCCACATGAGAATATGGGAATTCTTATTCTGAGATTAAAACCAATTTTTTTAAGACACGTGCAAATTTGGGTGCCAATTCGATGATCGAGTATACAGATTTTGGTTTTCGTTGCACATTTTTCCTTCATATACATAGCATCCACATGAGACTGTGAGCATTCTTGTTCCCCAATGTCACATCTGGCATCCAATGCACCTTACACTTTGCAAGGACATTAAAACTTGTTTTAAATCCCCTAGAAAGTTTGGTGCTGATCTGACAGTGGGATATACGGATGTCGGTGTCCATTGTGCATTTTCCCTTCAAATCGCATAGCATCCACATGTGAATATCGGTATTCTTGTTTCTCGGTGGCATATCCAACGTCTAATGCACTTGAGAGTTTGCAATGATATAAAAAACATTTAGTTTGAGATGTGCAAATTTTAGTGTTGATCTGATGGTGGGACATATGGATGTCCTTGTCCGATGTGTATTTTTCCTTGACATACTTATGATCCGCATGTGGTCAAGAACAAGCTGCCTTCTTGGTAGCACATACAATACCAGATGCACCTAATCCTTTGCAAGGACATTAAAAAAACTTGTTTTAAGACCCTTGCCAAGTTTTGTGCTTATCCAATGGTGGGATATATGGATGTCGATGTCCATTGCACATTTTTCCTTCATATCATATAGCATCCCCACATGTGAATATGTGCATTCTTGTTCCCTGGTGGCGCATACGGCATCTGATCACCTAATCCTTTGCAAGGAAATTTAAAAAAAAAAATTTAAGACCCTTGCAAAGTTTTTTTTAAATCTGATGGTGGGATATATAGATGCCAGTGTCCATTGCACATTTTTCCTTCACATCGTATAACATCCACGTTTGAATATGGGCATTCTTGTACCGCAGTGGCACATCCGCATCTAATGTACCTGAGAATTTATAAAGACATTTTAAAAAATTAGTTTAGTACTTGTGCAGAGTGTAGGGCCAATCCAATGGTGGGACATATGGATATCCTTGTCCCATGTGTATTTCTCCTTGACACACGTATGATCCACATGTGGAATGGGGCAAACTGCCTTCCTTGGAGCACAAACAGTACCAGATGGAATTGAACCTTTGCAAGAAAAAATTAAATCCACTTGTTTTAATACCTGTGCAAATTTGGTGCCGATCTGATGGTGGAGTATACGGATGTCAGTGTTCGTTGTGCATTTTTCCTTCATTACAAAAAATTTGGACTAAAAAAGGGCCCTATAAGAGAGCCCTTAGGGGGCTGGTGACATGGAAGAATAAGGCGAATAAAACCCAATAGAATATTGTCTGGTGGAGGATAATAGAATATTGGAAGTGGCCTGACTTCTCTATTTCTTTATTCAATGGCCCAAACAATGATGTGGAGCACCCACTTGCTACCTCAACTCCCCCATCTTGTTTTTTAACTATAACCTCGGGGGGTTCACCTTATAAGATTTTAATTTACCACTTGCATTCAAAAGGAGTGGTATTTTAATTTGACTTTTTGAAAAAATTTAACAAGATTACAATAACACGAGGGGTTTTTTAATTCAATTTTAATTCACTTAGTCCATAAGTGAAGAGGGGTATTTTTATTGGGGGGGGAATTTTAGTTGAGGAGTTTTTGAATATCATTTGAACACATGTGATATATAGGGTTTCTTATTAGCGCACCCCCTGAGGTTTTAATGTCCTTGCAAAGGGCCAGTTGCATCGGGTACTATTTGTGCTCCAAGGAAGGCAGTTTGCCCCAAGGCCACATGTGGATCATACGTATGTCAATGAATAATACAAATTGGACAAAGACATCCATATGTCCCACAATTGGATTGTTCCTACACTCTCAACAAGTCTTAAACTAATTATTTTTTATGTCTTTGAAAGGTCTCAAGTGCATCGAATGCCAAATATGCCACCGGGGACTATAACCAAGCTAGGAAACCTAGTTTTGCAACCAAACTTGTAACATTTGATCTGAAACCAAATCCTCCCATTCAACTACCACAGTCCTTTCATTCTCTCTCACCCTTCTTCCTTCCCCCTCATTTCTGAGAGCAGCGCACCATTTCAAAGAATTCTTTTCTCTAGTCCTCTTTTCCAATTTCTAGCTGGCTCCTAAGCAGGATGCTTCTTTCTCTATTCTCCCTTTCATGGGATGGACTCTCATGCCAAAATCTCGTCACTTCTCTTCTCTACCTGTACTTCACTCTCATTCTTTGAAATGAGATTCAACCTACCTTCTCCTTTCTCTATTTTGGGTAGTTCTCCTTTAAATCTCGCCATTTCCTCTCTCATCTAAGATTCTTCCACGATTTGAAATCATTTCATTTAGGAAGACAAGGCAATCAATGTTTTGAGAAAACCATGAATGATGTAGGTGTTTGGATCTTAGAAGGAGCTACTGGATGAGATTCTTTGAGAAAGAAGCAAAGAATATTGACTTTCAAGCATTGTAGTTGTTGCTGATGCATGAAAATGAATCTTTCTTTTTCCCACCTCTCAATACTAGTCACTTTCCTTGCTGCAATCTCTAAGGGTGCATGATTTTAAAGCATTTGTGAAGGTTTGGGGTCCCCCATCCAGACAGCTTGTATGGAGGTTCAGGTGAGATAATCTTTGGAGCAATGCAACACAATGATTATGATGAGATTTGTTTGTTACTGATGTAACTTTGAAGAAACAGTTATTTCATAGTTCATTTTGTGTAGTGTTGTTTTGTTTTATTATATGGTTTGAAAACGTTGAAAGATTTGTTTGTTTTGTAGGAAATTTCATGAGAAATGAGTCTTTTCCACTCTTACTATCAATAGTTTTCTACAGAATATTGCTTGAAATAGACTTTGACATGTTTGGAAGCATATAATTTGTTTTGAAGCAAGAACCATCAACTTCATCATTCGTGAAACACATTTGGGACCATTTGAAGGGAGAAGTTTGATCACATTGCTCTTTCAAAGAACCTTGCTTCAAGAATCAGATACTATTCATTCATGTAGTTTTAGAATGTTTTTAGTTTTCAACTCAAATCAGGGTCTACTAGAGCAACTTACATGGAGATTCAAGTGAGAAAACCTTTAGAACAATGCAAGACAATGAAAATAATGAGATTTTATGATGCAACTTTGAAGAAGCAGTTAATTTGTAGTTTGTTTTGGTAATTGTGTTGTTTTGTTTTAATACATGATTTGAAGAGGAAGAAAGATTTATTTGTTTTAAAAGATACACTCTTACTATTGAGATTTTTTATAGAGGATGGTTTGAAATAGATTTGGAGTTGTTTGGAAGCATATAATTAGTTTTGGAGAAAAATCCATCAACTTTAGCATCCTAGATTACAAGAGGGACCATTGAGGAGGACAAGACGTTTGATCATGTTTTTCCTTCAAAGATCCATGTGAGGTATTGTTCATTCACATAGTTTAACAATGTTTAATGATAAGTAAATGTTTTTTTGAATTTGTAGATTTCAATCATTATATTTTGCATGCAATTGGTGTTTTAATTTCTGCTTGGTTTGATACTTTTCTAAAACATGTCATGTTTGTATATTGTTTGTTGATAATGTCAATGTTATATTATATTAGGTGGAAAGTGTATGAAACCATGCAAGCCCCTTGGAATTAAAAAAAGGTGGATATCCATTTTCAAATTGATGCAGATAATCCACCATTTTTAAAGAGGAATGAATCACTTTTCATGGATATTTCATCCATTGGACACAATTTTCTCTTATGTAATCTTGGACCTATTGGAGTATCCTTCATGAATGATAATGTTTTTTCTAACTTTTTGATCTCATCCTTCAATGCAAGACATGGTGAAGTTTTATGATATGCCTATGGAGGAATGCAATGGTACTCTGAAGATTGTACTAAAGCTTAATGAAAGTGAGGTAGTCAAAGGTAAAATATTATAAGAGTTAGTTTAACAATGATGAATAGAATACTAGACTTTGAAGTTGAGCTTGATGATACAAGACAATTCAATGTGCAATTAGAACAAGAGATTTGGTGGTGGTTGGTTGCCTTTAAGGTATGATGGAAATTTGAATTTTAATGTAGTAATGTAAAAAGACTTAGAATATTTTGAAATAACATGAGTTTTTTTGGTAGGTGCCAAAAGAGTCACATTCAATTTTGAAGTGGTTTTTTGACCAAACCAATATCCCAACTATGACCAAAGGTCATAACAATGGTGAGCAACTTGAAGTTTAGGGCTATGGAGCCTACCATGTAGAATGGCATCTAGCTGCTGCTAACCTCAAGACTATTAAATGTATGTTTAATGTGGGGGTTATTGTATGCTTGCGTGTAGCTATTTTTGGTGAGGTTCAGGGACTTTTAGGGCTATGGAGCCTACCATGTAGAATGGCATCTAGCTGTTGCTAACCTCAAGACTATTAAATGTATGTTTAATGTGGGGGTTATTGTTTGCATGGGTGTAGCTATTTTTGGTGAGGTTCAGGGACTTTTTTGTATATGGGTATCTTGGATGATCCATAACTTATGCATTGCTCAATGGAATTCGGCAAACTTTGTCTTAAAGTTGTAGCACACATTTCAAACTTGAACATGAGAGAAAAAAATTATGGAATAAGGATTTGGAACAAGACTATTAAATCATTATAAGTACTATGTTGCATGTGAAGCATGCATCCTGAAGACTATAGGATATATAAATTTATTCAAAAATATTAAAAAAAAACTCTATACGTACATGCAACCAAGTAATCATTCTAAAGTACACTACATGAGCTTCTGCTCAACCCAAGGACACACCTAAATCAGATCATTATGCATGGGTTAATGGGCCTCCAATGTTGTGCTAAAGTGATGCATACCCATTTGAGGGCACGCTCCATAACTTTCTTTTGATTTTTTGAAAACCAAGACTGATTGAAAATTTGGAATCCAAACTATTGGGAGTAGTGCATGGTGGTCTTAAAACATTGATAGTTGTTAGTATTGGTATCTAGATTCACCCTAAAATGGAAGAAGTTGGAAAAGTGCAATTTGTGCATGTGCAAAGATATTTTAATAAATCCAACACTATTTACAATTTTGAATTATTTCTTTTTCCATGCACTTGCTTGCTATATGGCTCATAAACATGCCAAAGGTCATTGCATTTAATAATACATAGCATCAAACCCAATAGCATGCCCTTTGGCCTATTTGTGTTTTGAAGCATTTTAGGCCACATTGGACTTGTTTGGGATATCTAATTCTATTGATGTGTATTGTCAGAGGGGGAAAAACCGATGGCTGAAATTTTGCTATTCCAACGAATTATGAATTTTCACACCTCTCGCCCATCAAATCTTGGAAGATTTAAGTATCTGCAACCTACCCCTATCCTGCAAACGCCCTGCAATCCACATGCACCTCAACGTGATCTTGCGTAGACTTTTGCCATTATCTTCTTTTGGGTAAGTTGTCTTCTATTCTTTGCTTGCCTCACTAGCTAGCTTCTCTGGGTGTATTCTGGAGTGTTGATCATGGCCATGGTGTCAATGGCAACATGCAACTTACCATGGCTTACAAGAGAAGCAGATAGAGGCTACGAGATAGGGAAGCCAAAAAGCCTTTCAAGGCACAAGGAATAGAGTGCGGGTCAAGGAAAGCACTGGCACCATATCGAATTGACAATGGAAGACACTTTTGCAACATATGCAAAGGGAGAAACAACAAGAACAAAGAAGACTCCTTATAGAGCAATAGCGAGAAACAATTGCAGATGCCAACACATTCAATCATTGCCATCAAAGCGAAGAACACAAGCTGTGGTGTCACGATTGGTGGGAGCATTCGAGGTAGCAACATCAGGCCATTCAAGTGATTACCAGTCTCGAGTCTTCATAAGCTATAGCCTGCACCCTAAAGTTCCTCTATGTTCAGATGGAGTTACAAAAAATGGAGAGACAAACGACTCACCATAGTTTGGGGAGAGTTTAAATGACCTCACTGACTGTCTAGAAGAGGGGGATAACTTTGCAGTTGTCGTAGATTCTAGGGAGAATGAGGAAGATGACCCATACTTTCTGTTGCAGTGCACAAAACCTAAGTACAAGGTTGAGGAAACATTTAAGGATAATTGGGGAACAACCTATGAGAAGTGGGATGTAGTAGTTGGAGATCTTTGGTACAAAAAAACATCCAAGAGAGGCTGTAACTACAAACTGCTACATAAGAGTCCACAAACATGTTTGTACTCTCATCTAGTAAGAGCTATTAAGTTCTAAATACAACTTGTGCCATAACGAAAGAAGGGCAAGAGTGTCTTCAAATTGGATTTAGACATGCATGAGCACATCTTGGGGTGTCTTGGAGTGGTGGATGAGGATGACGGAGATAGTTCTAAGAAAATGTACGTAGTCTCATTGCAGGGAAACAATATGTCCACTTGTCCTACAAAATGGAATTTGTATTGAGATTGCTTCTTTTTAGTATATCCCAAACAAACACTGTGCTCATTTCCCATAACTAATCCACACATGCTACAAATCCATTCATCTTGTAATAATAGAAGCAAACCACCACGTTGGTGGATGTTCATATCCTAGTACAAACCAACCACTGCATTGGCAATAACTTATCCTGCACTACTATCGTGTTATCCCTACACTACTACCGTGCTATCCTAAAATTTGTGGCATAGTGCTATACTAAAATAGTGCCCTTTAGACTATTTATCATTTCATTAACCATAAGATTTCATCCCATGCTTGCTCTTAGTATATCCCAACAACCACCGCGCTTGTTTCCCATAACAACTTGTAATAATAGAAGCAAACCACCCCGTTGGTGGCTGTTCATACTCTAGTGCAACCAACCATTGCACTGGTGATAACTTATCTTGCACTTATCCTGCACTACTACCGTGCTATACCTACACTACTGCTGTGCTATCCTAAAATTTGTAAATTTGTTGCATAGTGTAGTGCCCTTTAGGTTGGTTATCGTTAACCGTCAGATTTCAACCATTGGGCTACTTAAAACATTTAAGTACTAATGCGGAAGCATGTCAATACAAAATCAGGTCTTACAAGCACCATGAGAATATTCACAAGTTCAAGAAATATCTGCAAAATTTTTATTATTTCAAGGAAATTCTATAGCAAGCATCTCCCAGCTCTAGAGGCCAGTCTGCTGCACTATGGCATACCTCTTCACACACTCGGATCACAAATTGCTTGCTTGACTCTGTCGACTTATATGCCCATAGTAACTCCTTCTTTCACTGGGGGTCCTCTTCATCCTCTCCTCTTTGTGCTCTGTACATCTTCGGGCCTCTTTCATGTCCTACCAAAAGAAACCTACATCATGAGCTTGACAAGTACCTTAAAGGAGCAAAGAAAACAATAGCTAGGAAAATTAATAATCACCGTTTGTGCCAACTCCAAGTAATACACCCACCACCAAAGCATGTCCCCTTGCAACTATTTTCCTCCTTCTCTGGGTCTATTTCCATGAGGATCCCATCCAACATCCTTTTCAAATAGAACAAAATTATTCCAAAGTCTTTTGGGTATGCCATAGATTCATAGTAGGGTGGATCAGTGTATAGAGTTTTGGGGTTAGATTTTGTAATGGGCTCTTAGTTGTGTCTACAGTAGTGCACTTAAATAGGGAGAGAGTTCATTGAGCCCCCGACCTTCTCATTCTTCAGTCTCATGTTAGTTGTCTAATATAAATCTTTCGTCTCACATTAGTTGTCTAATTGAAATATTTTGTCATACAATAGTTCACTAATCAAATTCTTTCAGTCTCACATTAATGATCTAATTGAAATCTTTCGTCTCACATGATGTGTCAAATCAAAATCTTTCATCTCATTATTATAACCACACTGGCATGGATCAAACGACACTATCTAGTCACTTAGCTAAGAAAACATTGCCCAAGTAAACTCTAGAGAAGATTAACAATTCAATAGATTACACACAGATTACATAGATTACAATCTCAAAGACTCCTTCCCTTCATGCCACTTCCTCTTTCCTTAATTTGAGCTTCTTGGTTACAAGCTCGACCCTTTTTGCTCCTTTTTGGAAGGGGGCTGGCTCCTCCCTTCAGGATCCTTTTCCTCGCAGTTAGGTTCGGTCTTGGCCTTCTTCAATTTGAGCTCCTTGTCTTTAAGATCTTTTACCCAAATGGCAAATTGAGCTGCAGCATCTACTTTCTCATCGTAGATAGCTATAGCAGGCATGCACATTTGATCTATCCATGACTTGGGCAATGGCAAATGGCATTCTCTACATAGCGATTTTGTATGCACCCACACTCTAAAGCAAAAAACCTGCACAAGGTGGTAGCATGCAGGCCATCAAATACAACAGTCATCTATGATGGGGGTATGGTAGACCATGCATTTTGAACCCTATTGCATAGTAGGATAGGCTTCTGATTTAACTATTGCAGCCGTCAATACCACAGTCTTGCTCTGTACATGATGAAGTTGCTTCTTGATTCCTTCCTCCCTCATCCTAAGGTTGCGGATGTTCTCCTTTATCTCCTTGACTTTTTGCTCACTCTGTGCAACAATTGCATCAGAATCCCTCAGCATCTATTGAATTTTCATAAATTGCTGAAAAACTTCTTCATGGGTAGTTTCCAAGACTTCCACTAGTTTGGAAATCTCGCAGAGCAACAAATTGCTTTCCATAATTGTCAAAATCCATGGCAAGCTTGTGCAAACATCTATCGTGATCTTCTTGCAGGGTATTGTAGGTTGCTCTTTGGACTTCCAACAGTGTTTCATAAAGACACCCCCCTCACCATGGCTGCTGCAAATTTTTCCACCGTGGTGACTGGAAATTGCTCCACCGTGGTGGCTGATCTCTGCATCCTGGTTTAGGGGCTGCCTCGTTGTCTTCTCCACCCCGGCTGCTCTCTAGCCCCTTCCTAGCCTCAAAGATCTCTCGCAGTTCCTGCATCACCTTTTTGGTTTCTGCACTCTCTTTTCAGCTCCTCCATCATCTAGTCTTTTTCAATGTTCAATGAGTTCTACATGTTGCAGAGCCATTTGTAAACACCCTCCTTTTCAACTCTCTGATCTTCAAGGTCCTTTCACATCTTTTCTAGCTCCTTCTTTCGCATCCTTCGATCCTATCTTCGAGCTTCTTCATGTGCTTCTCTGCTTCTTCTTTCTATTCCTTTCCATGTCGACCAATTTTATGGCAGCCTCCACTTACTCTTGTGCCTACAAGGCCCTCCCTTGTGCCTCCTCTACCTTGGCTTATGCACCTTCCTTGAGACTTTTCTCAAGTTGCATTGCCTTTGCTGCTACATTGGTGGCTTTCTCTTATAGAAAAGTCACCTTTTGAGACATCTACATCTCGTATTGCTCAAAAATCACTTTAAGCGTGGATGCCATCAGTTGCATTGCAACTCCAGCGAACTGAGATGACAATTGGGATTTGCCATCCACATAATTCTTCAGGTTGGTTAACACGCTCTTGGAGATCACGATTGAGAAAGATACATCACGTCCTTTCAGTTGCTCTGCTGCTGCTTGAACCTACCAGAACTTATAGGTTCGTCTTATGTCAGGAAAGAAGTGAATTGTCTTCTTCAATGCATCTTGGAGGTCTATTGGCAAGCTCAAAATCTTGACTCCACCATCTACTAATATGAGCATTGGGCTATACGTCTAGAATATCTTTTCTCTTCCACTGCTTCTCGAAAAAGTGTGCTTGCATATTGCCTCCAAAAATTCCTAGAGCCTTTTCAATCACACTTTCATTGATGGCAATCTTGTGACCTTGATAGACTAGTTGCCCCTCCATGGTCACCTCCTGCACCATTTTGGTGAAGTTTTGGAGAGCATCCAAATTGGGCTTTTGAATAGCGAGAGAGGAGCTCCCATATGTCACAATTTCAAGATGAGGGGAGGAGGGGCCCTGGCACTATGCTATAGAGGGGGAGCAAAGATTGTGTGAGGAGCTCCCAGACTATGTAGGGTACATTACGAGAGGGGATAGAAGTTGCAAGAAGAGTGCAAGGAAGAAAGAAATGGTCAAGAGGGATGGAAGATGAAGCAATGAAGGAAATGGAATAGTGGACGCTTGAGATTGCAAGGGAGAATGAAACGTTCAAGAGGAATATAAGAGGAAATGGTTAAGGGAATGGAATAGCTAACTACACTGTCAAGGTGAGAAAGAAAGAAAGAAAGTTTATTAAAGTCTTCGAAAGACCGATGGGTCTATGAGACTGTGAAAAGCATAATACAATGAGGTGTGGTAGTGGAGCTACTAAATGAGCATCCATACCAATGCAAAATGCAAAATGCAAAAAAGGCAAAAAATCCAAAATGGCAGTACTAAGTCCTAAGTACAACATCGTCATGTCGATGGTCGACTATATATCAATCTTAGCATCATCATCAATATCATCATCATCCCTAGCAACATCAAGATATCAGGATGGATGAGGCAGTGGAGGCATGAAGTCAACAATAGAGTGTTGTCGGCCACTCAAAGGTGCGGTCCTGGCATGTCTTTTGATCATAGCTCTATATCTAACTAGGGCTACTTTGACCCCCGTCAGTCGGGCTCCAACTCTAAACAAGGAGGGGATGTCTCCAAGTGTGATCTGTGTGTCGACCCTCTGTCTGAGCTGTTGGGTCATGGGCTCTGGGTCACGGTCGGGTCACGGTCATGTCAAGGCCTCATCTCATTGGGGTCCATGTGATCTAGCTGAAAGAACTCTGTGATAGAGCTCTGAGAGGGATCAACCGAGGAAGAAGTCTGCTCCTATCTCCATGCTCAGAGTATCCTCTCATGGTGTCTAAGTGCCTCATGAATGAAACTTGCCAAACAACGCTGGTCTAGGTAGGAGAGGAAATGGGCTAAAATCCCATAACTATCTCTAAAGAGGCAGTGGAAACGTCCTCAGTTCTCATAGTACACATGACACCTGAAGATGAAATGCTCCTCTGTCTCAACCTCCTGTATGTCACATAGTGTGCATATGCGCCACTCCCTGGGTAGTCGCTCTGCTCTGCCGCTCTCGATGCGAAGTCTGTGTGAAGAGACCCAGAACTACCCAAGAGAGATCCTCATTGAGTGGGGTAGGTGAATCTGTGTATATCATGGTGGGTCAATGAAACCCTCCGCTTTGATATGTAAGAAGTGATCTCTATAGAAGCTAAGCTTCACTGGGAGTTCACTCGGTTCCAACCAGGTCTGAAAAGTGTGTAGCTATAGTAGATCCTCACAGATAACCTGGTTGACCTCGTGTGATAAGAGGGGAGAGAACGTAGCATCCATGCTATACTAGAAGGGAGGTAGTCTATCCATGTGGAGCCCCAGTCGCTCAAACCATCTCTTTGTACATGCATACCAGCACCTCTGATCTCCTCCTGCTGCAAGTGCCATAGAAGAGGATAGAGCTATCCATGGTAGCCTACTACGCCCCGAGGTATAATCCCCATATTCCCTAACTCGGTACAGATATGTGATGACCTGAAATGCAGCATCTAGCTGTAAAGGGGGTGACCCAAACTCAGCATGAATGATCTGGTGATGAACAGATGACTTACCACGAATCATCTATGATAGCATGAGAACCTGTAGCCGCTCCACACAGGCCCACTCTGTATCCGACAAGTCTGGCCCCTAAAAGGATTGCCATACAATCCTGCTGGGTGAGCCAAGGAGTCAAAAAGCAACCCCTTGTGCGTGGATCCTAAAAGTGTGAGCAGAAGCACTGCCTCTCTAGCCTAGCCAATGAGGCATACCCTCTACTCAAGCATGCCTGCATCACGGGTCTCATAGTGAAGCTCGGTCCAAAGAAGATAACCCCAAGATAAGTGTATGATGAAACTATCTCAATAGATGACCCCGCAAATGTGAATTGCTCCTGATGCATGATGGCTCGAGATGTATTGAAGATCATGACCTTGGTTTTACCCAAGTTGACCTTCAAATCATGAGACTCACAAAAGGACTGTAGTGCGTCTAGGTGTCTCTGAGGCCCCTCTACTGAGGAAGAAAAGAGAGCCACATCATCTGCATAGAACAAAATATGAATCAGCATGCCCGCAAGAGAGCAACCTACACCCCCCTATGTCTACATCACCTGTCTCAAGCTCATCAATGTAGAGGCCAAACAAGGTAGGCGACAAAGGACACCCTTGTTTGACCCCGATGGTACTCATGATCTCGTCTGTCCACCCAGATCCTACCCGAACTCTACCAGAAACTATCTCGTAAAGTGCCATGACAACCCAAATGATATCCTAGTCATAACCCAAGTCCTATAGGCACCGTATGAGGTGAGCTCTCGGGATCGTGTTAAATGCCTTGTGAAAATCCACAAAACAACAATAAACCCTTTGCTTCTGTGACCTTGCCTCCTCGATGATACATCTGAGCATCAGAATGTGGTCCATGGTTCCATGATCACGCCAGAATTCGGCTTGTCCTGCTGCTCTGAGTCCTTGACACTTTGCAAGTCTGCTAACCTCAAAGTCAAGTACTGATGCATAAATCTTGGACATGACATGTCCAATCATAATGGTCTTGTAGTTCTCCGAGCTCATGGGATCCCCTGCCTTGTGGATGGGTGAGATAGTGTTAATGGTCCAAGTGTGTGGAAATACCAAACAAATCGCTTCATTAAAAAGCTTTGCTAAGATTGGGGCTATGAGGTTAATCCCATATGCAATGAACTCAGTGCATAGTCCCTCATGATCCTTCGCTCGCCATTATGAAGTTTCATTATAGCATCCTTTACCCCTCCTCTAGTGAAGAGGGTGCAGGATGTGGGACGAGGCATGTGTGAGAGGCTAGGGACTGGCTAATTTGGGATGCCACTGTGGTGGTTGTACCTTGACTACTGTCAAGGTGAGAGCCACCACAGTGGTTGGAACAAATTTTGAATAATTCAAGGTGGCAGTGCTGACTTGCATGGTAATGAATGATTAGAGGTGGTGGCATCTAAGATTCCTAGCCATGTTTATGGTGGCAGCTAAGATCCATCAGGCTGTCAATTAATTACCAGCCATCACAGTGGCCCATAATTACTCAACTTCCAATTACCACCACTAGGCTTGCATGCATGATTACTACAAGTGTAGTAAATTATGGTAATGATGGATTAGTGGTGATTAATCTTCATGATTTACTTTTGTGGGAATTAGTGCGGGATGGGGGGTTTCCATTTTCTGAGCAAAAAACCCCTGAGCGACGAGTGAACAAAAGGTGGGAGGGTCCAAATATATAGGCTCAAGTCATTTTTGGGGAGCAAAAAAATCCAAATTATTTCAAGGAATATGTAAGTAAATATGAAATATTGATAAATAGATGTAGATATAAATATACCTTTATATAATATACATATATAATATTTAAGTGGTGACTTATTTATGACTTTCAAAAATCCTTTCTTTTCCTTTCACCATTGGTTGGATCATGAAATTTTGAGCAAATATCCTCTTTACAGTTCCTCATCTTGACCTAAGAAAAATATATGATACCTTTTTAATAGACTCTCTACGTGTATTTTGCCAGAGGAATATGGTTTGAAGAGCTTGCCCCAACCCTATTCCGCTGGCAGAATACCCTTGGAGAGCCTATGCAGAAGGGGTCATAACTTTTGCTCCTTAGCTCAGATTGAGGAGTTGTAAAAGGGAAAACTGTTCAGAATCTCATGATCTATGCAATGGTAGGCTTAGAATTACACTTTTTATGGTTATAAAAGAGAAAAATTAAAAATTTCAAGATGTTTATGAGAGTTACAACTTCTCCCTAATTCATATTATGGTAAGAAGGAGTTTAATATAGACCACATTTCCTTAAAAGTACTTAGGCTTGGAGAATTGGGAATATTTTGAAAATCCCTCCCTTGCCTTCCCATATTTGATAATGTATTAGAGATTCATTTATGATCAATTATAATGGCTTCAAGTATGAGGTTTCCAATATCTTTTTCCTACTCATCTAAGGAATATGGTATACATTGTTATATGAGAGCTTCAAATATGGGATTGCTAAAGATTAGGGAAACTCTTTAAAATTGATTGAATTACCATAATCCTCAAAAGAGAGTATGGTAGGGAGGTATTTATAGGAGTTTCTAAAGTGTTCACTATTTGTTCATATATAGATGATGTTCTCTAAAATGAGGGTTATAATGAAAAATAAGTAAGTATATGGTTCCATAAATGAGAAATTAAGAAAGAATTATATCTTCCTTTCAGAAATATAAAAGCATGGTTGGTGTAAAAAATTATCGCTCGGACTTTTTTGCTCGAAAACTATGTACATCTTGCAGGATGGTGGTGGCTGTCATCAACCATGTCTGTCATGGCTACGATTCCCACCACTCACCCACCACTGTGCTTTAGCATGCATAATCACTACGAAGTCCTGCAGTAAAAATTACCAGTCACCGAGATCACATGCTTAGTAGAGAACTAGAGTGCATGGTAATGAGTGATTAGACATGGTAGTGAGAATTACTACCCGGTGTTTGTGGCTCTCATCATCCATGTCTATCGTGGCTAAGTTAATTACCAACGACCGGAGTGGCACCACATGGCGTCTTCTTCATGATTACCAGCCCGTCTGGGGGATTCCAATGCAATGGCCTACAATTAATATGGATGGAACCCCGGGGGCTTCAGCCACCACGGTGGCTCAAACCTTATAATATATATAAGATCTATGGCATTTGGCATTTTACTACACTGCTCTGATCCCCCCATGCTCTGCTACTTTACTCCACACCCCTCCTCTATCCTCTATCTCTATTTTGCCCTTGCTCTACTTTGCTCCACGCTCCCTCCTCCAACTCTCGTCACTGCATCTACTCCCTTGCTCATCTTCTGCTCACCCACTCATCTTCAACATGCCTAGTTGGTCCCCCCCTTGATGCTCTGTGATCCCAATAATATCTTCCTTCTCATATAAGGTGATTGTGTTGCACTCACGTGGAATAGAAATGCTCGAACTAGTGGAGACTCTTCATTCCCACAGGTGACTCCGCACACATCTGAATGTCATCACCTTGGATAAAATGCTCACATAGTGCCTCTTTATGGCTGTGCGCTATGGGTTCCCCCTAGATGTTGACGAAGCCCTCAATATTTTCAGAGTAGATTACTCTCGATTTGCTAGGGGGGTGATTAACTGAGTCCTGGAAATGTGTATGGTCTTCGGCCTCTCCATCGTATCCTCCTTTGGCTCCCTAAAAGTTTTAATGCAACAAGCTAGACTGGCTAAAAACTGAGTTGTACAAATTCCCTCTTGCTCAAAAGAGGCTCTCAGTAATGGATGGATGTAATATTTTGGGCAAGAATTTTAATGATCTGCATGGGTGTGTTCCCAATGACAGGTGGCAAAGCTGCAAAGAAAAAGGCTACATGATAATAAGTGATCAAGTAGCGTAGGCCAGAGACTATGTTGCACGAAGTAGTGTAGAGATGCCATGTGTCGAGCTATGTGGTGTTTTGAACAAATAGATTGCACCTCAAATGCAAGATAGAATCATGCAAGGTGGCATGCAACACATCATAGAAAAGGGAACATATGGGTGGAGATAGATGAAAATAATGGTGTAGACTCTTTTGATGTGGATGCCCATGCATAAGTTTCAAATTTTCTTTGTAATATTAGTTATGTGATTTGCAGTAAATCCAATGTACAACGGACATAAGTTGCAATACAAATAAGAAATTTTGAGTTATTGGATGTTAATTATAAGTATTTTGCTCAAGGTTGCACCAATTTTACTTTTTTTAGAGTTTTTATTAAAAACAACTATTTTTAAAAATTAGGGTTTTGGGCCCTATATAAAAGAATGGCCCCTCGTTTTCATTTCATTGTTCCACACCACCTCCCAATTGTCCATGACATTTCAACCCTTTCTCTCACACCCTCACTCTTTCTCTCGCACACTCTCTCCATCCCCCATCGCTAGGCCAAAGATCAAGGCACTAAGGAGACTGGCACAGGAAGACCCGCCTCCAAACTCAAAGAAAGAGAGTGATAAGCCCCCCCCCTCTCATCTTGATGATCCCCTTTGAAGGGAGAAACTGCCATTTTGGAGGCCAGAGAGGGAGCAAGGGGTAGGCCCGTAGATAGAAGGATAGGGGAAGGCTTAGGAGCATCACGATGCATAGTCTGATGACTTAGAGAGAATAGAGGAGGAGTGCGAGGAAGAGCAACACTATCAATGTCCATGCCCATGGGGGGGAGGACACCCAACCTAGGTCCAGGGCAACACGTCTAGGGCAAAGAGGCCCTCTACATCTAGGAAGAGGCCCTCAAGGGAAAAGAGGCCCTCCTCCAATGAGGCGATATAGGCTCAAAAGCTGGGAACTGTGGCACTTTGGAAGATCAAAAAGTTTCGAAATTCTATCAATCTACTCATCCCGATGGCAAGTTTTGCAAGGGTGGTATGCAAGGTCATGGAAGACCTCAATATTAGCCCCATGTATTGGTATTATAGGCATGGAGTTGTGGAGGCTCCATGGTGTATTTCCAGAGATGTGGCTTGCTTGCCATGCAGCATGCAGCTGAGGCTTACCTAGTAGACCTCATGGATGACACCCAGCTAGCTGCCATCCATAGGAAAAGGGTCATTGTGACTGTGAAAGACATGCAGTTTATTGTCCATCTTAGGAAGCCCAAGGGCACTTGGGTATTTTGTATATATGCCTTGGGCGATAGTTAGAGTCTATGTACTCTTCCTTTGGGCATCAGTCTTGTATCATCCTTTTCATAATAAAGTGTCTTATTTTGCATTGTCTTTGTATGTGCAATCTCAATTTTATTTTCATTGTATTTGCAATTTATAATTTACGTACATGCAAAATGAAATAATAAACATCAAATCTCAATGGAAGATGCAAAAGGAAACATGCAAAAGGAAATAATGTTCCATAACAAACGAAAATCATGAAAATGGCATTCTTTATTAACATAGAGTGGTATTACAAAGAGCACCCACTTTAACGCACAAGTTACTCTAGTCTACACTTCTTCTTGCTTGGTTCATATCCCTTTTTTGCTTGTTGCTAAAGAAGAGAGGGTTGCATAATTTCACTCTCTATAGCCTGGGGATCTATAATGCTAGCCCTACAATAGCTATGATGCTATGGAGAGGACCGGATCGTGTTTCCAAGAACAAAAATAAAGCTAGACTATGCCTAACCAAAACAACACGATCTATAGTAGGAGGGATGGGCCTCATCTTCACCATCTGATTAAGGACCCTAAACTTCATAATATATAGCTTTCCATCTAGTGATAATTGTCAATGGAAGACCAAAATGTGTTGGGCCACTTTGTTGATGTAGTGGCCAATCGAAGCCATCCCCCCACCAAAAGAACCTATGGTTCCACCCTTGCATCCAACATATTCATCAACCCATAAGATATCCCGCAACCAACATATCACATCAAAACTCGAAGATTATATAAATTAAGAAAACATCCTTTTTTAGGAATTAATAAGAATTAGGGTTTTCTCACATAAGAAAAATAATATGTGTAAACAATCATTTATGGGAGGCCATTGAGACATAAGGAACCATGTGCATGATTTTTATGCAAAAAAACCCCTACAAACCCTAAATCTGACATCATGCGGCTAGGATCCATTTTTTGTAGAAATTGGGCTCTGTCGCACAATGTCAGATTTAGGGTTTGTAGGGGGGTTTTTCCATAAAAAGCATGCACATGGTTCCTTATGTCTCAATGGCCTCCCAAAAATTATTGTTTTGACATATTATTTTTCTTTTGTGAGAAAACCCTAAAACTAATCATATCCCCTATGGGCTGAATAAAAACCATAAACCTGTTATTTTCCCTATGTGAGAAAACCATAACCCTAATTGTTTCCACAAATGGAGTGGCAGAGGCAAGTTCGAGGGGGTTGTGGGAGTGGAGAGCCAAATTTATACAATTTCAAGTGTTGGAATAAGAAATATAATGTAGGGTACAAACCCCACCAATTTTTTTGATTTTAAACCCAGGCTATCTTGTATGCATATGGGGCATGTACATGGATTTTCAGCCCAAAATATGCCATCACAGCATGATATCCCACATCGTGCGACTAGGGCAATGTCGAATATCATGCTTCGAGGGCATATTTTGGGCTGAAAAACCATGTACATGCCTAGTATGCATGCATGATTGCCTGGGTTTAAAATCAAAAAATTTGGTTGGGGTTTGAACACTAAACCCTAAACCCTATTTTTTATTCCGTACTGGTTGAAGACAAAGCAATGATTTTTGTTGCTAAAATGGAACCTAGAATTATACTGATAATATTGAATCACATGACGAAGCTGGCAAAGCTACATACCTTTTCTACCTCATCACAGACTGCATCAGCTATCGTGTCCAACTGGACTCCCTTTAGGGGTTGGTCTTGAACTTTATACTGTCTTGAGGTGCCGGCTTCTTTATCTCTCTCCTCGAACAATTCCCTTTGCAAATTCATGATCTCCTCATCGGACATGTGGTACTCTGGTGGGGCATTCTCGATTACCTTTTGTGTTTGTTGGATTGTGGTGAGGTTCGAGTCAGTGAAGCATGCAATCTCATCGATTGCTGGATTCACTAGAGCATCAAAGTCAATGACATCATCAAAGGTGTCACGACATAGCACCTCATCCTCTCAAAGGCCGGTTTCTACCATCACTTCCAATAGGGTCAAGTATTCCTCACCCTCAATCTTGATTGGATCAATCGAAGCGAGGTGTGGCTTGGTTGCTGCCACATCTGGACTATAAGTGTAGGATGGATATGCACGAGTCGGATATGATGATAAGATGGGCTCGCTTTCAACTTGCTCCTCAGCTAGGTTAATAGTATGCTCCTCAAGCTCCAAGTCTAGGTTTATGTCATCTCCTCCACCACTTGTTGATGGACCTGCTCCACCACTTGTGGATGCAGAAGGACCCTCGGGTTGCTCGCCAACATCCTCATCAAACTTGCTAGTTGCAAGGAGAATGGTAAGGGCTACATCTCTCTCATTCAAATGAATTAGGGAAGATGAATCATTCCCGATGGGAATAGTGTACTCACAGAGAGAGATAAAGACATTATCCATGGCCCTACCTAGTGTCTTCTTGAAGTTAGTACTCTGGTCAAAAGAGCTCAAAATATCCAACGAAACCCATTGGTGAGGCAAATTAGTAATCGTGCCAGATTGCCCATGGATAAGTCTATCAAAAAACTAAAGAGAGGGATTATTAGCAAGGAGAGATCTCAAGTGAGACTCAAGATGGAATGCCTTTTAGAAGATAGGATAAACTTGATCTGCAGAGGCACGGGAATCAGTGGATGAAATCCACTCGACAAAAGCCTCTCTAGGGGAAGCCATGAGTGTAGGAGGATGCTCAGGAAGAGGAACAAGGAGGCTATGGAATGCAAAATTACGAAATGTGAAAATGACCTTAGAACTGTACTTTATAAAATGGGCATTTCCCTTAAAAATGCTTTTAATTAAAATACTTGTATATTTATTGTTTTTACTTTGGAAAGTCTCTCTCTCTCTCTCTCTCTCTTTAACCCACAAGGTCTTTCAAGGACGTTAATATTTCTTTGTTTCTTTCCCTCCTTTTGTGTCCCTCATCTCTCTCTCTCTCTCTCTCTCTCTCTCTCTCTCTCTCACACACACACACACACACACACACAGTCTAATTGCTATCTATCTCTCTCACACTCTCTCTCTCTCTCTTGCAAAATACAGATATACAAACATCTATGCAGATTTAAAATTTCAAATATATATCACTTTACACTCATAGACCATAGAGAGCCATGAATCTAGAGGTGCAAACTTAATAAATAGAATCTTAATAATGAATGAAACAACACCTTGTATTATTTATGATTTCTATTCATACATGTAACAATGCCTCATTGCCAAGTGCATTGTTGAAGCACTAAAGATCCAAGCAACTGGATATTATGAAATACCTGCCATCATGTCTCTACTATCTCTAGAGTATGGGGGGGGCAATAATTCTTACAAAGGATACTTCTCTCATCCCTATATCTAATTTGTGATCATCAAGTCTAAAATAATAGTCTTGTGGAAGGCTTGTTGTTGCCAATAAATCACATGGTCCACTCCTCTTCCAATTCCAACATTAGATTAGGATGTCCTTGCCAATAAATTAATACCTCGGCAACAAGACTATGAGTCCCATCGTGCAAATCATCATCCATTGCTTCCCATTGCAAGTTCTTCCATCTAAAACTTCTACATGTGAATGTCATGCATAGATTTTGCCTTCCAATGAAATACCTCAAAATTTGGGATGTGTTAATACATACTATCCTGATCATTTTTTATACAAACAAGAATTGTAAGATGTGCTCACTGAAATGTCACATCTGAAGTGTTAAATCGACATTGTACTAAATCTTCAGCATGGCATGTTCTTGTTGTCCATCCATTGTCAAATAGCTTAGACAACTAGTCCAATTCTAAGACCTTGCAAGTGTAAGTCATCTTTGTTTTCCTTAACTCCCTACAACTTGCAAAGAAATCAACAAAGCATGAAAATGGAAGAAACCAACTCAACCTAGCATTTCTTCCACTAATAGTTGGTTTCATATCATCTCTCACATCATTAAACATTCTATTTCTATATGATTCACTTATCACCATGCTTGGAAGCAGCCATTCTAGACTACCAAAAGAAGGCAAGGTAAGAGATTCTAATCTACCATTGTGTCCTTCATCTGGCACAATGAACATTGAGTCATAGAAGAAGATCCCATCCTTTATAGTTTTGATGGTGTGTGACCCTCATACTGAAGACTCCGGATCTCAACATGGAGGAGATGCAACACCCCAGTTATGCATGTTGTAGGCTCCCACTCTTTCTAAGTAGATGAATATAAATCTATAAAACAAATACAAGGGATAAGATAATTGTGTCAAAGTCCCCAAATAAATGCAAATACTCTAAAATGCAAATGAAGTACTAGTACACTTTAAAAAACTTACAATTGGGCCTATGATATGGAAGTCCTGCATTCTCGGATGCATGTATTTGTTTGCATGGGTAAAGACATGTTGAATATCTAGGTACCTATGTCATTGTGTTACTACTAGGAGAAATTTCAAAATCTAAGATCCTTCCCTTCCAATGTTTGGATATGTCCATTGCATCCTTTCGATCCGCTTTGTAGTTCCCACGATTAGTGGGTTGCATTGTGATCCAAGAATATTTCCTGTAGAGCTGAGGAATCCATTCCCCATGCTCATCCTTAACATTCTTCAATACAACAGACTGTAAACTACTTCTATATCTATCATTTTCTACGTCCATGGCTTCTACCCTTGTACCATATGATTAAAATTAGCTCTTTCTACCTCTTTGTACTTCCATAAACCCTTAAAATTTATGTCTTCTCTTCTCTCTTTCTCTATCTCTGTCCTTCTCTTTCTCTTTCTCTTTCTCTTTCCCTCCAAGTCTCTCTCTCTCTCTCCTTTAACTAAATCTCTCACACAAACAAGCAAAAAATAATTTCAAAAAACATAGAATACTGTTCTCTCTCTCATTCTGTCTTCAAAGATACCCCTCACACAAACAAATAGCAAATTATTTTGAAATACTCTCTCTTCCTACTCTGTTTCTCCACAAACAGAGAAAATATTATCAAGATCATATCACTCTCTCTTTCCCTCCCAAAACTCTTTGATTAGGATCTCTTTTTCTTCCTTCTTTCTCAAATACTTCTAAAACCTAGTAGTTTGAAATGCAATCTTTGTCTCTCTCCCTCAATCATCCCCTCAAATGGAAGAAAGCATAGTAGTTCAAAATATAATCTCTCTCTCTCTCTCTCTCTCTCTCTCTCTCTCTCTCTCTCTCTCTCTCTCTCTCTCTCTCTCTCCCTTCCTCTATCTATCCCTCCTATACTAATGAAGAAGAAAACGACTATTTTCTATCTCTCTCCCTCACTCATCCCCTCAAATAGAAAAAAACATAGCAGTTCGAAATAATCTCTCTCTCTCTCTCTCTCTCTCTCTCTCTCTCTCTCTTTCCCTTCCTCTATATATCCCTCCTGTACCAATGAAGAAAAAATGTTGAAAATAGTCTTGTAGTTTTAAATAGTCTTGTACCATTACCTAGAAAATATGTGTTCCTTCTCCTGGAGTTGACTCTCTATACTCCAAAAAGGTAGAGAAAGAGCCAAAAATGATAGAACACACATTTTTCTCTCCTTCTTGTTAGATATCAATGCTCCACTCTCATGTAACTACGTGGGAAATAGCTAACTCTACTTGTAAGCCCCCCATATGAGGAGAAGGCATTTGAGTAGCTCGGTTATCCAGTAGGTCCTGGTTTGGACTTAAATGGTGCGTTGCCCTATCAGCTAGATTTAGATTTAGATGCTCGTTTGGGAGAGACTAAAATGAAATCGTTTAGACTTCACAAACAGTTGTAGCTTGAATGAAGAGATTTGGACTACTTTTTGATTAGCCTTCTCCTTTAGTGCTAGCCTTCGTCATGGTTGAGTTTGCCCTTCACCTCCAGAGTGCCGACAGAAACTCAGTACGAAGACTTTGTATAAATGGATGCTCAAGTATGTGTGGGTGTGTGGATTTGTATGTGTGAGAGCATACTTTTTTGGGCGGCCTCAGCAGGCTGCCCAGATTTTCTTCCCTAATCGGGCATCACTAGATTACCACGTAATTTTTTTTGTTGCGATGGGCATCCTCATGTGAAAGCCACTTCAAGTGAGCACAGGCATTGATTGGCCATGCCAATATATTAATCACAATGGGCACTTGTGTGAAACCCACCTAAAGCTAAGTTCGTGACTCAAAAACTAAAATATAGGTAGTGAACTATGTAACGTCAAAATTCTTTGGGTGAGAAGGATAGAAGAGAATCCAAAACCGTTGGAAAGCAAGCTTCGTACTTGATAGTGGAGAGTCTTAGGAAGTAGTTTGAGGAATTGGAAAACTCAAAAGTAGCACCACTTCAGATAGATGCTTACTCAGGAGAGAGAAGGAAGTGGGAAAAGGCAATTATTTTGCTATCCCACACCTATTTTAATAGGTAGATTACCATGTTTATAATCATCCAACCATGTTGAGAGGGGGCAAGATAGTTGGATGATCTCTCTCTCGAGGTCTAGCAAGCTTGCATTGAGTACTCACATGTTGGAAGCTAGGATGAAAATGTAATTCAAAGGGTTCAAAATTTTTTGATGATTATGAAAGCAATTGAATTAAGTGCACTCCTTATTTTGACAGCACTCAGTGGCTCCAGAGAGGAATGAAGGATCAACAGTAGCACGCAATTATGTTACAATGATAGCAAGAAATCGTTAGAGATGTGATATCTGCCATCAAGAATTTCGAGGCTCACCGGCAAGGATGTTATGGCACTTCGACAATGCCATGGTGTAGAGGCGATGGTGCACAAAGAGTGGCTACCATCTTGCAGCCACCTGCTAGTATTGACGTTGACATAACAATGCAATCTATAGATGCGGTTGAAGTTGTCGCAAACGTGGAGAATAATGTTACCATGCTAGATGGTGGATGGTGGAGATGTAATATTTGTAATCAAATATACATTGGCTCTCGCTTAAGAAGGAGGTTGTATTTCTTGGGTGATGTGCATAGAAGAATTTCAAAATGCAAGGGACTAAGAGATTAGGGCCTTGCAAACTGTTGTTGCTACCATTTTGGGACCTATTGTCCAACATTACTACTTTGAGGCATTGTAAATCACCTTTTTAATTTTGAATTGACATATGGTGAAACTGATTTTGCAAATGGTGCATATGGTGAAACTAACATTGAATTTTTATTTCAGTTCAAATTATGATTATAATAATTACTTCAACAATTGCACTTATTCCTAGTTTTGCAAGTTGACTGAAGGATGTTACAAAATTATCTTTTGCAAACTGTGATCTCTTATTAAAGTTCCTCGAGTAGACCCTATTTAAGTGGAGTAGACATTTCCTTATTTACAATGCATCCACATTAATTACTTCAATAATTTTCAACAATCAATGCATCCACGTTAATTACTTCAATAATTTTCAACAAACATTGCATTTTTAACAATTTTACTTCAAAGGTATGACAATTCAACATGAAGCACTTCAGCCTTTTCAAAATAATAATTTGACATGGAGATTGCGTGTCCATAGTTTGGAAATATTATTGTTACAAAAAATGGTATGGCAGCAACAAGGAGGATCGCCATGAGGATGATCGACTACTAAAAAATATATATTACACTTTATGAGAATAATATCCATTTCCATTATCATCGTAAACAAATTCCTCCATAATTGAAACTAACACTGGTATTAATTCAATACACCATTGTAACAAACCTTCAATACAATTATTGAGAATAGATAATACATGTCCAATAAATAATTTTATATTTTAAATCTTTGTATGCAAAATTCTTCCTCTCCTTATCATTTAAATTGTACGTAGCCTCGGATCAAGAGAGTATGTTGTGCTAATGCCGAGCATGTCATACAACTCACATGCCACGGGAGCATTGCATGCCGCACATGCAATTCTCACATTTAATGTATTCACAAGATAGACAAGGTAAAAGAGATGATCACAAGGGAGGGCATAGTATCCTATGGCCCTGTCAAAACGATCTTGGTAGATTGGACAACATGGCTCGTCCATGATGAATTGTAATGTTATAGGTATTATGGACGGTTTGCACATGGTGAGTCCAACAAAATCGTGATTGATTGCCAAGACTACGCCCCCTTCTTTGATAAGTTGCAAGGCGGTTTGTGCATCACACACCTATTGAGAATAATTGGTTGCTAGTAGGCATATCTCCGTGTATGCATTGTCGATATCAAGCCGCTGGCTGGTTTGAGATAATAATGCATGCAATCTTTCATTGTCAATTTTCACCCGCTCAAGTTCTTGCAGAACTCATCCATGCTCCATAATTGCATCTCATATAGTTGTGGTAGAAAACGTGACATCTCGCTCGACATGTGCTCCCTCTCCAACTTCCTTTTCAATATTTATATAGAGGTCTTCAACTGTCGTAGAGGTTACATGTCCAATAAGGTCACATACAAACTTATCAATTGATGTTGAGTTGGAATTCTTCAAAAAAACCCAAAAGTAAATACTCAACTTATTTAAATATTATATTCACCTGGCATTAGACTGCCGATGCTTTGTGGAGGTTTTGGCTACCATGGGTCTGGTGCAGGCATGCATGGTTCCTCACATACTCGAGTCACTAAGGCAAAGTCCACTTCATGACCAAGCACAAAATTTGCATATAGCATCTTTGCAAAGTATTGGGAAATTTCAAAGCAACATTTCTTAGCAAAAATCATCTCCCAAATGCAAACTACATTCTCTTTCATGGCTTGGTTATAACACCGCAAAATGGGCCATCACCCATGTTCTGTGACAACTATGCTCAAATCCCATGTAGCCACTAAATCATCATTCGAGATGAGGGCCTTTACAACTGAGTACTTCAGGCCATTAGGGTTGTGGAAAATATTGGCAGCAACAATTGCCTTTGTTTGCTCTTTCTTGGGAAGTTGCGTGGTGGCGTTAGCCACATCCATCATAAACTTCATCGCTTGACTATAGCATGTGTGTTCATTTTGGGCTTGGTACTCGGCTTGTGTGGATGGTTGAGAGGGTGTCCTTGATGATGATACCATTGTTTTGATGAAATGCTAAAGCCTAAACATAATAGCAAAGATATGACTTCATGACATGAGACATACATACATTTAAACACATTTGCTTCTCATCCCACTGTAGAAGATTGTTTTCTCGAAATTATATATGAAACCATAAACCCTAAACAACCAATGATGTCATCCAACATCCGTTTCAAAACAGTACAAAATATGATTTACTTATATTTAAAAAGTACAGGACTTATAAATTGAAATATGAAGACATATCAAAATTATAACTTTATAGAAAAGTTTTCATATCATCCATTGGATGCATTGCATCATTTTCATCAACATTGTGTGCGTGAAGTTTAGTTAGCAACAAGTCCATTGTCATCCATTTATGAGGCTCATTCTGGCACAAGTGGAGTTAATTACAATCCCACAACAGCTTTATTACATGCCTTGAGTGTAGTTGATCACTTGACAATGCGCACCTACACCCCACAAGGAAATTGGCTATTTTGCCAAGTAACCAACCGACAGCATAGCAATCTGACATGTCTGACCATGTGCCATTTGATTGAGGGATATTATCATTTCTTGCGTAAAGCTCTAGTGCAAACCAAGGAAATCTTGACTTTGGACCAAGCGCCTAAACCTGCTCGGTGGGCTTGCTCTCAGTTCTGTGGAGACACCTTCCCAATCAATAATGCTCACCTGCACAGATTTTCCATATGGTGTGAAATCCAACACATAGTTTCTAGCACTCAAATCATTGTGTTTGAACCCTCACTTGTGCACAACTTTCATTGCACTCGCAATAGCGGCACAAACGGCAAGAGCGTTCTTATAGAACAAGCATTCTTGCATGTGAATCCATGTATCATGATGCATTGTGAGGTTGCCTGCGGGGCTTGCCTGATCTTGCTCAGTTTGTATAATCATGATACATGGAAGGTAGGCTCATGAGCATGATACTATCTCCATTGAAGTATGGACTGATTAACCAAAGATCGCTAACGTGTGTGTAACCAATTGTGCGACACACAGCCCTATGCATTACAGTCATTGCCAGCTCTATCTTCAATGATTTATGTGCATGTGCAGTATCGTGCCTCAACTTCTTGCCAGCATAAGATAGGGTTGGCTTGAAACCTGGCACGCCCTCTATCTTAACCCGGTACACTTTTCCTTCCACTCCCCTGCCCAATTCCTCAAGAATTGTCAATACAACTAGTGGAAAGTGTACCGTTGTCGAGCACATGTAGGCAAACTTGGTGCACAGGTCTATTTGTGCCTTGTCGTCTTGACTTCTTGTGTCTATTCCTCATCTATTCTTTGTGAGGAACCACTAGCAATTTGGGTATAATATTGCATGGCGACATTCAATAGTCTACCAACTGCACCTTTTTCCTTTTGGTTTTTCCTATGAATGGTAGCACAGGATTCTTTCCATTCTATGAGCCACCTATCTAGCTTCGACCTTGCTACGTCTGTCAAGGGATCTGACCGCTTTACCATTTCTCATTGTACAACTATATTTTCTAGCACTCTAGGTAGGAAATTTGGTACAGCCGCTTTCTTCTCTGTACACTCCATCTCTCCGTGCCTCGTCCAGCTACATTCAAATTGAGCAAGTATGTGCTGATGCATTTCATCTAGCTTAGACTTGGTATGCGGAATCTCTCTTATGTACTCCTCACTCAATGTAATAATATGTTGAACGCACACCTTGTGGACAAGGTGTTGCAACTCGGTTCTCTAAGTGTCTCTCTCTCTCTTTGAAGGGGTGGCTACCATGAGGAAAGCAGAGGTATAGATCTAATTCACACAACAATCATTACGTAAGCACTCATGAGGTTCTGCCACCACAACATCATGTACATACGAAAACCAATGCATAGCAATTAAGTAATTCACACATCTAGGCCCAGTCATAATGCATTATGTTAACACTCAACAGTCATTACAAAAACAAAAGAAAAAAAATCAAGAAATAAAATTGAGATCTATGCACACTACATCTTGACTATTTATTTTCATGATCATCTCTTTTGAACCCCAATCATGGAGTGCTTTTGCACTTTTAAGCAAAGGTCATCCCAATAGTATTGGATAGGCATGTTGGTCCATAGCGATCACAATAAAACTAACTGTATGATAGGTTTCACCTACATAGATGACACTATCATGTAACATAGCTTTTCAATCAATTGGTCATTGATCTACCATACATACTCACAAAGGTGATGGACACTCGTCTGGGAGTTATTTGGAGAAACTTCTTGTAATAGCCCACACTTCCTAGCAACTGTTTCACTTAGGGTTTAGTCGTGCTAGTAGGGATTGTAAAAATGTATGCATTATACCTTCCACGTGGCGCATACCAAATCAGTTGGAGACCAAATCTTGCATGGATGTACGTCTAGGGTAGCCTAAGATCCGTGTGAAGTTTCATCCCCAACAGGGTTTAGGATTTAGGGTGCAGGGTTTAGGGTTTAGGGTTTAGTCGTGCTAGTAGGGATTGTAAAAATGTACGCATTATACCTTCCAAATCAGTTGGAGGCCAAATCGTGCGTGGATGTACGTCTAGGGTAGCCTAAGAGCCGTGTGAAGTTTCATCCCCAACACATAAGTCCACGTGTGTATTTCATTAGTACGTGTGCCATTTTTCATACGTAGTCGTGCTAGTAGGGATTGTAAAAATGTACGCATTTGTCCTTCCACGTGGCGCATACCAAATCAGTTGGGCACCAAATCTTGCGTGGATGTACGTCTACGGTAGCCTAAGAGCCGTGCAAATTTTAATCTCCAACAGATAAGTCCACATGCATATTTTGTTAGTACGTGCGCCATTTTTCACACGTAGTCGTGCTAGTAGGGATTGTAAAAATGTACGCATTATACCTTCCACGTGGCGCATACCAAATCAGTTGGAGACCAAATCTTGTGTGGATGTACGTCTAGGGTAGCCTAAGAGCCGTGTGAAGTTTCATCCCCAACAGATAAGTCCACATGCGTATTTCATTAGTATGTGCGCCATTTTTCATACGTAGTCGTGCTAGTAGGGATTGTAAAAATGTATGCATTTGTCCTTCCACGTGGCGCATACCAAATCAGTTGGGCACCAAATCTTGCGTGGATGTACGTCTACGGTAGCCTAAGAGTCGTGCAAAGTTTAATCTCCAACAGATAAGTCCACATGCATATTTCATTAGTACATGCGCCATTTTTCACACGTAGTCGTGCTAGTAGGGATTGTAAAAATGTACGCATTATACCTTCCACGTGGCGCATACCAAATCAGTTGGAGACTAAATCTTGCGTGGATGTATGTCTAGGGTGGCCTAAGAGTCATGCGAAGTTTCATTCCCAACAGATAAGTCCACATGCATATTTCGTTAGTACGTGTGCCATAGCTTTGCCGCAGTCGTGCTAGTAGGGATTGTAAAAATGTACGCATTGTACCTTCCACGTGGTGCATACCAAATCAGTTCAGACCAAATCTCACGTGGATGTATGTCTAGGGTGGCCTAAGAGTCGTGCGAAGTTTCATCCCCAACAAGTAAGTCCACACGCGTATTTCGTTAGTACGTGCGCGAATTTTCTTAGTCACGTTTTTAAAATGTCCTAAAGCACAAAACAAATTACAACATTACTACTAATAAACAATTTTTTGTTTTACAAACACAACAAATCCCATTGAGAAGACATCGGACATCATGTATAAAATAGAATCTATTACAATGATGTGTATGAACGTGTATACAGCCATCATAGTAAAATACAAAATATGAGTCCATGAAAATTACAATGGTACGGTCACACAGTGAGCCTATACATATCGAATACAAAAAAGTGTAATCAACTAGTGATACCCAATAAAAATCAATCTAATCAACTGATGATCCAAAAAAATATGATATGTAATGTGCTACTCCTCAGGATCAGCTCTCATGCCAATAGTTGCAAGTATGCTCTCGTGATCCGCCACTGCAAGGCGCCATCATGGAGTGGACGTCGCCTTGCGAGTGCGAACACGACTCAAAGTAATCTTGATCCCAACAACAAGATGAGAATACATGTATGCCTCCTGATCCGCCATGTACTCTTGGAACTCAATATAGCGACCACGCCTCTGTATCTGCTGAAAATAGTGGCCACCTACGATCATGCTATGAGCATTGAAGTGCATCCCATGCCCATCCACTGTATCCTCATTCACCACACTCTTCAGCATAGAGCATCGCAACAAGTAATAATCCACACCCTCCTCATTGCCCTCCGAAGCAATAACCGCGAAGATATCACCAATACGCAAAATATTTGTAAGCTGGTCATAATCTCTAGAGGAACTGAATCCCGCATCCTGATCATCAATGTACCTCCTCCCAAGGCTGGAAGGGAGAAAGCACTCGCCGTACCCATGGATCGGCCCATGGTATCATGGAGCACCCTCCCCAATCATCATCAATGCATGCAAAGCAAAAACATGCAAACCGTCGAGAAAAGATCGCGGGGTGAGACTCACCTATGCTCCTGATGGAATGGAAATCAAGAGTGCCAGGCATAGAATGACAATCAAAAGGCCTAGACCGATCAAGACTCCCAATGTCCACGCACCAAAAATACCGGCTCACCACCCTATCGTCACGCGACTAAAACGAGGAGATAGCACTAGTGGATAAGTGCTGGCTGCACCACCGCACCACATCATGTGCATCCTTGAAGCGATCGGCACTGTGATGCAATTGGTATCGATGCAAAGCACGCTTCATGCAAGCACCTGCACCATCGTGCTCTCCCTTACCGTGCCCTGTCTCGAAGTAGCTCCATGTGATCGGAATGCTTGTTTCACGGTGCCATCTGCAGAACCAATAAAACTGTCTAGCGGATTTGAACTGACCACCGCAGCCGTCTGACCAGATCCAGCGCCGCTGCCATGTGACACCATGATCCCTCAAGAAACTATCATGCAAAGTGAAGCAATGCGGCACAAAATGGGCATCATGTGATCGATCATCACTAATGTAGAAGTGATACTCTTGCACAATGACGCGTGAGTCCATGGTGCTATCAATGCCATCCACATGAGCCTGTGCATGACGATAGCTAATGTGCACAAATATAGCAACCTGCAATATGGCATTGAAAAAAAATATGGCTATTGAAATAATTCAATATAATGAGGCGGGGAAAAAATCAATACTCAATCACACATCACCTGTTCGGAGAAATAATACTCCGATTAGATCTCATGCTGTGGTGCAAAGGTGTAATTCTCCGCAAAGTCCACCACTGAGACAACCACCCCTGTAGGAAATGTCCTCAAACATGCACGGAACTGACGATCCTCCCATTTCGCAATGTGCAAGTGGCGTATGTAGCGGTACAGCTTCCCTCGAAAACTGTCAATGAATACAACACGTGGTGTCTCCTTCCCCACAAGCTACAACCTCCTCGACTGTGCACCACCATCTAATGTCAAGGTACAGTATTCATACTGTTGCCAACGAACCATCTGCACATCACAAGTATCTAGTGCAACTCGTGGCACTCTAGCAAAGTTACCACACAAAGTACACGTGCCTTCCACACAATCAAGGGAGTGGAATAAAGCATCACCATCTCGTGTACACAATATGGAATGAATGAAGTCGCGAGGGCTAGTAGGAACCACTCCCCTATGACCATCAAGGGAACGGAATACGTCATACATCAATCCAAAATCCACATGGTAGTGACAACAGCATGTGTCACGCTTCTGAGAGCATCGTGCAAACCATGGCCTGCATCGCTCAAATGACCTCTGCCCAATCTTGAACTCCGGGTGCGCCTCTACAAACTGAGTGTACAACTCAGTCTGGGTACACTCCAAAAAACATGCACCATGCTCAATGTACACACTGCGTGACACCCTCTTCCACAATGCCTTCTTGAACACCGGGGATGCTCTGCAATGCTCCTCCCAAAACTGTTGTATGAAGGACCTAGTGGAATCATCCAACAATCGATCGCAGCAAGGTGCACGACCACTCGAAGCCCAAAGAGCATCAGTCTAACTATCCTTTAGACTCTGCCTCCTAATGATGCTTGCTCGTAATGTGCGCGGTGCAATCTGAAGAAGACGTGAAGCGGTACGCACATGGCCTATCATATGAGGTCTACTAATGGCAGCCACAATAGCACGACGTGCTGCCAAGGCATCACTGGAGCTCCTATGCTTAATAGAATGCTTAATAGAAGCATAGGAATGTCAAACACTGCTAAGGACCTCGCTAGATACAACCCTATCTCTACGTGCACCAAGACCAGCAAGCCTCCTACACTCTACCAAGTCAGGGTGATCAATCAAGGATGTGAGAAGAGAAGACTGCAAAGCTGGTGTGAGGTCACAAAAAAAAGCCTTGCACAATCTTGGTAGTATGACGACAGATAGTGGACTTCGGCAAGTCACCTCGTGAAGCAACACTGCTGCTGCAAGGTGGGGCAAGGGGATCAATGGGAGATGGTAGGGTGGACGGGGGAAGGGAGGTGCCAAGCAGAGCAGGGGGAGGGGGAGGGGGAGGGGGAGGGGGAGGGGGGAGGGTGGCGGGGGAAGAGGTAGAGGTGGAGGCCAAAATGTAGGTGGCTAGGGGAAGGGCAGAGGCTAGAGGTAGGGGAGCGGATGAGGATGGGGGGACAATGGAGGCGGGGGTGGGGGTGGGGGTGGGGGTGGAGGTGGGAGTGGAGGTGGGATGTAGAGGTAGAGCTGGAGGTGGATCAGTGGTGGCAACGCGAGCTCGAGCTCTAGAGGCTCTCTTGCGCTCACGAGCCTTTCGCTTGCGCTCCTCGTCGATGAGATTTGGGGGGGGGTTCCTACATCTTTCACGTCTACTAGCTCTATGGCTTTGAGAACCCATTCTCAATGAAAGTAGGATGGAAGGTGTGACAAAGTGATGAGGAGGCAAGAATGGCTAAGAATGGGTGAAATGAACCAAAATGTGGTGTCTTATAGAGTGCCTCAACTCATCCACTAGATTGCTCTTCATTATTATTGGTGGAGAGGTGCTAAGATTGAAACTAATTGGCTAAGTTTTGGTGCTAAAATTGAAACTAATTGGCTAAGTTTTCGACCTTCAAATACCTCGATCGAGGTATGCTATGCCCAAATCATATACCTCGATCAGACCATATACCTCGATCGAGGTATTCAATGCACTACACATGTATAAACCTCGATCGAGGTATCCCTCGGTCATAGCACATACCCCTCGGTCATATACCTCGATCGAGGTATTGTATGCCTCACGCAGGTCATATACCTCGATCGAGGTATTCTATGCCTCACACATCGTCATGTGTATACATCTGGCTGATGTGGCACCATGCATGGTCATGATGTGGTAATATAGTCTCTTCCATGACATTGAAAGGTGATATGGCATGATGAGTTGGCATTCATGAGGTGGTAGATTGACATGGCAAATTGACGTGGAGGGATTGGTGACGTGGCAAGGTTGAGGAGGTATGCCAAGGTGGCAAGGTGTGATGACATGGCTCATGATGTGGAATGATGAGGTGGCACATGTGGCAGCACATGTGGCAATGCAAGGTGAAGGAGTGATGTCACATCTCCTTGATGACATGGCACCACGTGGTCTAACAATGTGGCATGGTTTTGATGACTCAGCCTTCCGCATGGGTAGCATGCATATTCCAAAGGCTTGCCACTAGGATCGGTGATGCTCCTAGCCTACCTCACCAAGCCTACCTTGTCTTGGTATTAGGCTTGGGTGGCCCTTTTTCCCCCACAAAAGGGAGATTTCACTGTTGGAGGCCATATCGTACGTTTCCCTTACTCAAATTTAACCAAAATTTTTTCCTCTTATTCATCATGCAGAGGACTAAAAATATTGACATTTTTGAAATGTTTGGTCATGTTTGAGAATTACTAGATTTATTTTTAATATTCTTTGTTGATCCTCTAAGGAGTAAAAGTAAAAATTAAACTTCAATCTTCCTAAATCTAACCGTTGGATTTGGGATTTGATGATTCAACCACACACCCTTATGTGCCTACTAACCTTCCACCGAATTGGATTTGCTTAATTATTCAAAATACTAAAAAAATGTGGTGTGCTACTAAAATGCATGTATTTTATGACTTTATTTATTATAAATAATTATTTATAATTAGATAAATCATTCAAAAAATTACCAATAAATCAAGTTAAGCTCTACATAATGCAAGAGACTACTTACAAAGTTTCAATAGCATTTAATCTAAAATGAGTGAGAAATTTAGAATTTAATATGACACTCTCTGTTCGTGACAAACGTGTGACCACCCTAGAACCATGCCGTGTGACACAAAGAAATTTTTTGTGTGTGCATCGAATTTTCGATCAGACTATACGATTGTGTGCACAATAGCAAGTGTGATGTTGTGTCAGAAGACTTCAAAGACTAGATCCATAGGGAAGTAGGTGAGATTTGCATTTTTGTGTGCTAAAAAGCTTGTTTTTCCACCTCCTAAGGATTGGGGAGTGAACAAAAAGTGGACACCCTTAGCTTGCTACTTCCCATCAATATTGTCCATTCTGCCTCCTTGTAATGAGTGCAATGCCCATTTTCTCCAATCTCCACGAGCTCTTTTGACTCTTTCGTTTGTCCCCTTCTCTTGAGCATCTTGCTCTAGAAGATGCTCCTCCTCCCATCATATGAGTCATGACTTTAGGTAATTTATCTTGCATTAAATGGGACCTTAAGTTGCTGCAAAGAAAATAGTATAACTTGGGTAGTGTAAAACCGACTAGCCAATCAGCTCTTTGCATTAAATGGGGCCTTTAAGTTGCTGCAAAGAAAATAGTATGACTTTGGTAGTGTAAAACCGACTAGCCAATCAGCTCCAAGCATTTAAAGGAGACTTTGGATCTGAGAGGGACCCTGGTGTCATCATCTTACGTCCTTTCTTACTTTGCTTTCAACGAGCCTTGACTCTTGAACTTGCATCGTGTTGCTGCAATACTCGATTCCTCGAATCTGTACATAATACATCTCGTTCATCCCCGTGCTCCACAGCTTCTCCCGTCTCATCCCATGTCTCTTATAAGGTCTCGAGAATCGAGCATCGATCCCAGTACCCAAGGAGGTGTTGCACGCCTCCAGCCTGAACGCATCCTCGCAAGCCTCAGCTTCCCTGTTAACGAATTGCTTCCGACATCGGTAGCATTAGCCTTTCCGAGCTTCCCAGCAGGGCCAGCACCTTCACTCGCAAAGGCAGAGGATGTTGCACAAGAATCAAGGTAAGAGGAGACAGTAATTCTCTCGCCTGTATCCATCCAGCATCAGCATGGCCGATAATTCTGGCAACTGCACCAATGGGCCCGGTTCAGTTGAGACTGAGATTCGAAGACACCCAAATGGCCGGGGTGATTCATTCATGCATATCAGCAATGGGAATTACGCAAGGGCGCTGCACGACGTCCGTGAGGCTGCAAACAGACATGGGTTTTCTGCTGAGGTGCTTTACATCTGGCGTCTTTCTATGCTAGTTGTCCTTAGAGAGTCTTCATTCTAGCATTTGATTTAACGTTGCCCCTGTCTTCAGGGAGTAGACGATGCAACATTGCTCAGGTTTCTGAGAGCTCGTTCTATGCACACGGAAAAGGCAGCAAAAATGTTTGTTCATCATCAGAAATGGAGAACCTCATTCGTTCCCCTCGGATACATTCCCGAAAGAGAGGTGGAACATGAGTTGGCTCATGGCAAAATTTGTCTTCAGGGCAATTCAAAAAAGGGATGGCCAGTCATGGTAGTCTCTGCCGGCAAGCATCACCCCAACAAGGACGATTTTCAGGAGTTTAAGCGTGAGGTTCCTTTGTAGTCCATCCCCCTATAATGATCGATAAGAAGATACGCTGGTGGAGTGGTAACGAGGACGTTTATGCGTGCAGGTCAGACGTTTTCGCCTCGCCCTGAAATGCATTCCGTTGGTTCTTAGACGTGGAAATGTTTTCTTTCAGGCTTTGTCGTGCATTTGCTGGACAAAACAATTGCAAGGTAAGAAGCGCGAGCAAGTCTATGAATTTGCAGCTTAATGCAAGGGCGCTTAGTTTGATTGGCCTACAGAGGCTAAAAGCTACTGAAACTACAGAGCAATGGCGTGTTACTTGTGCAGTGCACCAGCGGGAATCGAGAAAATAATGGTGATATTGGACCTGCACGATCTGGGATTCAAGAATATCGACATCAAGGGCATGATCACAGGATTCCAATTCTTGCAGGTAGGTTTGGTTTGGGAAATTTTATGCAAAAGCAGAGAGGAGATAGAGTGCAGGCTTCAAAGGAATTCTATTAATGCAGAACTACTTCCCTGAGAGGCTAGCGAGACTGTACATGGTGAGCACTCCCTCCCTATTTCACAGTGCCTGGAAGATTGTGTCTCGATTCTTGGATAAGGCAACAAAAGAGAAGGTATTCTCTCTCTCTCTCTCTCTCTCTCTCTGTCTCTCACACACACACATACACACACACACACACACACACACACACAGAGGAGATCAATCAGTCTGTTGAGTCCGTTTGTGTAGAGATAGTAACAATGAATTCTATCTCTCTAGTCTATCTATAATGCATATCTTAGAGAAAGGACTTCTTTCAAATTTGATTATGCAAACATCACACATTCTTGAAGTCTTCCAGCCCTCTGTATAGTTCATGAAATCAACTTGATAGGCTCTAAGCCGAGAGACTTACAACACTTTGTCGAACGTGTTCTAAGGACTTCTCGTCCTTTCTTGACAGATTGTGTTTCTTGAAAACCGTGAAATGCCGGAAACTCTCCTTTCGGAGGTGGATGCGAACATCCTCCCTTCACGCTATGGAGGTAAAGGTGAGTTTGTTCTGCTGCAAGACGTGCACCTTGAAAACTGGCCTCCTAAAGATAGAAGATGAGATTCCACAATTGCTGATTGAACAATTTGTTCAACTTGACAACGAGAGATCATTTTATGGGTTAACTTTGTAAAAAGTTTTTTTTTTTAAAACTTTGTAACATGTGAAGACCATTGATTAAAACCTAATACCTATTGAAATCAAGTAAACTCAAAATCAGTCAAGAAAGCACTCCTCGTGCTGCTTGGTTGTTCTTCGTGAAATCTAGACTCTCAGGAATGGCATCTTGTTTAAGCACTCAAAATGCATTTTTCACTGGCTGACTGTCAAAGCTAGGTTATGTTTCAGGCTGAATAATCTAGAGAGCTCATACCCTCATCTATAGCAGTGGGCATTGGTTGCAAGGTCATTTTTGGGTAAAATGTAGCTCTGATTTTTAGCCTACTTGTGGGCTTATTTTTTGTCTATTTGGAGATTTTGGACCTTCCGAGGGGGTTTCTTTTTTAACCTTGTAAATTCATTCTTAACCCCTTGTTTTGTGGGTCATTATCTTTATTTACCTTTATATAATACAAGATTTCACTTCCCAAAAAAGAAAAACCAAAATTAGTGCAACCTTTGTTTAAGTAAAAGGGATGCATGCTCCGAAATGTTAAAAGTTAAAATTTCCCCTCATAGGTTGATGTTGTAAGGTTGTAGGGAGTTTTTAATAT
Source organism: Dipteris shenzhenensis (assembly GCF_047967505.1). Taxonomy (NCBI): domain Eukaryota; kingdom Viridiplantae; phylum Streptophyta; class Polypodiopsida; order Gleicheniales; family Dipteridaceae; genus Dipteris; species Dipteris shenzhenensis. The sequence goes on from NC_141604.1 coordinate 22,674,956, forward strand.
CATTTTTTCATAATGATCATTGATTATGTGGATATGGTATTCTCCATGTGTCTGATATGCTTGTGAGTTTAAATGGCTTCCCCTAACATGTGTCACACATTTGCAACTTCATTGCCTCTTTCACCTCTATGCATAGCCTTTGTATAACCACTCATCAATGATCCAAAGAACATATGGAGTAGAGTCAACAATTGAATGCTTGCACACTGTTTATGATTCAGTGTTCTATCAGTAGCCTTGGGCAATGCATTTATTCTACATGGCCTTGCTTGCAAGGTGCATAGGGTGTATGATAAATATGGTCTCTATAAGTCTATGACTAGCCTAAGTAGTGGATTATTCTATCTTTCTATATACTATTTTTCCCCCAAATTTTGAAATAATAGAAAATTTAGCTTAATTCATATTTTAGAAAAAGACTAAATTTAGGGGTAATCCACAATTGTGCTAGGAGTGCATTGCCTCAAGCTCTCGTCGACATCTTCCTCAAAAAATTAGTACATCAAGGGTTTAATGCAAGCTTGGGTGTAGCCATGTTTTGTGAGGTTTAGGGCCTTTACTGTATATAGATAGCTTGCTTGGTCCATAACTTATGCATTCTCTAATGGAATTTGATAAACTTGGTTTCCAAGAAATAATACACATTCCAAACTTGAATATGAGATCAAAAAAATATCGAATTAACACTTTAAATGAGATCGTTAAATCATCACAAGTGCTATGTTACATATGAAGCATGTATCCTAAATAGTATATGATGCATCAATTTATTTAGAATCATTCTATATATACACGCAAAAAAAGATTTTATTCTCTTTCAAGGGTTGGATATGTGTAGAAGTCTTCGTCAAATAGATGTTTACACATATCTAGCCATTGAAGGAAAATAGCATCTCTATCTTGACATCAAAAAGGCTTTTAGACATATCTAACTCATGAGCCTTCTAGTTGTAGCTACTATGATGATTTTGTTTGTTGTTCATCTCTACTAGCATGCAACCCATGGCAAGCCAGTGGATAGCACTGGATACATACCATCCCTACTCTTATTGCCCTCATGAACCACTTTGCTATATCCTTCCTCATTATCCTTGATGCCAGGACATACGTCGTGTCATGGTCCACCTCCTCCAACGTTTTGCCCCCCACCACATTAATCATGCAATAAACAATTCAGCATGCACTCAGCTTAAGTAAATCATCGCAGCCGATGCTAAACTACAATTTCTTTATCATCTAGATTTGTACACATTCGACAACTCCATCGTGTTTGCCAATAATGAAAGAAATTGTTTGAGTATTCAAAAAAAGTATTCAGCCCAATCCGATTGTTGCAACATCCATCCTCAGCTTTGTAATTATCCAGTTATCAAACACAAATCCATTTCCAAAACTCGTCACAACACAACAACAATAACTAATATCTTAGCGAAGCATACAAATTTAGTGAATAATGTGCATCCTCACAATCACAACTTTATTATGAGAAACCCATTCTTTAAATCCCCCGTGCAGGACACCTTTTTGCTTTCAATTTATTATAGAGTCAATGGATCATCTGTAGAAATTAATGCTAGCATCCAACTATGTACCAATTGACCATAGATGACACAGATATCAAACCTATCCGACCTTCAGACAATCTATAGTGTGTATAAATTTGCTAAGTTGCCAATTTATTCTAGAATCATTAGACACCAAAACACACAAATTGCTTAGAGAATGTGTTTGTGGACCTTGTTCCACCTCGCCTTTTAGTGGAGCACCCACAACCCTTCTCTTCATACTTTTTACATTTTAAAAAATTATTCATCATAGATTCCCTCTTGGATGATGTCTATGTATATCATCTGCTGGACTCTTCGCAAGTTAGCATTCTTAAGTTCCTATTGGGCATTCTAGGATCACATTCTAATGATAAATCATGAATAGAAAATGCTAAAAGAGACAAGAAAATGAATTACGAGGGAGCCATGCCAACATTATTTGTAGATAGGATCTCAACATGGTTGGTAGAGGGAGGTAGGGTATTATTATCCTTTAGCACATAGCTAACCAATATTATATGAAAATCGACAATCACCATCATTCCCATGTCAATAAGGCTACTGATCACTTGCCTAGATGTTGACCAACTAGCCAGATGTTGATGGACCTAGCAGTCAAGCAATGGCTGATCAAGCCTTATCAACTAGATTCAATCAAGAAATGTTGAGAAGGTCATGGTTGATTAAAGCCATAACACAATGTAACATAATCTTCACAAAATGAGATATGATGAACAACAACTTAGAAGATCTCTAGTAGGCTTTCTCTCTCTCTCTTGGGACCTATCCCATGCTTTGTAGCAGCTTTGGGTGTTTTGAGACTTGTTGGGCTCCTTTTTATGCTTGGTTGGCCCCTTTCGAAGGGCAGCCCCAAGTACATCTTGATCAACACCAAGTTTCAAGATGAACTTTGAGAAGTTGAGCCTTGCAACATCATCTGATCGAGTGCATGTAAGGAGTGCTCAATTTGGCAAACTTTTCTTGCTCTGATCAAAGGCACATAGTGGTGAGATGACAAAGGGAAGAGACGTGAAGGAGATGGAATGAGAGGAAACTTTTCTTGTAAGTGGTCTTGATGAAGGCTCAAAAGTCAAAAGGTAGGTGGTGGCGACGAGGAAGAGAAGAGACATAAGGGTAAGTACCCCAACTACCTCGATCTAATCAAATGAATAGGATCCAATCTCCCCCCATTACTTTATATCCAATGATGAAAAATACCCCGATCATCCTTTCAGGTTCCTCCTTAATAGATAGAATGGATTCCAACCACAAAAATATTTAGTACAATCATATTAACTAGTCTTTGACTAAAGCCAGCTCGAGAATATACTACTATTTCAACCACCGAGCCGGTTTAGGACTAATTCAGTTTGGATTTTGAACCTAAGACAAATGTATTTTTCCTTTTCTTAAATATGAATTTAATTCGTACAAAAAAATGGAAATTAAATTCTCATACAATAATAATATTAACCATAGAGCTAGTTTAGGACAATCACATGAGCTCCAAGACACCCTTTTCAATTGGGCAGAGGAGCTTTGAGCATTGGAAGCCCTAGTACATCAAGAAACTCAAAGACAAGAATGTTTGTTGTTGCCAATTTGCCAAACACACATAGACTTTTACCTGTGTAGGCAAGCTATGAATGAATTGAGATGTGGTCGAATTGGAGCATTGCTCCATGGGGATCTACGCCCATGTCTCCGCGATGAATGTGCAGTCTGTAGGCCACACCTGGATCCTCATCATGTGTCACAAGAAAGGCCACTTGGCTGGATCCTCATCATGTGTCCCAAACAACCACCACGCTTGTTTTTGTAAATCCCAAATGATAGATTAACCCCACACTTGTTTTTAGTATATCCCAAACAACCACCGTGCTTGTCTTTAGTCATCTAATCACATGTCATGGGATCCAATTGCATTTTCCTTGGTTGCACACAAGGAAAATAGCTCCCACAAACAAGCTGGTTCTCTTTAACTATTGTCAGATTTCAACCACCGGGCTGGTTAAATATTAGAAAATGCATTTGTTTATGGCATCCCCTTTAGGATGGTTCTCTTTAATAATTTTCAAATTTAAATCACTGGGCTGTGACCACAAATCCATGAGTGACCACCACAAATCCTAAACAAATGAATTGCTGGACCACTGCGCTGGTGGCAATTAATATCTTAGTGTGTAGCCAACCACCGCGCTGGTGACCACGTATCCTACACTACTGCCTTGCTATCCTAAAATGGATCGTATTGTTGCAAAGTTCTATACTAAAACAGTCCCCTTTAGGCTGGTTCTCTTTATCTAGTATCATATTCCAACCATTGGGCTAGTGACCACAAGTCCTAAATGAATTGCAAGCTATGGAATCATGCTGCATTATTGGAAAATATCCATCAAATTATAAAGTCCAAATGCTCCATGGCACACAATCAATCAATCTCCATCTTTTCATTTTTGATAACTTGTTGGGTCTACTGTTCAATAGAGCTAAATGGAGCAGATATCTTCACCAAGGCACTCGAGAAGGATCAGCTTCAGGGTCATCTTCAGACACTCGGCATTGGGCCGAGAATGTAGTTCACCTATGGGTGGACATTGAGGGGGGGTGTTAGATATGCTCAATGCCCCACCCTCCTGGTAACCACCAGTGGTCCAAGATGCTCAAGTTGTAAGGTCCCCATATGAGGAGAAGCCATGTGTGAGCCCGGGACACTGGATAGATCCTAACTTGCATGTCACATGAGGTTTATCAATGAGACCGTTGATGGTAGAAAGGTGATCTATGCTAGCCTATGGGCTAGGTAGGGTAGGTAAGCTGGTAGCACAACGAGGCACATTGTCTTGATTGTGTGGGAGCCCCTTGCTCTCGCTGGGGTTTGAATAGGGAATATCCCCTGAATATTCCATGGACAACTACTAGGTTGATTGGTCAGCTCCACCGACTACGTTGATTCGACTACGGCCCTCATAGCTATAAAGAGGTGACCTTCCTAGTCCATTGCATCAGATTAGATCTTCCAGCTAGTAGCTCTTCACCTAGTATTTGTCTAGATTGCCATCTAAGCTCCACTGTGGGAGTACACGGGTGGACGGAGCCATCATCTGTACTACATCAGTATTGAAGGAAAATTTTGTTCATCTCCAGTTTGCTGTGTACTCTCTATTCTTTGTTCAATTTTTGTTCCATTGCGCCGTGTAATTTAACAAATTGCACACTAGGAGAATCTGAATGACAAAGCTCTTTCTCTCATTGGGTGATGAAGTTATTCGTCATTTTGATGAATAAGGATTGGGTGATGAAGTTATTCGTCATTTTGATTTTGATTCCATTGCTCACGAATTATGGGCTAAGTTTGAAGAATTGTTCGGCAACAAAGTCATCAATTCAAAGGTATTCCTAAGACAAGAATTCTTCAAGCTGCAAATGAAGCATGAAGACTCTCTTGTTGCTAGATAGTGACCTCACTGTCACACTCCAAATCGTAGACTCCCTACTAAAATTACTCCACTGCATGGTCTCGGTGACTGCGCCCTCACGCTTTCCTCTGCACAATCAGCATTTGATGCAGTGGTTCGTCTACCGCAGCCCAATAGCCAGCGCCTCTACACTCATGGAAATGGACTTGCATGTCCTTTTGATGATTCCCCCCTTGGCTCTCTCTCCTTTATTTTGTCAATTATCATTTACACCCCCCCCTCCCCCTCTTATTTCCTCACGTTAATTCCCCCCCCTCGCTTTATTTATTTTTACCCTCCTCTCCCTTCTCAAATTTTCCGTTCTACTTCACTAAAGTTTTCCCTTCTACTTCATTAAACCACAATACCCCCCCCCATATGCTTTAATTTCCCCCTCTCTAATTTTCCTCTCTATTTGGTTCATTTTTCTTGTATAATTACACTTATAAATTCCTTGCTTTATTTCCTTGTTTTATTATTTTTTTTACTTTTTAGTTAAATCCTTTCCTAATAGCTACATATCCCTATTCATCCTATCCCTCATTAGTACACTTTCACCTAGGTTTTTTCGTTTTCTCCTCACCCTTTTTCCTTTTTCTGGCTCTACTTTTTACTTCCTTATCCTACCCTTTCCCTAGTTTATCCTCTCTAATTTTTTTTTTTAAAACTCTTCTAATTACTCTTCCACCCTTCCCACCTTCCTTTTCCTTTTTTCCAACTTTTTTCCACTTTCTATTACATATATAAATTCCCCCACTCCCCTTGTTTTTCTTTTTTGAAAAATTTCTCCTCACATTCACACATCTGATTTGCAATTTCCTAATTTCAATCCACACCTTCCCTTTAATAACCCCCTCTAATTTTTATTTCAAATTAGGTCATTCTAGTCTTGAATCCACAGACTAATGATCCATCTTTTTACATTTACTAATTTTCATCGAATTGTTCCACATCTAACCACTCAACCTAACCTTTTTACCTAGTACGCTCTACCTAATCCACACTTGAACATACGGACAATAAGAGTGAAATCTTACATTTTTGGCCTGATGAACTGTTGTCTCTATGCCAACATGGACTTAGGTAGTACAGAATGTGTGTGTAGAGTAGCGGAAAAGCTTTGCTTGTACTTGCATAGGGCTAGGAATAATCCCTCTTAGAAATCCAACTTGCATGTTCTACATGCAAGTTCTACATACGATTCCTACATGCAACATGTGAGTTCTACATGCAACTCCTACATACATGTTCTACATGCAACTCCTACATGCATGTTCTACTCATCTCGGTTAGCCAACAGAAAGTCAAGAGATGATCCCTCATCCCTAATAGCTATCCAATCACCTCGTGGTTGGTAATCGTAGACCATCAATGCCCAAGGGTCTTGGTGAGTATCCAAACCCAATTATTGAGAAACAACGGTTAGATGCATCGATGTAAAGGCTGATGTGCATGCAAGACGTGAATTTTTCAAGGATACTATGAAGGCAATTGATGCATATGGCTACCCATGATCCATGCTTGTACCCTTGTTGCAAATGCTACTCGTGCGAGGGTTGACACCCGACACTCTCTCTCGGTCTGCGTGTGTGTCATCGCCGCACACTATAGAAGAGAGGGAGGAAGAGAGGAGACGAGAAAGAGGAGAGAGAGAGAGAGAGAGAGAGAGAGAGAGAGAGAGAGAGAGAGAGAGAGAGAGAGGGAGGGAGGGAGGGAGAGACAAGGGGAGAAAGACAGAGGGAGAGAAGGGAGGAGAAAGAAGAGAAAGAGGGAGAGGGAGAGGGGGAAGGGAAGGGGAAGGGAAAGGGGTGTGCAACACGAGAGAGAGGGAGAGGGAGAGGGAGAGGGAGAGGGAGAGAGGAAGGGAAGAAAGGGGAACACGATGAGAGGGAGGGTGTGATTGAAAAGGGATAGGGAGAGGTGAGAGTCAATATACTTCCCTCAAGGAATTCAAACTTCCTGCAACACACTATTCAAAATTTTTGGACTTGTGTAAAGTCCAATTTGAGAAATGGACTAAAAAACAGTCCAAAAATTTTGAATAAACTATTAATGTTGTTTTTTGAACTAGATTTGACAACTCCAAACAAAAAATTTGGTGATTAAGTACTAAGAACATCAATGCATAACCAAATCTCTTACAAAGGTGGTTTACATAAACATCTTCATAACTTCTTATGAATTGAGCTACTATCACCTAAGAACATCAATAGATGACCAATTCTCTTAGAAAGGTGGTGTAAATAAACACCTTTATGTATAAGTGGTGTGCACACACCTTGATGACCATTTCTTTTAGAAACGTGGTGTACATAAACCCCTTAGAAAGGTAGTGTACATAGATCCTTTTATGTGTAAGTGATGTACATATACACCTCACTTGGTATTAAAAAACACCCTTAACTATAAAAATACATTGACATAAAGTTTAAAATTATACAGCATTAAGTATAAAATGGACCTCATAAACAATCTTTACACACAATAATGAGAGTAAAGAAATAAAAAAAGTAGTTAATTTGTTATTAAATATTCGCTTTACATAGAAGTTCAAAACTTGTGATTACAAAGCCGTCAGCCATCATGTTCCTCAGTACCAATGTCCTCAATGCCAAGCCCTTGACTACCAGGGTCCTGACTAATAGGCTACTCTAAGATAGTACCAATGTCCTCAATGCACCCTTGACTACCAGGATCCTAACTAATAGGCTGCTCTAAGACTGGACTCTCAGTAGCAAGGTCCTCAGTAGTTTTCTCTTCAATTCCAAGCACCTGACTAGTAGGCTGCTCTAAAGTCTCATGTCCAAGTTTTTGGTGAGTAGGGTCCTAGCTACTAGGTTCCTGACTAGTAGGCTGCTCTCGAGTCTGTAAGGTCATGGTTGAAGAACCATCTATGCCTCCTAGTAACTCCTCCTGGTCATGCTTTGCCTCGTCCATACCTTCTTTGGGTAAGGCTTCCTTGCTTGATCCACTTGCATGTCCTTCACCCAAGATTAAAGGTGCCTTCCTCACTTTTAATTTCAAGGGAAGTGCTTCCACCTCTTTAGCCTTACCTTTTCCTATGACGCATTGTACTACTTCTTGCTGCCACGAGCCTTCCCGTATGATGAGTGGAACCTCCTGTTGAGATATCGAGCTCCACTCGCGATATGCCAGGGTGACCGTTGTGCATTTATGTCACCAACTTGTTAGCTACAGATGCGGTTGGTACACCGCCCACGAATAATAGCTGGATGATAGCTATCCTTATCTACACTAGTTCGTGGCTCAGTTAGTATGCCACCTTAGTTAGTTGAGTTTGGTTTGAGACCCACATATAGGGTTCTTCTATTTCTTTGTACTTGAGTTCTTTTGGCTTTTACAACTAAGAAGAGGAAAACTATTTTCAGCCTCCACCTTTGTGTGTATTCCCCCATTGTGATTGTGAGAAAGCCTCAAGTGAGACTCCTTCCCTCTCTCCCACTATCTTCACATGGTATCAGAGCCTTGTTCGTGGTAAGCTAAAGAAAGCAAACTAAGTTCGCAGTGTCTTGGTAAGAGGACCAATGTTGCTCGGGGGGGTCACTATGTATAAACCCTCTATATCACGTGCGTTCAAGGCCTATTTTTAAAATCCCTTATCTGTAAATTTTTTCATTAATAAAATGTACCCCTTTTCTATACAAATCTGTAAATTTTTTCCAAAACTATTTTAAATAGTCCCTTATGTATATTTATTTCTGTAAATTTTAAGAATAAAAAATATCCTTCTTTTGAACTCACGTGATAGGGTTACATATGATGAGTGACCCCCCCGAGCAATGTTGCTTTCCTTTTTCGAGTTTGGGAGCAAATCTCTGCAGGTAGCACAGCCGGAAGTGCAAGAGTGCACTGTCTCAGATTAAGATGCCCTTCGCGGTGTGGTGAGAGGGCATTATATGCTGCGGGACAGGGCAAAGCCCTAGGTGACTTTATTTTTTTGATTCGAGGTCATTTCGGGGCCCGTTTTGGAGGTGGAAGTTCTCCGTAGGCACTCAGAAAAAGGCCCTGTTTTTGCTGTGCGACCACTGTTCTGCAGGTTGGTGAAAAGTTGTCACAAAAATTGCATCGTATGCCTGTGCGCAGAGATATTGGGAGTTGCAAAATCATCCTTATTGCCTGTTGATGCAAAATCGTCACTAGGAAGTGACTGTGTGGTGAAATACCACTTTCGTCAATTTTGCAGATCTGCCCGTGTGAGGCAAAAGCTGTGTTTTTTTGCAGTGACAGAATATTTTGCAGTGTTCTGTAATGGCATCTGATTCTCTTTCACAGAATGTCACTGAAAAGCTTGACAAGAATAACTTCCAGGCATGGAAGTTTAGAATGACGAATTTCTTGATGGGAAAAGGCTATTGGAATTTCATTACAGGAAATGAAGAAGAACCTGTTCTTCCTAATGTTCCCAATCAACAGGAAATGCAGGCATTCAAAGGATGGCATGAGAGAGCCAGGAAAGTTATGTACTGGCTGTCTATCAGTATTTCGGACTCCATGATTGTGCATATTCAGGATGCAAGTACGCCAAAGGAGGCATGGGATACTTTGGCAAAAATGTACAGCACAAATACGCAAGCCAGGAAAATGCAGCTCAAGCAGGAGCTGCACAATGTGAGCTGCACAATGTGCAGAGAGAAAATATGAGCATCAATGACTACCACATGAAGGTGAAGAAAATTGCGGATGCACTTGCTTCCATTGGGTCGCCAGTGGATGATGACGATTTAGTTTCTGTGACCTTGAATGGTCTAGGAAAGGATTATGCATAGTTCCGGACATCCATTGCCGTCCGTGAAAAATTTCCTGATTTTGAGGAGTTGATTGCTCTTCTAATTTCTGAAGAGCAGAGAAATGGTGGGGCATCTTCTTTAGCAGGAACTTCAAAAGAAACTGTCTCTTCTACTCAAATGCTGGCAGAGGTAGAGGTAGAGGTAGAGGAGGCCGATTTGCAGGCCGTGGTATAAATCAGAATATGCAGCAAATGCAAGAAAACCAGTCCTATGCAGGAGGACGTGGTAACTCTAGAGGCAGGGGGAGCCAAAGAGGTCGTGGTGGATGGCAGAGAGGCCAAAATGCAAACAGCAATGTTGAATGCTACTACTGTGGTAAAATGGGGCATATGGCTAAAGACTGCTACAAAAAGCAGAATGACATTATGAATGGAAAATTGCAGCAAGGCAATTATGCATCCTCTAGTAGACAGGGTGATGACAGAAATGAGCATTTGTTTATGGTGCAGCATATGACAAATTCTGTGACAAGTGCAGAAGAAAGCAATGATGTGTGGTATGTTGACTTAGGTGCGTCAAACCACATGACAGGTCATGCTGAATGGATGCAGGATGCAAGGAAAATGGAAAAACCAGGATTTGTGGAGACTGGTGATGATACTGCACATCCTATTGTGCAGATTGGCAAAATTCCTTTGTCTATACAGGATGGGAAAAAGAAATACTTGTCTGATGTATTTCATGTCCCGAACATCACCAAGAACCTAGTTTCTGTTGGTCAAATGGTTGAGCAGGGCTTGCAGGGCTTGCAGGTCAGATTTAATCCTCATGGATGCTTTGTTGAGGATATGAAAAATAATGGTCGCTTGATAGCAAAAGGAAAGAAGAAGGGCAGGATGTTTACATTGGATGCGGACATGCCTGAATTGAGTGCAACAATGTTTGCACATGGGACCGGTGTAGTTACAGATATTGATATCTGGCACAAACGCATTGGTCATGTTAATATACAGCAACTTAAATCAATGCAAGCCCAAAATATTGTTACAGGATTGCCTAAATTCAAGGTTGCAGAAATGCACAAGGTTTGTGAAGCCTGTCAATTTGGAAAACAGGCAAGGAAACCTTTTCCTAGGCATGTTAAAGAGAGTAAAAAGCCATTGGAATTAATCCACTCTGATGTGTGGACTACTAAAGCTGCATCTATTGGTGGCTATCACTATTTTGTCACATTTATTGATGACTTCAGCAGAAAACTTTGGGTGTATTTTATGAAAAAGAAAAGTGAAGTGTTTGGGCACTTCAAAGCTTTCAAAGCTATGGTTGAAAAAGAAACAGGCCTGCAAATAAAATGCCTAAGGTCAGATGGAGGGGGAGAGTACCTCTCAAATGAGTTTGCAAGGTTCTTGCAGGAGCATGGTATAAAGCAGCAATATTCATGCAGTCATACCCCACAACAAAATGGAATTGCAGAAAGGAAAAATAGGCATATTGGAGAGGTATCTCGCGCTATGCTAAATGAAAAAGATCTACCAGATTATTATTGGGCTGAAGCAGTTGCTACAGCAGTTTATATAATGAACAGGACTCCCACTGCAGCAATACATGGCATGATGCCAGAGGAGATGTATACTGGTAGGAAACCAGATATTTCTCATTTGAAATTTTTGGTTGCATTGCCTATGTCCATGTGCCAGATGAGTTGAGGTCCAAGTTGTGGATCCAAAAGCTAAGAAGTGCATCTTTATTGGTTATTCTCTACAGCAGAAAGGGTATAGATGCTATAACCCTTCTACTCGTAAGTTTACAGTGAGCAGAGATGTTGTTTTTGATGAGATGAGCAGCTGGTATAAACCAGTAAATGTGATGATTGATGTAGATGCACAAAATGGTAATGCTGCACAGAATTCACAGCAGCAATCACAAAATATCAGTGGACCTACAGTGTCGTCTAGCAGTGGTTTACATACTTCGCCATGGACAGGTAGATTGAGATCAGGAGAATCTCCTCAAGGCAATGCAGATAGTGGTACGCAGATATCACAACCTGTTGCACAAATCAATAATTTTCTTGGTTTGTGCAACAGATTGGATATACGGTTGGTTGGATAAACTTTAAACAATTAATACCAAAACATCTTAACCACCGTAAATCCTAAACTTTAAACATTTAATTCCTAAACCCTAAACCCTAAATCCTAAACTCTTAAACAATAAATCCTAAACCCTAAATCCTAAACCCTAAACTCTAAATCCTAAGCCCTAAATCCTAAATCCTAAACCCTAAACCCTAAACCCTAACCCTAAAATACAACCAAAATTTAATGAATTTTTTGGATTTGTGCAACAGGTTGGATATATCCCCTAACCTGTTGCTTGAGCAACAGGTTAGGGGATATATCCAACCTGTTGCACAAATCAAAAAATTTGCACAAATCAAGAATTTTCTTGATTTGTGCAACAGATTGGATATACAATTGGGGGTGCACCCCCAACCTGTTGCTTGAGCAACAGGTTGGGAGATATATCCAACATGTTCCATAAGTCAAGAATTTTCTTAATTTGTGTAATAGGTTGGATTGAGCAATAGGTTGGGGGATATATCCAACCTGTTGCACAAATCAAGAAAATTCCTTGATTTGTGCAACAGATTGGATCCAACAGGTTGGGGGTCCACCCCCAACCTATTGCTTGAGCAATAGGTTAGAAGATATATAAATTCTTGACTTGTGGAACAGGTAAGTTTGGGGATATATCCAACCTGTTGCACAAATCAATAATTTTCTTGATTTGTGCAACAGATTGGATATATCCCCCAACCTGTTGCTCAAGCAATAGGTTGGGGGATATATCCAACCTGTTCTACAAGTCAAGAACCTGTTCTACAAGTCAAGAATTTTCTTGACTTGTAGAACAGGTTGGATATATCCCCCAACCTATTGCTTGAGCAACAGGTTGGGGGATATATCCAACCTCTTCCACAAGTCAAGAATTTTCTTGATTTGTGCAACAAGTTGGATATATCCCCCAATTTGTTGCTCAATCCAACCTATTGCACAAATTAAGAAAATTCTTGACTTGTAGAACATGTTGGATATATTCCCCAACCTGTGCACCCCCAACCGTATATCCAATCTGTTGCACAAATCAAGAAAATTCTTGATTTGTGCAATTTTTTTAATTTATGCAACAGGTTGGATATATCCCTCAACCTATTGCTTAAGCAATAGGTTGGGAGATATATCCAACATGTTGCACAAATCCAAAAAATTCATTAAAGTTTGGTTGTATTTTAGGGTTAGGGTTTAGGGTTTAGGATTCAGGATTTAGGGTTTAGGATTTAGAGTTTAGGGTTTAGGGTTTAGGATTTATTATTTAGGAGTTTAGGATTTAGGATTTAGGATTTAGGAATTAAATGTTTAAAGTTTAGGATTTACGGTGGTTAAGATGTTTTGGTATTAATTGTTTAAAGTTTAGGATGTAGGATTTAGGTTTAATGCCTTCTCTGCTAGTTTTGATATAAAAGTTATTAAGTAATAATAAGCTCAGTGATTATTTGTTCTATCTCTTTTTGAGTTGCTTATCTATTTTTGTACATAAAACATGTATTCACCCTAACAGAGGGTATGGATGTGGTGTTATATAAGAAGAATGAAGTGGTGGCTTTTGGACGAATTCATAGTCTTGATCCTATGAATGTGTGTCATTTCCAACGTTGTGGTGAGAGAAGATGTGTAGTGGTAATCACCAACGTTGTAAATCCTAAAGTACATTTAAAATATCCACATGGAGACTTTTTGAAACATTGGGAGATATCTTACAATGTGACATATTTGATATGCAAGCACACAGAACGCTCTGGGACCAAGACGAAATTATTACAAAGACATACTTTCAAGATATCAAGAAAACTTATTTTGAGGGGGAAAAAGTAGAGATGTTATCTTGCTCTGGAGAAGTTTTAGCAATTGGCAACTTTAAGGGCTATGCTCAGAGTTTTCTCTGTATAGGGAGATAATTAAGTTGACTAGTGCAGGTGTCATTCAAAATGCAATGGATAGTACTTCACATCTAGACGTCCATAATACTATGTCTCATCTACAAGTTCATAGTACTTGTAAATGGGGGTTAGCTTTCTTGAAATCAAGTTTGCCCAAGACAGTTTCCTTCAATGTCATGGAAGACACAACAGAATATTATCAAAAGAAAAGGACTATAACACAAATGGGATCCAAATTGATAAGAAGCTATAGTAGTGATCAAGAGTATCATAGTGGCATGCTACAGGTACTGAGGACATTATAGTAACATATGTTGATGTAGAAAAGGTTTCTTGTGTTGCAAGTGACTCAAATATACTCATTGGTATAGAAGACTTGTCTTGTGTTGCAAGTGACTCGAACAGGCTCATTGGTATAGAAGACTTGTCTTGTGTTGCAAGTGACTCGAACAGGCTCACTGGTATAGAAGACTTGTCATGTATTGCAAGTGACTCGAACAGGCTTACTGGTATAGAAGACTTGTCTTGTGTTGCAAGTGACTCAAACATGCTTACTGATATAGAAGACTTGTCTTGTGTTGAGAATAATAATATGGGACCACAAAGAAAAATACATGCAAATATCGATGGGATAAGTGATGCAATAATAGGAATTGATGATATTAGTGACAATGATCATGATGTTACCACTCGAACACAGGGCAAAAAAGGCAGAGAATCTGATACTTGTCATGTTATTCGTAATATTGTTGCTAGCATGCCAGAGAATATAGATGGGAGAATCTTGAGTTATGAAGGAGAAAGAGTTCAACCACAAAATTCAAGAGGCATTGGCAACGAATTGACATCAATGAACATGTCTACAAGATTGCCATTTCCAAGATATTATAAGGTATCAAATAATTCTCAAGCCCACACAACATTTGTTTATAGAGATGAAGATTCAAGGGAAATGGATTTGAGGTCTGATGGGCTTACAACTGGAAAATGCAAGACACTATTTTAAAAAAGAAAGTATGTGAGTGTGAAGAGGCGAAGAATCATGGCATCAATTCCAGAATCAAAGAGACATGTAATGTTATCCAAGGAGAATATGGAAAGGATGCTTATGCGAGTTTGTTGCAAGAGACTTTGCATTAGAAAAGTTGGAAAAGATGATTGTGCAGCCATACGCCTTGGTATTTGGAGTAAGACAATGCCTAATAGACATAACTATCTTCTTCAAGAGTTTTCATGCTTTCTTCATCAAGGCACTAATCAAGATTTGAGCACAAGACACTGTAAACCTAGGTTGAAACCCATGGTTAATGGGAGACTCATTTGCAATCGAGGATATCAATGGTTAACTGGACTCACATGGCATATACTCGACCATCTGGGCAGAGGTGAAAGAAAAAGTGGTTCATACAATTCATGGAAATACCTACAAGCTTAAATGCCATGGAAGCACTATAAATGCAACCGCAACATTAAAGCAAGTTCTCGAAGACCATGCATTACCACAGCCTCATCTTCAACAAACGATGCTAGATGGACGTGTTGAATGTCAACAACATCTTCCTTTGGGAATGACAAAGAAGGTCATTCTAGAAAGTGTCAATAAAGCTTTACAAGATAGAGACAACGCATGATTTCACGGTCAACCTTGTACAAAATTTGGCATAGAGATTTTTGCCATGTCATGACACCATCAAAGCAGAGGATGTCAAAATGTAAGACATGTGATGAATTAAAAAATGCCATTGAACATAGTAAATGTGAGCAGCAGCGAGGATGCTCGAAAGTTGTATGCTTCTTGGAGAGAGGAAGCTATTTCACATGTCAATAAGTCCATGTGCATCACCATTGATGGCATGGACCAGAATACAACAACTTTGCCACGATATAGACGTATCGAGGACGTATCCCACCGGCATTGGAGGGCAAACGTGGACTAAAAACACACTTGTGTGGAGTATTAGTACATGGATACCAAATCTTTTATGATGTATGGATTGATAGTTTGCATGACCATGATAGTAACTAAGTTGTTACATCAATCATGAAAGTAATAAGAAAGGTTAGAGATGCTCGTGGATGTTTACCTAACACTTTGTGAATACAAGCTGATAATTGTTGGAGAGAGAACAAGAATAAATATATATTTGCTTTATGCTCTATGCTGGTTGGTTTGAAAATATTTGAAGAAGTGGAAGTTGGCTTTCTTCTTGTCGGCCATACACATGAAGACATATATCAAATCTTCAGTGTTATCTCTGGTGAGTTGAAGTCAATGGATGTTTTGACAATGGAGGATATGCTATTTCGAATTGGGAAAAAAATTGGAGAGTCTCACAAGGAAGAATCAAAAGTGGCTATCCTAGAGAGGATGGTAGATTGGAGAGCATTCATACAGCCACATTTACAAGCAGGAGATGATACCCTAATAGGACATACAAATCCACACTACTTTTGGTTTCACATGCATAACAATATTCCAGTGATGCAATGGCAGCACTACTCAGTAGATGGAGATCATTTATGGAGTGAGTCATATGCTTTATTACAACAAATAATTCCATTGGAGGAAACTAGATTTGTTCTTGCAAAAAACAAATCACTTGACATAGATGAAATGAAAGGCTTGAAAGCCTTCATTAAACATCTTCAAAGTATGATGCAGAAATATCCAGATCAATCAACTAAGAATTTGGAGGCAATTAAATCAACTGAAGCACTTATCCAATCTTTAGAAAGACAAGAAAACTTAATGAGCATTGAATACTGTGAATCCTTTTGGCCGGAACAAGCTAGGTCACCAAGTTTTCCTTTTGATATAAATATGTTAGTAGATATGGAGGAAGTAGAGGAATGCCTTTTACCTCGAAAATATTGTGGCAGGAAGGGAGACAAACCCTTACCAGAGTTTATACCATCTAATGAGATTGAAGAGGGTTTATTTTGTTGCAGTTTGGGCATTTGATCCAGGTTCAAAGTTAGATGACCAAGGTGGCCCAATTTGGGTTGCAAAGGTTTCTAAGATAGAAAGGGATGACAAGGGAACTCCTATAACATTCACAGCTTTATGGTATGAACCAAAGCCATTGGAAAATCTCCCGAGAAGATATACAATAAAACAACTCTATGAGGGATGCTTACAAAAGAAATGTGAATGGGTTCCAAATAATGAGGGATTAACAGAGGTGGAAGTTAGTAGCATTATTCATTATTAGAAATCGAGGACACGAAGTTTTAAAAAGAAGCATGGATACAATGTTGAAAAATGTATCACAATCCTTGATCCAAGTCGTGTCCATATTAAACATCATTTGGCAAGACTTGACCCATCAAGCGCAAATACATTACATGAATCTAATGACTCCTGAACGAGATTCAGATGCATAAGATAATGTTTTGTATGCTTTTTTCCATACAAATAGTGTATCTATACACCACCAATAAGATAATGTATTGTATGCTTTGTTTTTTAAAAAAAGGGTGTATTTATACACCACTTATATATTAAATTCAACAAACTCTTTTTTTTCAAAAAAATTGTGTATCTATACACCACTTATTTGTTGAATTCAACAAACTCTTTTCATATGGTGTCATATTTTCACTTTATCAGTATAGTGTTAAAATTGAACTAGAGCTAGGAGACTACTATTATTATTATTATAGTTATTGGATGGGGGCACCATGCACAAGTTTGGGAATTATTTTTTATTAGAGGTCACCACTTGACTTTTTAGCTTAATAAGGCCATATTTTTATATAAGTGACCCATTTAGTGCTCTAAAAAACCCAATTTTTTAGCTCACTAAGTGAAGTTGAGTGGAGAGGATATGCTCCAAAAGAAAGTCCAAAATTTTTGAATAGTGTATTCTGCTCTAAAATTCAAACTTCCCTTACCCATTCCCCCCTTTTCCCCATTCCCCCCTTCCCCCATTCCCCATTGCCCATTGTCTAGTCCCCCCTTCCCCTCCCCCCCCCCTTCCCCCATTCCCCCATTCCTCCCCCTCTCCACTTTTTCCCCTCCTTTCCCTTTCCCCCCTCCATTTCCCCCCTTCCCCCCTTCCCCCCCCCCCCCCCTTCTCTTCCCTTTTCCCCTCCCCTCCCCTTTTCCTCCCCCTCTCCCTTTCCTCCTTCACCTTCTCCGCCCCCTTCTTTCCTCTCCTCCATTCCATTAATTTCCTTTCTTCCCCTACCCTCCCTAAGATAAAATTTTAAGGGCAAATATTTTCCCAAAGACGAATTTAGGAGCTTCTCCAAACTAGTGTGGCTAATCTTTCAATCTTGAAATTTGATAAATTCGCCCAAAAATTAACATAACTTTATCGTATGAGGTCCAAATTTAGCTCTCTAAGTACTCAAATCAATTGGCATAAGCCATCTAAATTCATCTATAGGGTTAGAATTTTCAAATTCCAACTTATTGAAAACCTGTGAATGAAGTTTAATTATACTTGATAAATTCGCCCAAAAATTAACATAACTTTATCATATGAGGTCCAAATTTAGCCCTCCAAGTACTCAAATCGATTGGCATAAGCCATCTAAAGTCATCTATAGGGTTAGAGTTTTCAAATTCCAACTTATTAAAAACCTATGAATAAAGTTTAATTATACTCAAACCAAATTCACAATCTAATATTTGTAACTCTACCCCATGCCCTAAATTCTAAACCCTAATCCCTATAGCCTAAACCCAAATTCCTATACTGTAAACACTATTTCCTATAACTTAAACCCTAAAACCTATACCTTAAATCCTAAACCACATTCCCCCCTTTCCTCCATTCCCCCCTTTTCTCCCTTCCCCCCTTTCCCCCTTCCCCCCCTTCCCCTCCCCCCATTCCCCCTTTCTCCCATTCCCCTTCCCCCTTTCTCCCATTCCCCTCCCCCCCATTCCCCATTCCCCTATTCCCCCCTGTCCTCCATTCCCCCCTTTCCCCCATTCCCCCTTCTGCTCCCCCCATTCCCCACCCCCTTCCCCCTTTCCACCCTTCCCCCCCTTCCCCTCCCACCATTCTCCTTCCCCCCCTCCCCCCCCCTTTTGAAACCCTTCTAGTTTAGCTAATATTTCAAACTTAAAATTTGATAAATTAGTCCCAAAATTGACATAACTTCCTCATATGAGACCCAAATTTAGCCCTCCAAGGACTCAAATCGATTGGCATAAGCCATCTAAAGTCACCTATATGGTTAGAATTTTCAAATTCTAGCTTATAGAAAATGTGTGTAAAGTATCATGCCTGCCAAGTATGAGCACATTCGAATGACACACCTCAGATTCTGATAACACTTGGTGAAAAATGGCATTTGTAGCGAGTTTGACCATCCAAAGCATATACGATGGGTACGATAATTTACATGCACTTCAACATAGGTTGGAGTCACATGTGTAAAGTATCATGTCCATCAAGTATGAGTGCATTCTTATTACACATCTCAAATAGTTTCTTTTGGCAGTTGTCTCGGGGGGGTCACTCATCATATGTAACCCTATCACGTGAGTTCAATAGAAGGATATTTTTTATTTCTACAATTTACACAAATAAATATACATAAGGGATTATTTAAAATAGTTTTGGAAAAAATTTACAGATTTGTATAGAAAAGGGGTACATTTTATTAATGAAAAAATCATAGATAAGGGATTTTAAAAATAGGCCTTGAACGCACGTGATATAGAAGGTTTATACATAGTGAACCCCCCGAGGCAGTTGTGCATATTACTTGGTAAAAAATGGGGTTTGTGGCAACATTGACCATGCAAAGCATATCCGATGGGCATTATAATTTTTACATGCATTAAAATATGCAGGATTGATGCCTACACACAGTATCATGTCCATCGGGTATGTGCACGGTCGAATAACACACCTTAGACCGTGTTTTTTGGCAGCGGTTGTGCATGAAACTTAGTGAAAAATAGAGTTTGTAGTGAGTTTGACCATCTAAAGCATATCCAATGGGCACGATACTTGGCACAGGACTCAAAAAAGGTGAAATTGACATGAGTGCAAGGTATCATGTCCATCCTATATGTGCGCACTTGAATAACACACCTCAAATACTATTTTTTGACGATTGTGCATAATACTTGATGCAAAATTGGATTTGTGCCAGCTTTGACCATGCAAAGCATATCCGATGGGCATGATACTTTGCATGCACCTCAACATAGGTTGGATTGACATGTGTGCAAAGTATCATGCCTATCGAGTATGAGTGCATTTGAATACACACCTCAAATACTATTCTTTGGCAACTGTGCATAACATTTGATGAAAAATAGGATTTGTGGCATGTTTGACTGTCCAAAGCATATCTGATGGACACGATATTTTTCATGCATCTATAATTATATTAGATTAATATGTGTGCAAAGCATCGTGCCCATCAGATATGAGAGCATTTGAATAATACACCTCAAATGCTTTTTTTTTATGGTTGTGCATGACACTTGGTAAAAAATGGAGTTTGTGGCATGTTTGACCATCCAAAGCAAATCTGATGGGCACAATATTTTGAACATGACTCAACATATATTGTATTTATGTGTGCATGAAGTATCATTCCCATCGGGTATGAGTGCATTCGAATGACACACCTCAAATACATTTTATGGTGGTTGTGGATAACACTTGGTGAAAAATCGGGTTTCTGGTGACTTCGATCATCCAGATCATATCTGATGGGCATGATACTTTGCACATAGATCAACATAGGTTGGATTGATACACGTGCAAAGTATTATACCCATTAGGTGTGTGCACGTTTGAATAACACATCTAGAGCATGTTTTTGGGTGGTCGTGTATGACATTTAGTGAAAAATATGATTTGTGGCGAGTTTGACCATCCAAATCATATCCGATGATGATACTTGGCAAAAGACTCAACAAAGGTTAAGTTGACATGATTGAAAGGTATCATGCCCATCAAGTATGTGCGCACTTAAATAACACACCTCAAATACTATTTTTTGGCAGTTGTGCATAATACTTGATGAAAAAGTGGGTTTGTGCCGACTTTGACTATCCAAAGCATATCGGATGGACACAATAATTTGCACGCATCTCAACATATGTTGTATTGACATGTGTGCAAATTATTGTGCCCATCGGGTATGAGGGCATTTGAATAACACACCTCAGATACTATTCTTTCACAATTGTGCATAACACTTAGTGAGATAAATGGAGTTTTTGGCATATTTTACGATCCAAAGCATATATGATGGATACGATATTTTTAATGCATCTCTAATTAGGTTATATTAACACGTGTGCAAAGCATCATGCCCATTGGGTATGAGAGCATTCGAATAATATACTGCAGATACTATTTTTTGCACGTTTGACCATCCAAAGCATATTCGATAGGCACAATACTTTGCAAAGACCTCAAAATAGGTTGGATTGACATGAATACAAAGTATTATCTCCATCCAGTATGCCCGCATTCGAATAACACACCTTAAAATGTATTTTTTTATGATTATGGATAACACTTGATGAAAAAGGCGATTTGTGATGACTTTGACCATCCAAAGCAAATCTAATGGGCATAATACTTTGTGCACAACTCAAAATAGATTATATTGATGCATGTGAAAAGTATTGTACCCATAGGGTATGAGAGAATTTGAATAATACACCTCAAATACTATTCTTTGGTAGTTGTGCATAAGACTTGGTAAAAAATGGGGTTTGTGATGTGTTTAACCATCCAATGCATATCTGATGGCAATATATTTTCAACGCACCTCAAAATAGGTTTTATTTTTACTTGTGCAAAGCATCGTACCCTTTGGGTATGAGCGCATTCGAATAATATACCTCAGGTACTATTTCTTGGTGGTTGTGCATAACACTTCGTGAAAAAAGGTGTTTATGGCGTGTTTGACCATCCAAAGAATATTAGATGGACATGATATTTTGCACATGCCTCAACACAAGTTGTATTGATGTGTGTGCAAAGTATCATGACCATTGGGTATGAGTGCATTCGAATGACATGCCTTAGATACTATTTTTTTACGGTTGTGCATAACACTTAGTGAAAAATGGGGTTTGTGGTGACTTTGACCATCTAGAGCATATTTGATGGGCATGATACTTTGCAGACAGCTCAAAATAGATTATATATATACATGTGCAAAATAATCGAACACTCAGCAACATACTTAGAGATATCTTTCTTCATCACAGGCCAATGAAATTCTTTAACAATACTTTGATAAGTTGCAGTCACCCCTCGATGTCCCACATAAGGAGGTTGATGCATTTCCTCCATTACTTGTAATCCAAATGGATTGGTGATGCAAAGTCTTTTCTCATAAAAGAGATATTCATCATTTACCCATAGCTTTGATACATCATTTGTTCGCCAACTGTATGACAAAGGGAATAGTTTTAGACCAATGGTTGTATCAAACCACATATCCTTTATGGTAGTTTAAGCATCACTAATCTTGATCGGAGATGTATTGCTTAGGCAGTTTGAGATGGAAAACAATCAGAAATACGTGCAAAGACCATCCTAGATCTATACCAAAATATCTTTTGGTATGTGTTAGTGCTCTCTTTTCCACCCACCATAATTGCAAACTAGTCTTCCATTTCCCCTTACTGCTAGTATTACTATAGCCATCACTATGGTGCCCTTTGATCACTTTTCCCCTTTGTCTCCAAAGAACATTGTAGTCCATTGCTAGCGAGAGGCAACTCAATTGATGGGGCTTGCTGATATCCCATGATGGAAAGAAACATCAATGAACAGGTCCTCATAGCATATTGTGTAGCAACTACAAGAGGTAAATAATATGGTATCAATGGACTACCATACACTCAAAGTGGATCTAATAAATGAAAAGTTAGCAATGACACTGATGGTAGATAGTTTTTTTGAACTCCATTCTTTAGGTAGAGGGTCATGGTAGAGGTAGGTACTTTCTAGAGATATTGTGTCTTCCGAAAAAAAAAGATTGATGTTTCTCTTCAAGCCATGTCATGTGGATGATAAAGGTAGAGAGGGGTACAAAAATCACCTAGTCACAATGTTTTTGCCATACTTTAGGAAAGTGATAGCCTAGCTGAAGAAAGCCAATGCCCACAAATGATTACGATAGCTCTTTACGGTTTTATTATTGGATGGAGAGAACAGAGTCAAGAAATTGTGTGGGATACTCTAATACTCAGCAATAACACCCGGGGGATTCACTCTTCATTAAAGGGGGACATCACCTGCGTGCATGAACTTCAAGAAAACCCCCTATTTAAGATCCACGTAGGATGATAAAACACCCCTATTTAAGCTTATAAGATACCACCAAAATTCCATTATGTCCCACTCTTTCCTTAAATCTACATTCTCTCTCAAGCATTTAGATTACACAATAAGAAAATTTAGATTACTTTCCCTATGACTATTTAAAACCATACACAAAATCAAACTTGTTTGGACTAGTTACCCAAGGTAACCTATATTATGTCCCCCCTTCTTAAATATGACATGGTCCCCCTAGCTTAAATTCAATATTGGGGAAAAAAAAAGGGCCCTCACCCCTAATGTATAAGCTTATGCCTCATTTCAAAAAAACCCCCTCACGTGATATCATAAGTTTCCCCCTGTGAATCCCCCGGGCAATAGCATTAGGTTCATCTTGGTGGACCTTCTAGTGTGAATCCTTTAGAGGAGGCCAATGCCCACAATTGCTTAGGATAGCTCTTTACGGTTTTATTCTTGGATGGAGAGAACATACCCAAAGAAATTGTGTGGGATGTTCTACTACCCTGCAATAGCATTAGGCTCATCTTGGTGGGCCTTCCAATGTGAATCCTTCAAGGGAGGCCATACATATGGTGGAGCGGGAGGAGGATGCTATGATAACATAGTGGAAGGGGAGAGAAGATGTATTAAGATAGGAAGCCATCCCAATGGATAAGGGTATGTTGGATATTTGTGATCAAGGGCTTGCTCTAAAGTGCACGTGTGCATCTAGTAGTAGTCACATGTGTGTGTGTGTGTGTGTGTGTGTGTGTGTGTGTGTGTGTGTGTTTGTGTGCTATTAGCTGGAAAAGAAATCAAGATAAGAGGCTAGAGGATAGGGATGGCGATGCTCAAGGGCCATAGAGGAAAGGAGAACATGAGGGACAAACGTTATCATGGGAGGGGAAAAGGGATTAAGAGGGGAGGTAAAGAAGAGGGAGACTATGGCACAAGGGGAGAGGGAGAGGGGAAAGAGGAGTATGTACATCGGTGGAGGAGGAATGTAGAGATGGAGACATCAAGGGAAGGGGGCCATGCTTTATTTGAAAGGAAAGATGTGGGGAAATATCAAAGTACTAGCTAGGTGGCTTTACAAGAATGAGCGTGTCTCATCAAGGAATAGCCCCCTCCTTTTATAGCCAAGAGAGGGGGTCTCTCCCAATAAATGCATCCTCCCACATGCATGGTGTGTGTGGAAAAGTCTCCCATGTGGGCTAGGCGGTTACGCACTCTCAATTGTGTGCGATAATGCTTGGCCACATTTTTCCACATATATCAACTCCCATATCCCAAGTCTATGATACTCCCTTGGTCTCTTCCCAATTTTATAATACGTTCAAACATCTAGGAGGACAAGTGGAGGGTTGGCACAAGGAATCTTGCCACCTCATCCTACTTTCCCCATTATTTAACTTGCATTCTTGGACCTTCTATACCTCCCCCACATGGGCCTATCCTACATGGAGGGAATAATCCAATATAATATCCATCTCCACCTATTTTATATTACTTCTCCCATGGACTTTGGGCCATATCTCACTAAATGCAGCCTAGGTGGAGGGGTGGCACATGGAGGAGCCATGCCACCTTACATTTTATAATATTACTACCATGGATTATGTACGTCACACCTTATGGGTCCTCTTACGTGGAAGGGTGGCACATGGTCATGCCCTGCCACCTCAATTGTGGGCCCTATGCATAGCATATTTTATTATACTATTGCCACACATACAAACACACACTCATATTTATGCCTTTTTTCCTTAGACAAATTTATCCATAACAATTCCCCCCCCAGGCAGGGAATGCATAGCATTTCCATGCCTGGGACCATCACGCACAAAGAAGGGCTTGAGATAACTCTTGTTGATCACCTTCTTGCCATATGGCTCATGCAGCTCTTGAACTTGTACAGGCCCATTGCTACGTTCCTTGATGACTTTGTATGGACCGGTCCACAGTGGCAGAAACTTCTTATACATTTGGTGGTCCAATCTGTTATCAAAGCATAGCACAACATCCTCCTCAGCAAAGTGTCTTTCCCATCCCTTGCGAATCTTAGCATCCAAGCGGGCCTTTTGTCGATTCTTTTGGATCTCTGTTTGGTGTAGTGCAAGGCATCGGGTTTCATCTAACTTCTCAAGTTGTACCAATCTGCTGGCCTCTACATGTTCATCTTCTGTCATCCTCTATTCTTGTGCCAATCTCAAGGCCGGAATCTCTATCTCTAGTGGTAAAACTGCCTCAGTACCATACACTAACTCAAAAGGAGTGTGACCTATAGACATTTTATGGGTGATGTTGTAAGCCCACACGGCTTCAATGACCTTCTGATCCCACTGGCTCCTGTTCCTTGCAGCCATTTTTCCCATGGTTTTACAAAGGAGGCCATTGGTCTGCTCCATTTGACCCATGGATGCTGGATAATAGATGCTAGAAGTGCGATGATCAATACCCATGCGATCCATGAGTAACTCCACTGCTTCATTTAAGAATGGACTCCCATGGTCAGAGACTATTTCCATGGGTTTCCCAAACCTTGTGCATATACGTTTAAATATGAAATTTGAAACTGCCTTACCATTTGCAGCGGGGGGGGTGATAGCTTCAGCCCACTTAGTGACATACTGAGTGGCTACCAAAAGATACTTCTTTTTGTGGGCAGTCATGGGCGAGAGCCTGACAAAATCTATTCCCCACTTTTGAAACGGATGGATGGGCATCATGTAAGAAAACAATACAATGTCTGTGCTCAACAAATAACAGGATCTCATACGCAAGAGAGAAAATATATAGTATGGAGAATAAAAAATTTGATTACTATAGAACTGATACAATAGATGGTGCTGCCTCCCAACCGTGCACTCCTGTGAAAGAAGCTTCGATGGCGAGCTAGAAACAGTAGAGCACGGAGGCTAGATGCTAAGGAATCAGGGTTGCTGTAGCTAGTGATGAAATGGGCTTCACAGGCTTGCTCTTATATAGCCACCAATCATAGTCGGTTGGGCTCAATTGGGTGACCAACCCAGTCTACCAAAAATGGTCGACTGGGGGTCGGTCCCGAAATAGGCCACCGACCACATGATAGAACCGATGTGCAAAATAGAGCAATTGACCTATGGTTGCCGTTCGGCCCACAGCCATCCGGGATCATCTGGGACTCCAAACGGGCCCTACATCTCGAGAGTGGGCTGCCTCGGGAAATGCTCCATCTACCCTCAATGCGGTCAGTCATGGGATGCCTTCCTGCAGTTGCATGTAGCCTAGTTGGAGTGTGCCAACTCCATCCAGCCATCAGGCCACACATGGCCCCCATCTGGTGTCTAAACTAGGACCTGCCGGATAATCGAGCTACTCAAATGCCTTCTCCTCATATGGGGGGCTTACAAGTAGAGTTAGCTGGTTCCCGCATAGTTACATGAGAGTGGAGCATTGATATCTATCACATCACTGGGTGATGTTGCCTAGGACGCAAATCCTTTGTACCAAAGAATTGGCATGGTTCACAGGTTTTGCAATACAAAGTGACATCCTTGAACAAGGTCGGCCAATAGTATCCAGCATGTAAAATCTTCTTAGCTGTATAGTCACTGGCATAGTGGCCTCCACAAAATCCATTATGATAATGCTTCAATACCTTAGGCACTTCATCTGCATCAATGGCCCATCTTAGTACCCCATCCATGCCTTGATGGTACAACACCCCATCAAAGAAGGTGTAGTGCCTACTATCTCTGCAGATCTTCTTTCTCTCATAGCTAGTACTTTTTGGAGGAAAGGAGAAAGCAGTCAGAAACCTATAGATACCACCATACCATGGATCCCCAACTTCTATGGCTGCTACAAGGGTTACATCAGGGTACTCCTCTAAATCAATCAAAGCATTCTTCAAGTTGGAACAACCCCCTTTTACAATTTTGAAAGAAAAATCATATTCTTGTAAAACTGCCAACCATTTGGCCAACCGACCCATGGATTTGGTGATTGAAGAACCTGCTTTGTAAGACCAATGCTAGTGAGTATAATGAAGGACTTTCCAGCCACATAATCCTTAAATTTCTCAATGCAGAACACCAAAGACAAGGCAGATGAGGAAGGTCGTGAACGACCAAATAGTCCTCTTGCCCTGAGCTGATGGGAAAATCCAAGGGCAACCACTTACTCCTGTGGGATCTTTTAGTCTTCTCTATTGGTGGGTCTGCCATCTCAGCATCTGAGGGCTCTGAGAAGGACACCTTCTTCTTGGGGTGGCCCGGTCCACGGTTTGGAGAGGGGTCCGAGGTGGTACGACTTCTTTTCACGAGGTCAAGGATCTCTACGTCAGAATCCTCAGTGCCTGATTCACTTAGAAGATTCACCCTTGGAATATTGGGACATTCCGTGCGATACAACATTAGCACGGTCTCTTGGAGGGTGGTTGGCTTGATTTCTAATGCCCACCATCTCAAGCCGAAGATCATTCAGGGCCTTGGCTAGGTCATTGACTCCGGGTTCTTTTGTAGGAGGGGCCTCTTTAGCTGGAGGGGCCGAGGGAGTAGAAAAGAGGGGGTCTCATGGGTGAGGCTGGGGAAATCTTCGAGGCAGAGGTTGAGGATATACTCCTTGTTGAGGGTAAGCATCTAAGGGAGGGCCATACATTTGAGGTGGAGGTGGTGGATACAACCCTAATGAGGGGTGGGGGTATGCCCCTGAGTTAGACCTCCCAGGTTGTTGTATCAAGAATTGAGGGGGTTGCGGAGGGACAATCATCTTCTTTGAAGCGGGGTCAGACTAAAATTTATCAAACTTTTGAGCAATCTCATGTGCTAGCACCATAGTTTCTGGATTCTCCCATTTAAGCTTGAGGCGGAATTCGTCACTTGCTCCTGCTATAAGGTAGCCCAACACATGCTGAGTCATTCCAGCTCAAAATCTGGCATTGTCCTCCTGCGTGGCAACCAAACGGTCCAAGAGCACGGCCGCTCGATCCACATATCGATGCACTATCTCACCTTCTGACTGCTTCAAGTTTGCCACCTGTAGGTACACATTCTCTGGCTCCTCTTCTTTGCTGAAATACTCAATCATCACTATTGTCAACCTTGGCCAGCTTTGGTGAACGTCTTTGGCCTACTTCTCATGAGCTTCTCATACCACACTTGAGCCAAACCCTCTAGAAATGTGGGAAGAACCAACAGCCATCTATCTTCAATAAGAAAGTTGAGAGAAACACAACGGCACTTGAAGGCCACAAGATACTCATTTGGATTTTCTTTAACCCGTCCACAAAACACGGGAATGTCAACCATGCTTGGAAAATGGAAAAGAGAGAGATGAAATGAGGCTTATCTATGGGCAAACAATGGAAAGAGGTAGCTTGAACTGAAAATCAGGTGAAGATACATCCACAAAGCACACATAGGTAGGGTAGGGTGTGACTGGTGTATTGTGAAATACTACTCGGGAAGAATTTTCAGCATAGAATAGCTCATTGACAATATTAAAAGGACCAACCCTCATGATATTGCAGCCATCTTTACAAGTGAGGGTTAGAGATGCGGCACTGCATGAGGTTATTCATCAAGGCAAACAAGAATGCCATGACAAATGTCAACAGTTGGAGAGCTTGCACATCACCTTCATCTTCTTCCAGTTCTTGTAGGCACCATGCTATTTCTTCAAGGGGTGTACGGTCTGGCATCCTTCTTTTGAGCAATGTCCTTGAGGACCTTTCTGATGATCTTCCGAAGTCGGTAAACTCGTATCAAATATGCCCAACACTTAGTTTCATGATGACCACAACCTTTGAATTCCTTACAAATGATCACCCTCCTTTGTGGCTTGCAGTTTTGTTAGGGTGGGGGTGGTGCTTCCACTCGCGTCATGTGTGATTGAAGTATAAGCTTCACGTGCCAAGAAGTCAGCAACTAGATTTTGAGCTCGAGGGATATGCTGAATTTTTACCTCTTTAAATTGTTGGCACAGTTCCAATGCTTGTTGATGTCATGGAACCAAGCCTTTGCTCCACACCTTCCACCTTCCACTAACTTGTTCACGCACTAGTTCAAAATCTCCTTGCACCTCAAGTTGCTTGATGTGATGTTCTTGTGCCTTTTGTAGCCCAAAAATGAGTGCTGAGTACTCAGCTTGGTTGCAAGTACTTGCACGTGCAGACTTGCTATAACAATACTCCTCACCACCCGATGAAGTGAGCTTCACACCCATGCCAGCAGCCTTGGTCGAAGGTTTATAAGCTCCATCAAATTGAAGGATCCAAGATGTCATCACACCAAGACTAAAATTCGGACATCCCAAGTTTCTCGATAGTCCAAGATAGGTAGAAGGAGAGGGTCGGGAGAATTCAATACTTGAGCCAAACGTTCAGCACCAAATAAACTTGCAATCCTTTATTGATAGTTTATCTTTAGACCAAAAAGAATTACAACTTGAAGCTCGAAATGAGGCACAAAAGGTTGATTAGGTACAAATGGATTCCTTGGTCGAAACATTACCAACCATAGCCGAGGCCTAGAAACCTTTGTAATGAGATTGAGAATAAACCATTCAAGACGAGTTTATCCACAGGAATTAATAGGCAGATGCGCCAAATCTCCCCCCAAGCTTGGGGAGCATCCCACCCTTCGAAGAAGGACACCCTTTTAATTACCTCTGAAGCAGCAAGTAGCTCCATCACCGCACAATGAGTAGAATTAAAATCAAAGTTCTCCCAGTGTATCACTAGTTCTTCACC